>NC_134266.1:89980590-90289726 GCF_031893055.1 Leptodactylus fuscus | reverse complement strand
TGCGAGAGAACTCATTTGCATACCGAAGAAAACCCGGATTTCTACCGAATGGCGGCACGGAGAAGACATCTAAAGGTAGGAAAAGAATAGCCTTTCTTAAGGCTATTCCTATGTGTTAGTCACAAAAAAGGGTATCCAATGATAGGATCCCTTTAAAGGGTTTGTCCCATTAGGACGTCCTATTCCAACATTCATATCTACTGGAGATTGCTACACATTTTGCTTTCAGAGGCATTTGCAGTAGAAAATGTGGTATTACATGCCATCCATATAAATAAATGGAAAGTTAGAATATACATGATTACACCTAGACTTCAGGATGGGTATCTGCACTGTCAGAGATATAAATCAAATCTCCTCTTCCTCAGCGCAAAATATCTAAGGCAGCCCCAACTTACCATGTTGTATCTATAATACTGGTGTCTTCTTACAGGGTCGGACTGGGGTGTCTAGGGCCCACCAGTGGAATTGTTTCTAGGGGCCCACCCCCAGGACCCTGCAGATCAGCGGTACCAAAACACGACGTCTAAAGGTAATAACATGTCAGGAGCCATGCTGCTCACCCACTATACCATGTGCACTACCTAAATGTATTGCTACACCTTGTATGGCAAGTGAACAGCGCGGCTCCTAGAAATGCTACTATTCCCTGTAGCTGCTTGGTCCAGGAAAAGGCTGATCTGCAGAGGTCCTGGCTGTTGTATCATCGTAGATGTAATATTGATGGCTTATCCTAAGGACAGACCATCAATATTAGAAAGATGAATAAATCGTTTAGAGCTAGTTCACACGGAGATACATGAACTCTACGTGTGAACATTCTGTCGCAGATGCCAGGCATCCCGTCGTGGCATTCCGCTCCGGATTAGACCCAAATGAATGGGCCGGAGCCTCGTGCCGCAGATGCTGAGATTGATTCAGCCGCGGAATCTGCGGCAAGATAGGGCAGCTCGCTTCTTTTTTCCGCTACTAGCTATCCGCTGCCAACTTCCCCGTGTGAACTAGCCCTTAAAGTGGTTGTCCAGGAATTGGAGCAACTCATGTCCCGGGTGGGAAGTGTAAAATAAAAAACAAATAAATAAAAAAGCATACTCACCTGTCCCCGTTACTCCGTTGTGCGCTGCCAGTGTCCATTCAGTCTCGTACTGGCGCCTCCTTGCTGGGAGTCCTGCACCTCATGTGATCGCTGAGACTAATTAGGTAAAGAATTTCCAGAAATGAGACCGTGAGACCGAACAGACACAGGCGGGGACAACGGGGTGCTGTGGACAGGTGAGTATACTTTTTTATTTTTTTTTTATTTTTACACCTCTACTGCATGTATTTTTCTGCAATGTGCGTATTGGATTGCACACACTATATACCTACACACTCAGGCCTGGTTCACATCTGCGTTCAGTAATCCATTTGGGGAGTCCGCATGGTGGCCCCCGAACAGACTACTGAACGCATTAGCAAGCGGTGTGCTGTGAAAGCACATGGACCCCATAGATTAAAATGGAGTCCGTGTGCTTTCCGTGCGGTGTCCACACGGAACATGCGGACAGAAAAGTACTTCATGATCTACTTTCCTGTCCACATGTTCCGTACAGAGACCGTGCGGAAATCTAATCTATGGGGGCACACAGTATTTTCCCCTATAATGGCCCCTGCACACAGTATTATGACCCTTAGTGGCCCCCTGCACACAGTATTATACCCCATAGTGGCCCCTGCACACAGTATTATCCCCCATAGTGGCTCCTGCACACAGTATTATCCCCCATAGTGGCACCTACACACAGTATTATCCCCCATAGTGGCTCCTGCACACAGTATTATCCCCCATAGTGGCCCCTGCACACAGTATTATCCCCCATAGTGGCCCCTGCACACAGTATTATGTCCCTTACTGGCCCCTGCACACAGTATTATGTCCCTTACTGGCCCCTGCACAAAGTATCATCCCCAAAAGTGTCCCCTGCACACAGTATTATAGCCCATAGTGGCCCCTGCACACAGTATTATGTCCCTTACTGGCCCCTGCACACAGTATTATGTCCCTTACTGGCCCCTGCACACAGTATTATGTCCCTTACTGGCCCCAGCACACAGTATCATCCCCCATAGTGGCCCCTGCACAGAGTATTATGCCCCATAGTGGCCCCTGCACACAGTATTATCCCCATAGTGGCCCCTATGTACAGTATTATGCCCCATAGTGGCCCCTGTACACAGTATTATGTCCCATAGTGGCCCCTGCACACAGTATTTTGTCCCTTACTGGCCCCTGCACACAGTATTATGTCCCTTACTGGCCCCTGTACACAGTATTATCCCCCATAGTGGCCCCTGCACACAGTATTATGTCCCTTACTGGCCCCAGCACACAGTATTATGCCTCATAGTGGCCCCTGCACACAGTATTATCCCCCATAGTGGCCCCTGTACACAGTATGATCCCCATAGTGGCCCCTGTACACAGTATCATCCCCCATAGTGGCCCCTGCACACAGTATTATGCCCCATAGTGGCCCCTGCACACAGTATTATGTCCCACTGTGGACACCCATAAACAGTTATTATACTCTGGGGTCTTTTCAGACCCCAGAGTATAATAATCGGAGACCCGGGGGAATAAAAACATAAAAAATTACTGTTTCTTACCTGTCTCCGGCTCCTACGCGGTCTTCTCCGCTGCCGTCCTTCTGAAATGACGTCAGACGTCACATGACCCGGGATACAGGCCGGGTTCATGTGACGTCAGAGACGTCAGGAGGGATGCCTGGCAGGATTGTGGAGAGGTAAGTAACACTGTTTGTTATGTTCCCTTACCTCTCCCGATCCGCCGATCATTATACTCGGGGGTCTGCAAAGACCCCCGAGTATAATGATGGTATTTGTGGGACCCGCAGTGTCACTTACCGATCCCAGCCCAGCCAGGATCGGCAAGTGAATAGGGCCCGTAACAGTCTATTAAAAAAAAAAAAAAACGCAGCGGTATCGGCTGTCACCAGGCCCCCTAATGGCCCGGGCCCTGTGGCAGCCGCCTCCGCTGCTTCTATGGTAGTTATGCCCCTGATGCCATATATGTCATATATATACTTATATGAATGTATGAATACTATATATACTCACATCTATACATACATACACTCACCCATAAACATTATTGTAGTATACTGTATACATACCTGTATACAGTATACATACATACATACCTGTATACAAAGATACAGTACTCACACAATATACAACACACATACAGTACACAAATGTACACATATATACATATTACATAGACAGATTTTACCAAAAGGATATACTTACATTTTCCAGAAGAGTACAGCATTGCATCTGTCTTCCCCACACGATCCGATGTGAGAGACGACTCACTGTGAGGGGAGGGGGAGGGAAGCAGGAAGTGCGGGCAGCACAGCAGGTCCTCACAGGAGAGCAGCAGGTCACTGAGAGGAGTACGAGCTGCCATTATAGCTGAGGCTGCACACGTGTCCTCCGGTATATACTTTCCCTATATACCGGGAGGACACTATGTGCAGCTTCAGCATCAGCTAATGGAGGCCCCTGTGTTCTGAGGCAAATGCAGATGCATTGGTCAGGTGCTCGATTGGGGGCCCCGACCAATGTATCTGCATTAGTAAAATGAGGATTTAACAGTCGGGGCCTGGGGCCCACCGGGGGATTCACCGGTACACCGGTGGGCCAGTCCGACCCTGTCAAGTACATAAAGAGGCCAATAACACGTTTAGATATGGGACATAATAGCAAAACTAGAAAACAACAACCACACCCATAATATGTAAACTATATATATCACAGTTTATTAGTATCCAAGATAAAATGTAAGGACACATGTACAATGAATACAAAACAACATTACACAGGGGAACCATTAGGTAATAGTGCCAGCTACATCATATAAATGAGTGGTAAGATATGTATCAATATCAAAATCAACCATAGACCACAAAAAATCAATACAATGTGGGAAAAAAGGGAACCAAGGCAAGAAAATGAAGTGTATAACGCCTTACCACTACATAATAGAAGGCTGCCCAGTCTTCAATTAATTGGACAGTCTTCAGTTATGTAGTGGTAATGCGTTATACACTTCATTTTCTTGATATCTTCATATGACCATTAGACTATTCATCACAGTTTTGTGTGGTTGTTTGGGCTCTTTTCGGCTCTACTATAGTGCGGTATACATATATTTTATAATCTTTAGCCTCAGTCCCTTTTTCAACATTGCATTGCATTGATTGATCTTCTTTTGACTATTCATTACATTTGATTAATGGCCCAGGCTTCATTATTGTGTGGTATACATTCACTTATAACGTATTGCCTTGGTCCCCTTTTTTCCCACATTGTATTGATTTTTTGTGGTCTATGGTTGATCTTGATCTTGATACATATCTTACCACTCATTTATATGATGTAGCTGGCACTATTACCTGATGGGTATGGGTATTTGTGTCCCCTCAGGCTCCAGGGCTCAGGCACAATGGTGACCTTTGCACCCCCTATAGCTAAACCTACTGTGAGAATGGGGGTTTGGGATAGTAAGGCCGAAGAAACCAACTGCATATGTGTGTTGCACATGGGAGGAGGAAAGCTGTAAAAATGTATGAGACACAGGAGAGACCGATGAGAAGAGAGAAAGAGAAATAACATTCTAAAACAGCTCAAAAAAGTAGTTATGTAGGCATTAAAAACATACATAAAGGATTCCATAATTGAATCACCAAAATAAAAACATAAATAACAAGGAATGTAAAAAACGCACAATGTGAACATAGGCCAATGTCAATTTAGATCATATTAAAGAATGCAAATGGAAGTGTAGCATAATAAATATGAAGTGTAATATAATCAAAGATTGCATAAATATGTGATGACAAAGCTTAATAAATCATTTGAATAAATACAAAAAAATATATAATTGTAAAAAGTGCACACATACAATTGTAATAGACATAGTGATAAAATGAACAAAAAGAAAAAAAAAGTGAAAAGTGCTGGTGCGCAGTGCAAGTAGTGATAATAATAATAATAATAATAATAATAAATAGTGAAATAAAATTTGAATGGAATTGAAAATGAGATTGATTGTTCATAACGCCGAACATAGTACATAGGAGAGAACGTCACAACTGTTGCCAAGGAATACTGCAAAGACAAAAAAGAAAAAAACAAAATGATAAAATGAGATAAAACCAAAACCACTGTTTTGGTTCTGATAAAAATTTGAATAAAAAATTATCAAAGCAATAATATTTCCCGAAAATGGTAGAACTAAAAAGTACACCCGGCCCCGCAAAAAAAAGATGCCCTATGCATCCCCGTACACGGACATATAAAAAGTTACGGCTGTCAGAATATGGCGACTTTTAGAAAAAAAAATTTCAACACAGATTTGGATTTTTTTTAAGGGGTCAAAATTTAAATAAAACCATATAAATTTGGTATCCCCAGAATCGTACCGAAACACAGAATACAGGGGAAATGTCATTTTGGCTGCACAGTGAATTCTGTAAAACCGAAGCCCGTGAGAATGAATTTTTTTCCGGCTTCTCGGTACCTTATACAGAATAATTAATGGTGGCATCATAAAGAAAAATTTGTCCTGCAAAGATTAAGACCTTATATGGCTCTGGGAGCAGAGAAATAAAAAAGTTATGGGGTTTAGAAGGAGGGCAGTCAAAAACGAAAATCAAAAAATGCCATCGGCGGGAAGGGGTTACTTTTGGCCAACACTGTATGTCCACAAATGTGCTTTTGTTCTGCAGAATTAGTATCGCATGAACAAATAATATAAATGAGGTATCGCCATAACCATACTGACCCGCAGAATAAACGTCACATGTTACTTATACTGTACTTAAACTTTTAAAGGTAAAACGCAATACCAGAATTTTTTATTTTTTTTAAAATCCAGCACAAAAGAGTTAATAAAATGTATTCAATAAGTTGTAGGCACTAGAGATGAGCGAACAGCGTTCAATCGAGTACATGTTCGATCGGATATCAGGCTGTTCGAGATGTTCGATTCCAGTCGTTTAACACTACGTGGCAAACTCGCTAAAAATTCAATTCCCCTCCCACCTTCCCTGGCGCTTTTTTTGCACCAATAACAGCGCAGGGGAGGGTACAGAAACTACGACAACGGAGGCATAAAAAAAATCGGAAAAAGTAATTGGCTGGCTAATTCAGGTGACCTCTAATTTATACGAATAGTGTATTTAATATCCGGTTCATATGAGACTGTGAACTATGTGACTGTGAGACAGGGACAGATATACAGGCAGGGTTAGCTAGGGATTACCTTTATTTAGGTGGGAATGTGACTCACCAAGCTCTTTGGGGCTCCATCTCGTCAGGATCCCTGTCAGCTTGCGAAATGCGCAAGCTGACTTTTTCCCATAAGAATGCATTGACCAGCGTTGATTGACCAAATGCCATACAGAGTACAGCATTCGGCCAATCAACGCTGGTTCTGCTGGAGGCTCGTCTGTGAGGAGGTGGAGTCTAATTTCGGAGACTGCTGTGGACCGATCTTAGACTCCGCCTCCTCCGGCAGAACCAGTGTTGATTGGACGAATGCTGTACTCTGTATGACATTCGGCCAATCAACGCTGGTCAATGCATTCCTATGCCGAGATATAGCAGTGCTGGCTGTGCGCTCAGCTCGACTACACCGCAGATGCAGTCGAGCTGAGCGTACGGCCAGCGCTGCTACACTGGAGATGTGAACCCGGCTGCATACTCAGCTCTGCTGCATCAGAGATGTAGCAGAGCTGAGTGTGCGCTGAACCCTGCTGCACACTCAGCTCTGCTGCATCAGCGCATCTCTGATGCAGCAGAGCTGAGTGTGCAGCAGGGTTCAGCACATCTCTGATGCAGCAGAGCTGAGTGTGCAACAGGGTTCAGCGCATCTCTGATGCAGCAGAGCTGAGTGTGCAACAGGGTTCAGCGCATCTCTGATGCAGCAGAGCTGAGTGTGCAGCAGGGTTCAGCGCACACTCAGCTCTACTACATCTCTGACACAGTAGAGCTGAGGGTGCAGCAGGGTTCAGCGCACACTCAGCTCTGCTACATCTCTGTACAGCATTCGGTCAATCAATGCTGGTTTCTGCTGGAGGAGGCGGAGTCTAACATCGATCCACAGCAGTCTCCATTCTGGTCCGAAATTAGACTCCGCCAACCTCACAGACGTGCCTCTGGCAGAACCAGCGTTGATTGGCCGAATGCTGTACTTTGTATGGCATTCGGACAATCAACGCTGGTCAGTGCATTCCTATGGGAAAAAGTCTGCTCCCGCATATCGCAAGCTGACAGGGATCCCGACATAATACAGTGATTTGGGCATGTTAGATGTTGCATGCGATCCCAGTTGCATTCCAGGGTGTTGGCATCATTTCCTGGGGTGTCATAGTCGACTTGGTGACCCTCCTGAGTCGAATATTGGTTTCCTCCTAAACGAGTATTTATTCCCCATAGACTATAATGGGGTTCGATGTTCGATCGAACAGTCGAGTATTGAGCAGCTACTCGAATCGAACTTCGAACATTTCACTGTTCGCTCATCTCTAGTAGGCACCCAAAAATATTGTCATTACAAAAAACATCGCATCCTGCAAACAACAAGCCCTTATATGGCCATGTCACCAAAAAAATAGACATCTATCAATGTGAGGACAAAAAAAAACCAAAATCGCCAAATCATTAGAACACATTTGGCTGCGTCAGGAAGGGACTATATAAGCTGTGTGACTGTATATCAGTGGACACCCCAGATTTAGAGCTTATGAGGGAAAATATACCAGAAGTGATCCCAAAAGTGACTCCCAGAGTGACTCCCCCACTACTGGGGCATAGTAGGGAATAGGTGTTTGCAATGTCCGCACCACTTATATATTCCCTCTTCGCCTTCTACTGTGCAGTCACGTCTGGGATACTAATACTCACTACACCCCCTGATAAATTCTTTGAGGGGTGCAGTTTTCAAAATGAGTTTACTGTTTTGGGGAATCCACTTTTCTGGTACCTTACAGGTTATACAAACATGACATGGCGTCAAGATACCAAACATCCAAATCTGTGCTCCAAAAGCCGCATAGCTCTCCTTCCCTTCTGCGCCCTGCTGTGCGCCCAAACTGCAGTTTATGCCACAGGTATGCCACATGTATGACACTGGTGTACCCAGGATAACGTACGTAATGTCATATGTGGTATAAACTGATATTAGGGCACATGTATGACACTGGTGTACCCCGGATAACGTATGTAATGTCATATGTGGTATATACTGATATTAGGGTACATGTATGACACTAGTGTACCCCGGATAACGTACGTAATGAATTGCAAATGTATCTGATTGCTGTACTGTATCTCTCAAGTATTACGCTTGGTCTACTGGAGCTTCAATGTACTATGTTTCATTTGTTATTGATGCATGATATTTCCTATTCTGTTCTCAATTTTGAACCTATTGTAAAAATTTGTAAAAATATTCAATAAAATCAGAATTAAAAAAAAAAATAAAATATGTGGGTATAAACTGATATTAGCGCACAGCCGGACAGAGGGGAAGAAGGGTTATTTGGTTTTTAGAGCACAGACTTAGATGGTTTGGTTTTTGGATGCTATGACACTTTTGCAGAGACCCTAAAATTGCCCTTACAAACTGGGGCCACTTCTTGGTGAATTCCAGTTTACTGTAGCCTCCAGGGCTCTGCAAAAACAACATGGCCCCCAGAGGGTCCCTCTAAATCTGTTCCTCAAAAGCTAAAAAGCGCAGTGCTCCTTCCCTTCTGAGCCCTGCTGTGTGCCCAAGCAGCAGTTTACACCCACATATATAATTTTTTGCCCCTCGGGATGGCACACTTAATAGTTTTAGGAGTGCAGGTCTCTGACAACACAAAGTGGGTGCAACATATTGGGCAACGAAAAGGCATATTTCTTTAAAAATTTCAACTTTCAATTTATGGAAAGCATTTTTAGTCTCAAAATCATAATACCCCTTGATACATTCCTTGATGGGTGTAGTTTCTAAAATGGGGTCACTTTTGAGGGGTTTCTATTGTATTGATACTTTAGGGGCTCAGCAAATGCGACATGGCACCTGAAAACTATTCCATCAACATCTGCCCTCCAAAATCCAAATAGCGCTCTTTCAATTCTGAGCCCCACCATGTATCCATACAGCAGATTATGGCCACATGTAGGGTGTTGCCGTGTTCAGGAGAAATTGTGCAACAAACTGTGGGGGCTTTTAATTCTTTAACTACTTGCAAAAATTTTAAATAAGGCGCTAAATGGACAATTTATTTGAAAAAAAGTAATTTTTCATTTTTACGTCCCAATGTTAATTAAATCTGTGAAACAGCTGTGAGGTCAAAATGCTCACTCTACCCCTAGATAAATTCTATGAGGGTTGTAGTTTCCAAAATGGGTTCACTTTTAGGGGTTTCCATGGTATTGGTACTCTGGGAGCTCTGCAAATGAGACATGGCATGGGGGGGGGGGGGGCTTTTCCTCCTTTAACCCCTTGTGAAAATGAAAACCTTGGGGATAAAGTGACATTTTAGTCATTTTTCATTTACACATTCCAATGTTAGCAAAATCTGTGAAGCAGCTGCAGTGTCAAAATGCTCACTATCCCCCTTGATGAATTCTGTGAGGGGTGTTTCTAAAATGGGGTCACTTTTGGCGGGGTTTCCATTGTTTTGGTACTCTAAGGGCTCTGCCAATGAGACATGGCGCATTAAAACTATTCTAGCAAAATCTGCTGTTCAAATACTCGCTCTTTCCCTTCCATGCGCTGCCGTCTGCCCAAAAATCAGTTTACACCCACATGTAGGGGATTTCTGTGATCGGGAAAAATTGCATGATAAACTGTCAGAGGCATTTTCTACTTTAACCCTTTGTAAATGTGTTAATTTTAGGTCTAAATGAATGTATTGGTGAAAAAAATTAAATGTCTAATTTTCACCTCTATTATTTTTATTCTTATTAAATGTTTAAAGGTTTAACAAACATCCCAAAGTCTTCCTGCTCTGAAGGAGTCCCTGCATTCCTCATTGAACTTTGTGGGAAAGTGTGCATCTTCGTTACATCGTTCCAAGTACCACTCGCAATACTGTACTCTTCGGTCTGGATCATCGTCATTAAGAGCATGGACTAATCTTGAAATGTAATTTTTCCACTGACAACGTTTCATGATGCGATGGACTGATGATTTTGAAATCCCTACCTCACGACTAGCTTGCTGCAAAGCCTTTCTTGGACTTCGTTGAAACGTTTCCAGTAATCCTTCTTCTTTTATGGGGCTTGTCGAGAACTTTTACACCTGAAGAAGGGCGGAGTTATGCCCGAAACGCGTAGTGTGTTCAATAAAAATCATATATTTGCTCATCCATTTGACAAGCGCGGGTCCTTTGTGTCCAGGTTTGCAATCACAAATCTGTTATCTGGTCCATCTTTGTACTATACATACACCTGTGAGGTGTGAGGTACCCTGCAGCTGCATCCAATCCTGAGAGGGATCCTTGGCCAAGTGATCCCATCATCACCAAAACAGTTGTGTATACACACAACCTAAAAGGTGAGCCTGTTTTTTGTCATCTGAAATTATCACTGTCAGTACGATCTGCACTACGGGTTGCTCGGTGTCTCTTTTCTTTTTGAAATGCTTTTTTAAATTATTTGAGGGGTGCAGTTTTGAAAATGGGGTGATTTATGGGGGTTTCTAATATATAGGCCTTTATAATCATCTTCAGAACTGAAGTCGTGCCTAAAAAAATTAGTTTGGGGAATTTTCTTGTAAATCTGGAAAATCACTGTTACACTTGTAAGCCTTGTAACGTCCAAAATAAATTAAAAGACAATCAAAAGATGATACCGATATAAAGTTGAGATATGGTAGATAATATTTATTCATGTATCTGCCTGAAAAGTAGAGAATTTCACATTTTGAAAATTGCTGTTTTCCAAATGTCCTATTTTTTTTTAATAAGTAAATACAAAAATATTGATTACTGTTTACCACAAACATGAAGTATAATGTGTTACGAGAAAACAATCTCAAAATCACTTGTGTAAGTTAAAGCGTCTCAAAGTTATTGCGATTTAAAGTGAGACATGTCAGTTTTGAAAAAAGAGGCCTGGTCCTTAACGTACTTTTGAGCTGTGTCTCTAAGGGGTTAAAGACATTGCTCTCTAATGCATGACTCTTGTGGCACCTATTTCCAGGCAACAATTAAGCTCCAAGGAAATGCATGTAACATACTTGGCTACAATCTTCAAATCAGCCATCTTTCACTAGTAGTCTGAAAAGCTGTGGCTTGCAAATGTTGACCCTCTACTTTTTTCATGAATGTTCTTAGGCACGGTTCACATCTGCATTTGGTGTTCCGTTGGGGTAGTCCGCTTGGACTATTGAACACAGATGTAAACCAGGTCTTATTTTTGATTAGATTAACCTACAAAAAATATGACTATGTTCTATGGGATTCAGGTCTGGACCCATTGCTGGCCACTTTAGAAGTCTCCAGTGCTTTCTCTCAAACCATTTTCTACTGCTTTTTGAAGTGTGTTTTGGGTCTTTGTCCTGCTGGAAGACCCATGACCTCTGAGGGAGACCCAGCTTTCTCACACTGGGTCCTACATTATGGTGCAAAAATTGTTGGTAGTCTTCAGACTTCATAATGCCATGCACACGGTCAAGCAGTCCAGTGCCAGAGGCAGCAAAGCAACCCCAAAACATCAAGGAACCTCCGCCATGTTTGACTGTAGGGACCGTGTTCTTTTCTTTGAAGGCCTCTTTTACTTTCCTATAAATTCTATGTTGATGCCTTTTCCCAAAAAGCTCTACTTTTGTCTCATCTGACCAGAGAACATTCTTCCAAAACGTTTTTGGCTTTCTCATGTAAGTTTTGGCAAACTCCAGCCTGGCTTTTTTATGTCTCTGGGTAAGAAGTGGGGTCTTCCTGGGTATCCTACCATACAGTCCCTTTTCATTCAGACGCCGTCAGATAGTACGGGTTGACACTGTTGTACCCTCGGACTGCAGGGCAGCTTGTACTTGTTTGGATGTTAGTCGAAGTTCTTTATCCACCATCCGCACAATCTTGCGTTGAAATCTCTCGTCAATTTTTCTTTTCTGTCCACATCTAGGGAGGCTAGCCACAGTGCCATGGGCTTTAAACGTCTTGATGACACTGCCTACAGTAGACACAGGAACAATCAGGTCTTTGGAGATGGACTTGTAGCCTTGAGATTGCTCATGCTTCCTCCCAATTTTGCTTACCAAGTCCTCAGACAGTTCTTTGGTCTTCTTTCTTTTCTCCATGCTCAATGTGGTACACACAAGGACACAGGACAGAGGTTGAGTCAACTTTGATCCATTTCAACTGGCTGTAAGTGTGATTTAGTTATTGCCACCACCTGTTAGGTGTCTCAAGTAAGTAACAGGTGCTGTTAATTACACAAATTAGAGAAGCATCACATGATTTTTCAAACAGTGCCAATACTTTTGTCCACCCCTTTTTATGTTTGCTGTGGAATTATATCCAATTTGGCTTTTTGACAATTCTTTTTGTGGTTTTCCATTGAAGACAAATTAAATGAAGATAATAATACCAAAGAATTTGTGATTGCAATCATTTTCTGGAAAATGAGTATTATCTGACAGAATTGCAGGGGTGCCAATACTTTTGGCCAACACTGTAACAGCAGTAAATCCTAAATGATGCTAATATGCACTTATAACTTGACAGATACTTTATCAAGCCGTGTAGTACAATTATTGATCAGCCACCATGATATGAATGTTTATACAGAGAAGCTTCCACTCCTTTGAGATGGCCCCCATCCCATAAAGACCATGTTTTTCTGCTACGGATTTTACTCCCATAATGCACTCTGGCAGTGTTTCTCAATCTTTTCAAGTGAAGTACCCCCTAGTGAGAAAATATTCCAACCAAGTACCCCCAAATTAGCGATCACTTGTTTATATATTAAAAAATATAATATAAAATATACATATTAATAAAATAAAGAACCTCATTTGGAGTATTTATTAACAGTTAAATAATGGTCCCCTCAGTATCCCCACAGTCAGTAGAATGCCCCCCTCAGCGCCTCCTTGTATAGTATAATGACACCTTTAGTGTACCTACATGTAGTATAATGGCCCTCACACTCACTGGAATGGCCCCTTCAGTGCTATACATGTAATATAATGGCCCCCACAGTGTCTCCCCATGAAATATAATGGCCCTCGAGTGCCTCCATGTGTAATATAATGGCTACCACAGTACTCCACATGTAATATAATGGCCCTCACATTGCCTTCACATATAAAACAATACTGTGAGTTCCCCCGCATTTGATAAAATGGCCCCCACTGTACCTCCCACATATAATTCCCCCACTGTTCTCAACATATAAGATATAATATAATGGCCCCCACACTCAGTGATGTTTAAGGAGCAAATAGTAAGCTGCCTTCCTTATTTACCATGGAGTCATATTAATTGTGCCATGGGCCTTGGACTGTTCAGAAAATGAGCCCCTCCCCCCTACATTCATGTCAAAGCTGCCTGAATAATGTCCCATAGTGTCCTCCATGCAGTATAATATCTCATAGTGGAATTCCCAGAGTATGATTAGTGCTGGCCCGGAGAAGGTGAGTATACATAACAAACCGTGTTACTTACCTCCGCTGACTTCCGGTGTGACTCTACATGCTCTTGGAACATCTTGAGCGACATCAAGGGCCACTGGTCACATTAGCCACGAACCCCTTTAAGATGGGGGTTCTCACTGCGGCACTAGGAATAGAGGGTGTACTCTCTGTGGTACACATACTGCACTTGAGAACCACTACTCTATAGCACCTACTTCCCTATAAACAGACCCCTCTCTTATCCAATCAAAGACCATTTTTTTAAGCAGATTTTTCAGTGGGAACCCCTTTGAAAAAAAACACATAATGGATTTACATATACTGTGAGACCAATTTGAGATGCTATTCTGCTACACCAAAAATCAAGTATTTGTTTAAATAGGTATGTGTACAGACCAAAAATAGTAACAAGGGATAGAAGTGGGATTTTAGGTACACTAAACTGTAACTTTTATTTGTTTAATTAAAAAGTTTCAGTGATAACAAGTAAATAAAATACGTTCAAAAAAAGGCATGTTTGGTGTGTCTTTTCTGCCCACACTCACCCCAGCTTCACTCCTAATATAGCAGTGTAGGTGATTAAACTGAATCCCTTAAATCCCCGCCTACAGACATCAGATGTAGCAAATGTAACATATATAGCACCACATACAAATGTCAACCACTCAATATTCGATTCACTTGTAGTGGCTAAGGAGGGGAAATGGCATTGCTATACTCCATTTAGAGCTAGTCTCAGGCAACTAGAACACTCAACTATTTTTCTTGTGAGTTACAATCACCTAGAGACTAGAATACACATGCCACCAAACTCACTGTGGACCAGTATATAAGAAAGCGCCCAAAGTCATACATTCATCACTCCACTTAATTTGTTGTAGCTAGGAGAGGGGGGATGACATTGCTATACTTAAGTTTGGGCTAATCTCGGGCAGTTGGGACCTATAGCTCTTTTACTTGTAAGCCACAGTCACCCACAGACTCATACACACATGCTAGACAGATCGCTATAATAAGCGTATAGAAAAGGCCTGACGCGTTTCAATTAACTCCAACATGGAGCTAAATCATCAGAGGCTCAATAGGAACGTGCTGTAAATACAGCGCTGTTTAAACGAGCTTCATACATGCTCGGTCGGTCATAGTTTTTGACCGCACTGGGCGCTCACCAGAGCCGGGTATTTAAACCCCAAAAGCTCCGCCTCCTGCGCTCGCGTCAGAGGGGGCGCGACTAATGATGTCATTGGCGCCTCCCTCCTATGCCGACACAGGGAATGCCTCGCCTTACACTTCCAACAGCGGGGCGGGATTAGAACAGCGCGATATGCGCTCTAAAGGGTCAGACCTACGTCGCGGTACCGCTCCGTCAGTACACAACTTGACAAGTGGACGATCAGGTAAGTAATTGTGCCCTCAAAGGACCGATCCTCCGGTCTACATGATGCTCTGATATATTAAACGGAATACATCACCCGATATGGACTGTACATGCCACAACCATTGGATGAGGACTATATACTGCCAGCAATAAGATACATTATTAATAACTGCACAGATCAATAACCCCATGTTAAAATATGAGAAGCATGGATTCAAACAAATTGGGGAATGGCCAGAATAATTTCGCTACAATCCTAAAAAAGATCAAAAATACATCTATATCTACATGTGCATAATAGAATACACACAGCACTTAGAAACCTCTAAGATAGTATTTATGAATGGCTAAACATTCATTCCATATATAGAACTCTTTTAAGATGGTATTTTTAGATTCTATATATAAGAAGCATAGGATATGTATTCGTTAAGGCCCTTTGGATGTACCGAGTCCATTAGGAAAATCCACCTTGTTTCCCGTTGGATCACTTTTCTATCAAAGTTGCCCCCTCTTGGGGATGGCAACACTTTCTCAATGCCTTGAAACCGAAGACACCCCACATCTCCACCATGCTTTTCTCTTACATGCCTTGAAATTGGGGTCACTTCCTCACGTAATACATCATTGATGTGTTCACGGATCCTCCTGCGGAACTCCCTAGTTGTTTTTCCAACGTATTGGAGTCCGCAGGAGCATGATGTTAAATAGACCACTCCTGTTGTCTTGCAATTGATGAACGATTTGATGTCATAACTTTTATGAGTATTGGCAGATGTAACCACCTTGCCTTTTTTAATAAATTGGCATGCCTTGCACATCCCACAAGGGAATGTGCCCCTAATTTCTGCCCGCTGTCTATCCAACCAAGTATCAGCCGACACTTCTGGGGGCAAAAAACTGTTCACCACTGTTTCAAAAGAGAAATGGTTTTTTATCCCAGGCCCCACCCATTTCAGACTACCTGCTGAGAAATCGAAAGTAGTTTTGGATGGGTCTAGGGGATATGAGGATGATATGCAAATAGTCAACCTTTCTAGTCGTGCCCTTACAAATGATGAAATTAGTGTATTGAAAAAGGGATTGTCTTTTGTGCCCACTCCCAGGTTTGACCCTTTCATGTGGATCAAAGATTTACATCTGTTTTGTCGCAAGCTAAAATGGAGAAAATTTTTTAAAATGTCTGACAAACGTAGATGCACTGAATTGGGGATTACTGAGGAGGATCTACCCATACTTGATACGCTGAATGAACTGTGTAGTGAGGGTCAGAAAACAGTGGGCGAAGGGCCATTTACTACAAGGCATTGTCCCTCAACTAAGTTTCCACCAATAGGGGACGATGGAGCAATTGAAGTCTTTTTAAAGGTGACTACAGATCAGATTATGAAATTGGCGGAGAACAGATCCCATAGCATTTCATCATCTAACCTGACTAGGACTGAAGGCAGGGCATTGATGGACTTGGAAAAGGTGGTTACATCTGCCAATACTCATAAAAGTTATGACATCAAATCGTTCATCAATTGCAAGACAACAGGAGTGGTCTATTTAACATCATGCTCCTGCGGACTCCAAAACGTTGGAAAAACAACTAGGGAGTTCCGCAGGAGGATCCGTGAACACATCAATGATGTATTACGTGAGGAAGTGACCCCAATTTCAAGGCATGTAAGAGAAAAGCATGGTGGAGATGTGGGGTGTCTTCGGTTTCAAGGCATTGAGAAAGTGTTGCCATCCCCAAGAGGGGGCAACTTTGATAGAAAAGTGATCCAACGGGAAACAAGGTGGATTTTCCTAATGGACTCGGTACATCCAAAGGGCCTTAACGAATACATATCCTATGCTTCTTATATATAGAATCTAAAAATACCATCTTAAAAGAGTTCTATATATGGAATGAATGTTTAGCCATTCATAAATACTATCTTAGAGGTTTCTAAGTGCTGTGTGTATTCTATTATGCACATGTAGATATAGATGTATTTTTGATCTTTTTTAGGATTGTAGCGAAATTATTCTGGCCATTCCCCAATTTGTTTGAATCCATGCTTCTCATATTTTAACATGGGGTTATTGATCTGTGCAGTTATTAATAATGTATCTTATTGCTGGCAGTATATAGTCCTCATCCAATGGTTGTGGCATGTACAGTCCATATCGGGTGATGTATTCCGTTTAATATATCAGAGCATCATGTAGACCGGAGGATCGGTCCTTTGAGGGCACAATTACTTACCTGATCGTCCACTTGTCAAGTTGTGTACTGACGGAGCGGTACCGCGACGTAGGTCTGACCCTTTAGAGCGCATATCGCGCTGTTCTAATCCCGCCCCGCTGTTGGAAGTGTAAGGCGAGGCATTCCCTGTGTCGGCATAGGAGGGAGGCGCCAATGACATCATTAGTCGCGCCCCCTCTGACGCGAGCGCAGGAGGCGGAGCTTTTGGGGTTTAAATACCCGGCTCTGGTGAGCGCCCAGCGCGGTCAAAAACTATGACCGACCGAGCGTGTATGAAGCTCGTTTAAACAGCGCTGTATTTACAGCACGTTCCTATTGAGCCTCTGATGATTTAGCTCCATGTTGGAGTTAATTGAAACGCGTCAGGCCTTTTCTATACGCTTATTATAGCGATCTGTCTAGCATGTGTGTATGAGTCTGTGGGTGACTGTGGCTTACAAGTAAAAGAGCTATAGGTCCCAACTGCCCGAGATTAGCCCAAACTTAAGTATAGCAATGTCATCCCCCCTCTCCTAGCTACAACAAATTAAGTGGAGTGATGAATGTATGACTTTGGGCGCTTTCTTATATACTGGTCCACAGTGAGTTTGGTGGCATGTGTATTCTAGTCTCTAGGTGATTGTAACTCACAAGAAAAATAGTTGAGTGTTCTAGTTGCCTGAGACTAGCTCTAAATGGAGTATAGCAATGCCATTTCCCCTCCTTAGCCACTACAAGTGAATCGAATATTGAGTGGTTGACATTTGTATGTGGTGCTATATATGTTACATTTGCTACATCTGATGTCTGTAGGCGGGGATTTAAGGGATTCAGTTTAATCACCTACACTGCTATATTAGGAGTGAAGCTGGGGTGAGTGTGGGCAGAAAAGACACACCAAACATGCCTTTTTTTGAACGTATTTTATTTACTTGTTATCACTGAAACTTTTTAATTAAACAAATAAAAGTTACAGTTTAGTGTACCTAAAATCCCACTTCTATTCTGCTACACCACATCTTCAGACAGCAAGCAAGAGACTTGCAAGGGACATCAAGGGAGAAAAGTCACCAGCATCACACTGGGCCAGAGAGCTCAAGTCATAGTCAATGCAATCTGCCACTGAGGTCCTGAGCAGATAATTCCAATTTTGCCAAAACAATCTTGGGATCTGGTCCGTAAAGGGATGGGTTTTATGTATATCCCTCACCAAGGTTTGCCTTATGAAATGTCAGCAAGTATTGTCAAGATAAGGGCTCGTTCACATCTGCGCCCGGGAGTCCGTTCTGCAGGTTTCCGTTTCCTGCACAAAACAGGGGAAGAGCAGGAAACCTGCCGGCATCTTTCAAACCCATTCATTTGAATGGGTTTGAAAAGTGTCCGGCCGTGACCGCTGGTGAGCGTTTTATGCTCTCCACGCCGAAACAGTTTTTTTTTTAAACCAGAGACAGAGTTGGACATTCAGTACTCTGTGTCCGGTTTAAAAAAAAAAACGGTTTCGCCGCGGAGAGCATAAAACGCTCACCAGCGCTCATGACGGAACTCGGCATCTTCCTCTTAGTTAGTGGCAGGTGGACACATATTGGGCAGCGATCTCCACAGTCAACTCCTCTTCTCCCAGTAGAATGTAGAATTTCCTCTTCTCATCATCCAATCAGATTTAAAAAAAGTCAGGAGAGCTTTATTGTTGCCAGAGGGAATGGTTGGTATGGCGGGGGGGGGGGGAGGGGGGGCGTTGGGACGTGTGGGGGTGGGTAATTAGGGGGGGGCAGAAATGTCCGGGGGTGAATGGGTGATTAGGGGGTATTACAGTCCATGGGATTTCATCTTCCCCCTCATTTGGTGGCAGCTGGACACACATTGGGCAGCGATCTCCACAGTGGACTCCTCTTCTCCCAGTAGGATGTAGAGTTTCTTCTTCTCGTCTGCAATAATATATATATATATATATATATATATATATATATATATATATATTATAGTTGTATATAATAATGATATATCTGATGTTATTTAAATAAATATACTGTATATATATACAGTCCTATGAAAAAGTTTGGGCACCCCTATTAATCTTAATCATTTTTAGTTCTAAATATTTTGGTATTTGCAACAGCCATTTCAGTTTGATATATCTAATAACTGATGGACACAGTAATATTTCAGGATTGAAATGAGGTTTATTGTACTAACAGAAAATGCGCAATATGCATTAAACCAAAATTTGACCGGTGCAAAAGTATGGGCACCTCAACAGAAAAGTGACATTAATATTTAGTACATCCTCCTTTTGCAAAGATAACAGCCTCTAGTCGCTTCCTGTAGCTTTTAATCAGTTCCTGGATCCTGGATAAAGGTATTTTGGACAAACAATTCAAGTTCAGTTAAGTTAGATGGTCGCCGAGCATGGACAGCCCGCTTCAAATCATCCCACAGATGTTCAATGATATTCAGGTCTGGGGACTGGGATGGCCATTCCAGAACATTGTAATTGTTCCTCTGCATGAATGCCTGAGGATTTGGAGCGGTGTTTTGGATCATTGTCTTGCTGAAATATCCATCCCCGGCGTAACTTCAACTTCGTCACTGATTCTTGAACATTATTCTCAAGAATCTGCTGATACTGAGTGGAATCCATGCGACCCTCAACTTTAACAAGATTCCCCATGCCGGCATTGGCCACACAGCCCCAAAGCATGATGGAACCTCCACCAAATTTTACAGTGGGTAGCATGTGTTTTTCTTGGAATGCTGTTTCTTTTTGGACGCCATGCATAATGCCTTTTTTTATAACCAAACAACTCAATTTTTGTTTCCAAAATGAAGCTGCCTTGTCCAAATGTGCTTTTTCATACCTCAGGCAACTCTATTTGTGGCGTACGTGCAGAAACGGCTTCTTTCTCATCACTCTCCCATACAGCTTCTATTTGTGCAAAGTGCGCTGTATAGTTGACCGATGCACAGTGACACCATCTGCAGCAAGATGATGCTGCAGCTCTTTGGAGGTGGTCTGTGGATTGTCCTTGACTGTTCTCACCATTCTTCTTCTCTGCCTTTCTGATATTTTTCTTGGCCTGCCACTTCTGGGCTTAACAAGAACTGTCCCTGTGGTCTTCCATTTCCTTACTATGTTCCTCACAGTGGAAACTGACAGGTTAAATCTCTGAGACAACGTTTTGTATCCTTCCCCTGAACAACTATGTTGAACAATCTTTGTTTTCAGATCATTTGAGAGCGGGCTGTCCATGTTCGGCGACCATCAAACTTAACTGAACTTGAATTGTTTTGTAGAAAGAAATGGTCCAAAATACCTTCATCCAGGATCCAGGAACTGATTAAAAGCTACAGGAAGCGACTAGAGGCTGTTATCTTTGCAAAAGGAGGATGTACTAAATATTAATGTCACTTTTCTGTTGAGGTGCCCATATTTTTGCACCGGTCAAATTTTGGTTTAATGCATATTGCGCATTTTCTGTTAGTACAATAAACCTCATTTCAATCCTGAAATATTACTGTGTCCATCAGTTATTAGATATATCAAACTGAAATGGCTGTTGCAAACACCAAAATATTTAGAACTAAAAATGATTAAGATTAATAGGGGTGCCCAAACTTTTTCATAGGACTATATATAATATATATAATTATATAATATATATATATATATATATATATATATATATATATATATATATATATATATATATATATATCTTAACTAGCCAAGGAAAAAGGCAAAATGCAGGCTTGTCCTTCATATTTCCCTGGGGACAGGAGAGCAGAACGGTAGGTTCCGTTTATGATGTGTTTTTGAGCAGGAAATGTGATGTGACATTTAAAATCAGTGACATGTAGAGATGTGTGGGAGTGAGTCTCCCCTGATAGTTCTTGCTCATCTTTTTCTTTCTCTGACACCTCCTTTATTCCTTTCTGTCTCTAACACCCACTGTTCTCCTCTCCGGTCTCATTCACTCTTAATGTGTGTTTAATACAATAAAGACGGGCTCCAGTGTAGTTAATGATGTTTCCGATAATCCCTGGTTAGGAGCCTACGCTACCGTCAGTCTTCACTTTCTCAATGAAAAATCAGTTAGAGTTATATGATTATTCAGTAGTTCTCCTGTGGGTATGGGGTGAACATTCCACTATTGTCATATTATTGTCTTATCTGTGCAACACTGCCTGCCCGGACATTTAATTAAAATCTGTCTTGCTGTTTTTAATTCTTATAATTATATAATACAGTAGCATTCCCCAAGTCTAATATACTTGCTGCAGCCCAGATGGAGGGAACCGGAGGATGGGAACAGTATTGGCAGTAACTGTGTCACTGAAAGGCCAAGTACAACGAGGGCTCTCCCCAGCACACTTCCTAGGCTGGACACCTTGGTGGGGGACCTGCTGTGCTACCAGATGGTGGTGGAAGTATTTCCCCCAGGGCTTTTCCAGTTGAAGAGGGGTCTTCTGTCACTCTGAGCCATGTGATGGTGGTCGGAAGGGTCCTGGTGGTAAAGCAAATCAGGAGGAAGTGGTGCAGTGAAACAGGGTGAACTTTACTGTGGCAACTGTAAACATGTGCAGCTTCCTGATGGGGAAAATAGACTCCTAACTGTTTGGTATGCCCAGACTTGGCGATGATGGATGCCCAGACCTGACAGTACTTAAGTGCCTTGTACTCCACTCCAACAACTCTCTCAAAATCGTAGCCATGGTCAGTAGGTTGTTCTGGGGCTGGTTAATAAGGAAGTTCTTTCTGGGTCCAGTTACCTTATGAGGATAACAACTGCTGGCAGGCAGGACTCCTTCTCTCCTCCTGGCACTGTGTCTGTAGATGACAGCTGGAAATTCCCTGTCTTAGGGCTGTCTTTAAGGTATTGGGCTTCAATCTTCTGCCTCATGGGCTGAATAGGGAATTGAAGGGCACAGTGTGACAGTGCCAACTCTCACTGTACACCGCACACTACCATACCTCCCAACTTTTGAAGAACTGAAAGAGGGACAAAATGTGCTACGCGCGCCGCGGAAAAATTAGCCCCGCCCACTTTTGTGTTGACCCCACCCACTCGTTAATTTTTCATGTGCCCGCACACAGTATAATCCTCCTACAGTCACCCGTAAATTATATGTCCCCCCTCTATCTCTCCCCCAGTTTCATATACACCCTTCATCTGCCCCCAGTTTCATGTCCCCCTTCCATTTCTGCCCCCAGATTCATGTCCCCTCCATCTCTGCCCCCAGATTCATGTCCCCACATCTCTGCCCCCAGTGTCATGCCGTCCTCTCCATCTCTGCCCCCAGTGTCATGCCGTCCCCTCCTTCATCTGCCCCCAGTGTCATGCCGTCCTCTCCTTCATCTGCCCCCAGTTTCACGTTCCACCTCCACATTAAACTTACCTTCTCCTCCGCTCCCTTGCCGCTCTCTGCGCGCCTCTCTCGCTGACACATATGCGGCTGAAGCAAGGAGCTGACCTCTGGACGCAGATCTGAGTTGAAATCGGGACATACCTCCCTCCAACAGGGACCGCGGGACATGTCACCCAAATCGTGACTGTCCCGCGGAAACGGGACAGTTGGGAGGTATGCACTACACAACTCTGCACTTAGGCCTTAACTGTTTTCTGGAGACTTTTGTCTCTCAGGCTCCACCCAGGGGCCTGTGATTGACCAGGGCTGTACCAAGTATGGGGTAAATAAGAGAGTGGTGGAAACCAACAAGTAATATACAATGGGGAAGCTGCAAAACAATAAATTACATGAAACATATACACAATACATACATAAAACATTAGAAGCAGTAGCACTCTGGGATGCTGCATACATAATAGCATTTAATCAGGGACAGACATACCATATATAGTGGCAAAGATAGAATTAACAGCAGCCTACTATGTTCATTCTCTGGCAAGATAAGCCTTTCTTAGAGGTGTTTCACAGATGCTTGCTTCTCTCTCCCCATTGAGAAGACATATACACTTCAGCAAACCAATTGTACGTCGTACATGTCTATTTAGAAGTTGGGAGAAATTGCTGTTGGTCGAACAAGCTACTAAAGGTGTATGGCCAGCTTTAAACAGACTTAAAAGGGTGTGCTATGTTATAAGCAAATGGTACTACCCAAGGGAAAGGCAAGCTTCGGTGCTCCAGGTGCTTTTGGGACTGTAAGCCCCAATATGCTACTTACTCTGGCCTTTTTGGATATACTCATATACAGTAAGTGAATACAGCATGCTGGGATTTGCAGTTCCACAGCTGCTGGAGTGCCGAAGTTTGCTGATTGCTCCTTAAGATAGGTTATCAATATCAGATAGGTAGGGATCTGACACACAGGGTGGGCCACATTCCCCCTTCTGCGTCATGTCGTTTTCTGACATATTAATTATATCTCATGTCAGAAAACTGGCATGAGTTACACAGGAAATCTATGCAAGCGCTTGACTGGCTTGGATTTCCATTCTGGCGCATGGGTGCGCAAATGATTTATTAAGAGGTCCGCACCAGTTGGGGCCTTTTTCAAGTCTGGTGTAGGAAAAAACACTCTTAATAAATTTCCCCTAGTATCTGTACTAATTTACATTAACATGTTTGACAGTTATTGATATCAGTGACTGATTTAGTAAGTTCCTTAGAGGCACTGGTATAGCTATAGACTGGACAGAGGTAGCACATGGATTGGGGCCAATTATTACCTCTGCTAGACTGGTAAATGGCATATGGTAGTTTGAGGTAGAAGCTGCTACAAATTTTGCATTTGGACCGAGGAACTTCAGGTTATGTCTCTGCTTAGTTAAATCATCTGAGGTTATTTTAACTAGATGTATGCATAATTATAACTATATTTACATTTACGGATGCTGAATATTTTACAGTGACAGCAGATGTCTTTAAGGTTAATGATTAAATTATGCAGAATCCCTACATATGCAGCTGTATAATCCCTTTCCCCCATTTACTCCTGCACAAGGTACAAAAATTTGGCACCTCACACATTAGATATACTGACATTTATAGGAACGGGATTCCCCTGATCTGAGCAAAGAGGGGGGTGGAAATTGGCAGTGCTGAAGTCTGGCAAGAAAATGGATCTCTCCGATTCTGCCGTCTGTCTACACTCAGTGCTGCAGTCCACTTTGCAGTATGTTTAAGCGTAGTACAAATACAATACTAGAACATTACGCATTCATATTTCTGCAACTCCATGCAATATTCCCAGGGGTCTGGCAGTGTGCTTATTATCATAAAAGTTAATACATTTCCTTTGAACAGCATAGACCCCCACCATGCAGAAACACCGCTTTTTTTGTTGCAGATTATGCAGCGTTTATTTGAAATGCTCAAAAACCACAGCAAAATCTGCAACAAAAAAAGCTTGGGGCATGGAGCCTCAGCCTAAAGGTGATTTAGTATGTTAACCTAACAGATCTGATCTTCATCTGATCTGATCTGATCTTCTGATCTATTATACACAAACCTTCCAAGCTGTTCAATGTTTTGAAGAAGCAAATGCTAAACTGCACAATGCTAACACTTAGGCCTCTTGCAGAGTTAGTGTGCTGGCCATGTTTTTCACGGCTAGCCCACTGACCCATTCATTCCTATAGCCCATTACACACAACTGCATATTTTCATGGTTTGGTGTATGGGGCCATGTGCTGTGAGCAAAACTCAAGACAGGTCCTATTCCTGTCAGTTTTGTGGCCCATTCTCACCCGCCAAAAATTAATGGGGCTGCAGAAGCACAGACGATGCATGGATGACATCCATGAGCCGCTCATGCTGTTCAGTCACGACTCGGCGACACACAGGTAAAAGGTGGCAACTCATAAGAGTGGAAATAGAGATTGCAGTTTTCACAAGTGATTTGATAGGGAGCAACTGAGCTCATCTATAAAACTTTGTATATACAATCAATATTGCAAATCTTGTAGACAGTGCTCATTGATAAAATAAATAACTCACTGTTGAAACTGAATGAAACTCTATATTTGTGATCAGAATGATATATGTAAGTGATTACAATACTGGATCGACATTTATACTAGGGGACAGGGAATACTGTGCAAAAGGAGACATTGGGGGGGCTTTATAATGTTATACTGTGTGTGGGAGCCAGGAAAGTGGGCTTTATACCATAGCATAAATGATGATAAGGTAAATAGACAGGGCCAGGAAAATGGCGTGACTTTTTTTTCTATGGCTTGTATGCCAGTAGTAGTAGAGTGGACCCCTAAAATCAATTCACTAGTGTACCCTAGATCCTGGATGCAAACCCTCCCAAAGTCTGTCAACTGGACAAAAATGTCTTTGAGTATGTTAGGGCCCATTCACACGGAGTAACGTGCTGCGTGACCTGGCACATATACGCTGTGTGAGATTTTGCGGGCCGTATACGCTCCCATTGATTTCAATGGCTGCATGGATCGTAAACGCCGTGTTATTTTGCGGCCGTGATTTTGCGGCCGCAAAATCACGGCCACAAAATAACGCGGCGATTATGAATAAATCCCCAACAGTGTATATTCAAATAAATTTTGAATAAATCCCCAACAGTGTCACCAGCAAAGCACCCCCACACCATCACACCTTCTCCTCCATGTTTCACTGTGGGAACCAAGCATGTAGAGTCCATCTGTTCACCTTTTCTGCGTCGCACAAAGACACTGTGGTTGGAACCAAAGATCTCAAATTTGGACTCTTCAGACCAAAGCACAAATTTCCACTGGTCTAATGTCCATTCCTTGTGTTCTTTAGCCCAAAAAAGTCTCTTCTGCTTGTTGCCTGTCCTTAGCAGTGGTTTTCTAGCAGCTATTTTACCATGAAGGCCTGCTGCACAAAGTCTCCTCTTAACAGTTGTTGTAGAGATGTGTCTGCTGCTAGAACTCTGTGTGGCATTGACCTGGTCTCTAATCTGAGCTGCTGTTAACCTGCGATTTCTGAGGCTGGTGACTCAGATGAACTTATCCTCCGCAGCAGAGGTGACTCTTGGTCTTCCTTTCCTGGGGTGGTCCTTATGTCTTTGTAGCACTTGATGGTTTTTGCAACTGCACTTGGGGACACTTTCAAAGTTTTCCCAATTTTTCAGATTGACCTTTTTAAGATTTCTTAAAGTAGTGATGGCCACTCGTTTTTCTTTACTTAGGTGCTTTTTTCTTGCCATAATACAAATTCTAACAGTCTATTCAGTAGGACTATCAGCTGTGTATCTACCTGACTTCTGCACAACACAACTGATGGTCACAACCCCATTTATAAGGCAAGAAATCCCAGTTCTTAAACCTGACAGGGCACCTCTGTGAAGTGAAAACCATTTCCATTGACTACCTCTTGAAGCTTATCAAGAGAATGCCAAGAGTGTGCAAAGCATTAATCAAAGCAAAAGGTGGCTACTTTGAAGAACCTAGAATATAAGACATATTTTCAGTTGTTTCATACTTTTTTGTTAAGTATATAATTCCACATGAGTTAAAGGGGCTCTATCACAGGGAAAAGTCATTTTCAACTAAACACATCCTTGCATAGCCTTTAGAAATGCTATTTCACATCTACCTTTAGTATGTAGATTGCCTCAGTGGTTTCTGAATAAGTCCGTTTTTATTCATATGTTAATGAGCTTCCAGCCAGCACAGGAAGTTCCCAGCAGCACTTGTCCCTGCTATTATCTCCTATGTGTGTATGCAAACAGGAAGCTTGATTGTAGTGTGCTGTCACTCAGTATTCATTAGTTTGGGTGCTCAGAAAAGGCATCTCACCACCATGACCAAATGAAATGAATTTCTGACACTCACAGAGAATCATGAAGAATTAGGTATTTATTTGCATCCAAAAATTAAATGTTTCGGTCAAAAATGACCTTCATCAGTATAATGGATGCATGGTGGAGGAAAAGGAGGAAGCCTTTTCCTCCACCATGCATCCATTATACTGATGAAGTTCATTTTTGACTGAAACGTTTAATTAAACATTACATTTTACCAAAAAAAGAAAAAAATATACTTGAAACGTCTCTGCCTGTTTGGGCCTCTGCGCCACCCTCTACTTGGATGCATGTGTGCAGGAGGCGTGTGCAGTTTGATAATTTGCTTAGAGTTTTTAGTTGTACTGTGTGAACACGGCTCTAGTTTTGTAATTGAATTTGCACCATACCCGTCTTCTGCCCTTGTTGCCTCTGTCCATTAAGTAGTTACATTTTGTCTTGCCCTGTGATTGCGAGCCTGCCTTCCTGTCAGGTCCAGGGCGAGTTCTTCCTCCCCTATTTAGTCTTGGCTCACATTCACACTGGTGACTGTTATTGCCTCGTGCTTGCTGGTTTCCCTTGCTAATTATTTACTTGTATTCTAATCCTTGACCTCTGGCTTTCCCTACTGACTACTCTTTTGGACTTCAATTTGGCACTGCATTGCTCGACTGTTACCGAACCCTGGTTAGCTGACCTCCCTTTGTTGTTGTTCGTCTTGTCTGCGTTTTTGTGTATCACATATATAGGAAGGGATCGTCTTCGAGTTGCCACCTATTCTGTAGGATAGGGCCTGGCAATAGGAAGGGACAGTGGGGGGCTTCAGCTTAGGGCTCACTGTCCCTTGTGCCCCTTCCTCCAGGGTTCTCCAGCAGCTTCTGGGGAATTGTCATCTAGCGATTCCCTAACAATACTCACATTTGTGAAGCAGAAAGTGGAGCATCGCAACAGACTTCTCTCTGCCCCCACACAGTACGATGTAAGGGACAACTCATTGCTGAGAGGGAGAGGGGGGTGAAGTCTGGGCTGCACAGACAGTTGTTCATGAGATGGCAGCGATAGCTGATGTTGCACATGGTGTCCTCCCAATGTATACTTTCCCTATATTAATAAGGAAAGTATGCCACTGGCAGGAGGCCCGTGTGTTTCAGGGCCCTGGGCAACTGCCGACAGCCGACCATCTTTAATCATTACAGTGCTGCCGGCAGCCTGGTGACCCCGAGGTTACTGATCCAGCTCTTGACCTCTATCAGTCCTCATTTTATCAATGCAAATGCATTGGTCAGGGGCCCTATCAGGACAAGGTCCCTGACCATCTCAATTGGGCCCCTGACCAATGCATCTGCATTGTGAAAATGAGGACTGATAGTCAAGGCTCGGGGGCCCATCAGTTCTCCAGTGGGCCAGTCCGACCGTGATACAAACTCCATGCAGATGTTGTCCTTAAGTCCTCTTTGTGGTTCTTGCTTTTGACTAGGACACTTTTAGCTCTGTGATCTGGGGATATGTACTCACACAGCAGCAGGTCTCAGGCAGCAATAAGATACTGGAGGATGAGAAGACTGGGGCTGGGGTGGGAGGATGCCTGACTGTGTCTGTGCACTGATGTAACTCCACCCAATGTATCTATATAACTATTTATTGGGTAGTTTATTGTATTGGATTGAGATGCTGTGTGATCTGTGTATCACAGTGAGCGTACTGTGCCATGCAGTGGCATAACTAGGAATGGCGGGGCCCCGTGCCAAACTTTTGACATGCCCCTCCCCCCCGACCAACGCCGAAGACCTCGATCGACACCCCCCCCCCCCCCTACGCATTCCTGTGCGCTCTTTTATGCCCCTTAGTGGCTCCTGCACAGTATTATACCCCATAGTGGTCCCTGCGCACAGTATTATGTCTCTCAGTGGCCCCTACACACAGTATTATCCCCCATAGTGGCCCCTGCACACAGTATTATGCCCCACTGTGGATACCCGTAAACAATTATTATACTGTATTGTCAAGAACCGGATTATCATACCATTTTACAAGATGTTTATTATTTATACCTCAAAACCTGTCACGTTGTCCTTCCATTGCCGTCTTCATATTGTAGCAATTTATTACTTCTATACTGAATACTATGAGGAAATCTACTATCGTATTACCCGCCTTGATACAACTAGGCCTTTATGTACATATGTTGTATATATTTTGTATATTTTGTAAAACTATGTGCACATCACTGTTTTCACATGAATTTTTCTTTATGTCTTTATTTTTTCTGTATGTAGAGTCTGATGAAGGTACTCCAACGTACCGAAAAACGTTTCACTCTAACTCTACTTGAATATTGAATAAAACACTGAGAATTTATGGCACATTCCGCTGTGTGACGTTCCATTATTGTCGACAACGCAGGGTTGGGACCCTATGCTCACACTAAACTTCATCTCCTACTGCAACCCTTTACCAATTATTATACTCTGTTACTCACCTATCTCCCGGCTCTGCTGCAGTCCTCCGCTGTCAGCCTCCGCTGTAGTCCATCTTCAATGACGTCAGACGTCACATGACGCAGGCCGGGGTCATGAGACGTCAGACGACTAGGCCTGAAGCCTGCCTGGATCGTGGAGAGGTAAGTAACAGTGTTTTTTATGTTTCTTACCTATCCCTGGCCTCTGATCATTATACTCGGGGGGTCTGAAAAGACCCCCGAGTAAAATGATAGTGTTTGTGGGGCCCGCGGCGTCACTTACCGATCCCGGCTCAGGATCGGTAAGTAAATAGGGCCCGTTACCGGCTGGAGTAACTCCAGCCAGTAACAGCCTATTAAGAAAAAATAAATAAAATGCAGCGGAAGCGGCTGTCGCCAGGCCCCTAAAGTCCCGGGCCCTGTAGCAGCTGCCTCTGCTGCTACGGCGGTAGTTACGCCACTGGTGCCATGCACTAGCCTTGAAGAGTGGCTGAGGACCCAGCATGTGTCTCGGGTTCACCAGGGCCAGTCCAAGACTAGATGCTGTTATTTAAAGTAGAAACTATTGATATAATGAATGAAAACTGAAATGCAATACTGTAAGAACTCAGCATATTTATTGGCTACTTGAATGCCTGTCAGTATGCATTGGTGACTTTAGGTATTGTTAGTTGCATGTTGCTAAATTAATCCAAAAAAAGAAGTATTGTTTGCCTACCTCTGCACAGAAAGTTCAGGCAACAGTACAAACCATACTTCATAGAGCTACTAATATGCACATACCAGTTTTGCCTGCATGGATGCCTCTTTATAACAGGGTTACAAGCAGAGGAAGACTATTAATCTAAAGGAGCAGAATACTGAGGACTAAGCCTACATTGGCATCTTTCAGCACAGACAATCTACACTTCTTACTATTCATCCATTTTGATAACTATATTCAGAGGTTAATCTGTTGCATTACACTTCTCAGCTTTATGCAGAGCGTTTCCTCATATAATTATTTAGTGGTCGGAGATCCTTTCTTCCTTTCTTTTACAGCAACAACACTACATTTCCCTTCGACATACTGTAAATGTAAAAATGTGGTGAGTCTGTATGAAGCTCATAGTGAAATCAATAGAAAAATCATACTTTTTGTTTTCCTTTTTAAATCTTTTTCACAAAAACACATACAAAGCAGATAAAGCAACAGATCTTTTTTTTTTTTGTTGCATCCGGCAACTGTCTGGAATAGAAAAACATGGTGTCAAAGGAGCCAAACGGCGGAATGGCACAATGCAGAGTTATGGAAAAAAAGATGTTCCAGAAATGTAATTTCATCAGAAATAGACTAGGTGCACATCACTTTTTTACAATACAGTTCATGTCTCAGTTTTAAAAAGAAAAAAATGTCACTTGTTTTACATAGAATTCAGTGAGTTTAAAAGCATCTGTTCGTTCTTTACAGGGTAAGAAACAGTGTCTTAACAGTGGTCCCTGAGGATGCAACTGCGTGGAGATCAGTGGCGTAACTAACGTGGTTGCAGGGAGTACAACCATGGCCGGGCCCGGCAAGGTACAGGGCCTGTGGTCAGCTGGAGATGGCCAGGGCCCAGCACCCCTATGACAATGGTTGTGGAAAGCCGCTATACATTTTGTAAATGAAAAGGGGCCACAGCATGTCAAAAGCTTGCACCTGGGCCCACAAGACACTTGTTACGCCACTGCTAACAATAGAAGGTATGCGAGTATAATTTTTATTTTTTGCACCTTAGAGGGGAATATTAATATAAGTGGGGGCATCAGAGGACATTAGTAAGAATATTAATATAATTAAGGCATGAGGGGACATATAACTGGGATCATGGGGCCTTTAGAGTGGGGATAATTAATATAAGGGAGACATTAAGGGGAAATATTAGTATAAGGGGGCATCAGTGGACATGTTGGATATTAATACAAGGGGGTTCTTCATAGGGAATATTAATATAACGGAGCATCAGGAGGCATGGGAAGATTAATATAAATGAGCCAATAAGATGAAGTGTTAACATATGGAGGGACTTTAGGGGGAATATAATTACAGGTGGACGTAACTTGCTGTATTTAAGGGGAACATTAATATGGGGGACATTCTAGGGTAGTTCTTCTACCAGACAGTGAGGCTCGGGTCCCTGACAGTGTCAACTTTGGTACAAAGCAGAAACTCTAAAGCAGAAGTTGCATTCATAATGGCAACCTTGCTTCATCAGTGCAGTCTCTGTGGCTAGAGAGCCTGAAGGACTTGTGATGACAGGTCCTGTAACAGTCCACAGGTCCTTCACATGGAAGTAGCTCAGTCTGAGCCTGCACTATGATGTGTGGCTCTTATTTCAGGCATTGTCTGCTGGGCGCTGTTATTTCGCACTGTTGAGGAGATATTTTGGGTTGTAAGGGTATTAAGTGTACACCGCAGTGACATTTTTTGGAATTCTGTGCTAGTATTTCTTTGCTGGTGAGGCCTGAGTCAAAAAAATTTAAGAAGCCCTATTATAGCGGACAGCAGCAACTGTGGAAGGTGCCAGTGCAGGGTGTCCATGTCGCTCAATGGGCATGGCTTTGCAATTTGCTACACATGCCAATCAACCCATGTGCCAACTATGAGACTTGGACCCTGGTCTGCTGCCCCCAAAGGCCATATTATAATCTGCTACTGGCTATATTTAATATATACTTTGTAACCTGATAATTGTCTCTGCAATATGTGCAAACAGCAGGGACTGACTTGCCATTTAGACAATTGGGTACTACCGAGGGCCCCAAAACATTAAACGAACCACTACATTTCATTAAGAAAGCGTACTATATACTGTATTTTTCTAGACGGCCAGAACTGATTCTTATACAGTGCAGAGCTAAAAATCGTTTTTTTTTCCAAATGAGGAACAGGGACACATTATGACCTAGTACTGAGACAATCCTACTTCAACCCTGTTTGATAAAATAATGAATTTGTTTTATGTAACGGGACAAATTCGTTGACTTAATGGGGCAGATATGTTATGCCTTGTACAAAATTTTCTACTTTTTTTTTTTTTTTTTTAAATCGGATGTGGTGTGGGTGAGGCCTACGGACTCTCCATATTTCTTACTGTTTTCAGCAAGTTACTGGTATCTCAAATCTTGTAACTGGCATAGATTTCAGTGCGCAGGAATGCGGCATGGCGGAGGATGCGTCTGATTTATGACATGTGCGGCTGTACATAAATGAGGCACACTTTCCATTGGTGCAGCGGATATTAAGAAGACGCCAATCGTCTGCCCCACTAATCTTTTTTGATGTGATGTGACTTGTAAGTGAACACTGTACTAGTAAGTCATATATAGTGTTTCAAATCATTGGGAACAACCAACTAAAATTCTTTGAATGGTTAGGAATACTGGGGCACATTTACTAATCTTATTTCATTCTTAGACAGTGCTATCTTTGTTCCAGGTAAGCTGTGCCACCTCTCCAAGCAAGGTGAAGAAAAGTGTCTAGAACACATATAAATATGATGGATGTCATGTAAAACAGATTTAGTACAAATAGAATTCCAGTGCATTTAGCTTAGTAAATCTGCGTCAACGTGTCAGAATTCTTTTAAAACTTGCATTGATCATTCACGTGACATTTGGTGATCTATGAGGTACAGGGAACATGCTGGCCATAGACTTTATTTCGGCAAATACATAGACTAATCTGATCATCTACTGATCAAAAACCCTAATCACCTGCACAGAAAGTGTACACAAGCCCAGTGCTGAATGGGTTAGTAGCATCTTTCCGAGGCTTCTCCACTGGGATGTATTGTGACATAGACTATCCACCCTCCCTCATTCCCCCTCTCCTATTACCTTCACTGCCCCCTCACTCCCTGCTTGTGCAAAAGGAAACCCACCCGCTCTTCACCTACCTGCTCACTGCCCTCTCTCCTTATCTTTCTTGCTACCTTCCACTGGTAATTCACATTGTTCTGTCCACCCCTCCCTATTCCTTATCCTGCACATATGTGGGTTTTCCTTTTAGTGAGGGATCCCAGAGCTGTGACATAGAGCTAGGAATCTGCAGAGAGCATCAGAAAGGTAGGGGGATCTCAGTATCTCTGCATCTGCATGAGAGAAGTATGTGTGCAATACAAATGTGTGACATCATGCATGTCTATGTATGCCTTTGTGTACACCATTGTATCTGAATGGTTGTGTGTTTTGTTTTTAAATGTGTACGTATACAGATATATATATATATATATATATATATATATATATATATATATATATATATATCAAAGTGTTATGTGCAGGTCCATGTGTGTATTTATGTATATGCAAGATGACACATCATATATACTTTTTCACTTATGATAGACTATGTACTGTGTCTACCTAGCAGGGCCTTGCATAACATGTTTTATCTTACACATATATGTTATAGGCATATACTACTATTTTTATGTGCTAGACAGTCCACTCCCTAACTCCTAAGTCTGACTGTCACAACAACAAGCACAACATAGTGTGAAGTAGTGTGAATTGTATTCTTCACACATAAAGGAACATCTCAAGACCTCACGCTCTCAAACCCTGATTTCTGTACTGGATCTAGAATGGTCCCCATTGTTTCCATCCCAAAAATAAGACTAACCTCTGCAAATCCCACCCAGTCCTAATGTGTGAGCTTTAGGACAATTTTAGTATTGGATGGTGGCTAAGAAGTCATTATAGTGTTTGTTGGATGGACTTCTGACATGTTTTTGTGATCCTTCTAGGTTCCCACCTTTTTCAGCTTGCCCCTCTCAGCCCCTCCTTATAAAACAGGGGGGACCTCTGTTTGTAAGAACGGATCAGGCGGAAGGGAGCACAACACAAGATATTCTGCAGCCACAGAGGGACAAAGAGAGAGGGGGGCAGACACAGACCTGGCAGAGCTTAAAGACAGAAACCTGTAAGTATCATATTTAAGTCATCGTTACATTGAGAGATAAACAAAAAAAAGGAAAAGAGGATAGAGAACAGAAGAGGGAAGCAGCTTGTGGGTCACATAGAGATATGACAATCGCTGGAGTTCCCAGGGTATTGTTGTATGTTATGGCAGTGAAAGAGTAAATCAGCAAGCAAGCAGATCAGAGAGTGAAATGCGCAGACCATCCTGCCGTCTCATAACAGAGGGGAAGCACAAATGGAGGGAGAGAGAAATGGAGCAGAGACAGGGTAGCAAGTGAGCCAAAAAGATGGAGAAGGTATGTATAGAAGGGGACGAATGAGGACGGTAAGTGCAGATCATCCATAAAGAAAGTGTGCTGCACATTCCATTGTTTGTATCTGTTATATAGTATATAAAGGTCATGAAATGGTTAAAGTGTTACAAGGGGTAAGCTGCTGTAACTGGGTTCTTTATATTTCCAATACACATGCATACATTACGTCCAGAAGCTTAGCAAGCAAAATGCTTTGTAGTCAGTCAGTACAAAATAAACTAAATCGCAATTGACCAGCTATAATTATTTACTAAAGAGCTATACCAGGGACAATAGCCTATACGGCCAGAATTCCTAATAGTAGGGGCCTTCGTAAGGGTTAAGGACGACCCAAGAGTGGCAGAAAGGCCAATGTATTCATGGTCAGAGAGGGAGGAGAGATAAAAGACCATAGGGCATGAAAGAGATGGGGGAGCAGCTTAGGACAAGAGCTCTGCATTTAAACAACACTTCCAGGACTACCTTAGTGTATTCCTGGTCAGCACAGTCCTAATATACTCGGGATATTTCACCAGTAGTAACATGCATGTGTCAATAATATACATTCCATAAGCAGATGAGATGCTTCTTGTATATAGACATTGGTGTTTTTACGATATGTATATAGTTTTATTCTCTTGTACATCCAGATCAGGAAGCATTTGTTTATATGACTGCTGTCCAAGTGCTTACAAACTATCCAAGTATTTTCATGAAGATGGCCAAATGTACAGATGGAGCCAGTCAAGTGCTGCAAACATGCACCTGTCACAGGTCTTGCCAATCATGCCACCTATACGGAGGCATGGGTTAAGACAGAATAGATCCACCTGCATATTGAAGTGCATAGACACATGGTCTATGAAAGCTGTGATGATCGTAAATGGTTTCTGGATTCACTGATTTTTCCAGATTAGAGGACTGATAATCAATCCGGACCCAGCTTAAATAGCACTCAGAGCTATCCACTAATAAGATTGCAGGGAAGTAACATTGCCATACGTTTCTCTAACAGGTCAGCAAAGTGGGTTGTTGGCCTGTCTGTCTGATGCACAGAACACAGGCAAACCGATAGACTGATAGACAATACTTTACATATGTGCCTTTTTAACATATATGTGTCATATGGTATAATGACCACAAAAGATATTTGTGTGTTTAAGCTTTGTTCACATCTGCTTTGCTAGTAGCCTACATCAGATTTGGTTAAAAAACAAAAACTCTGGACAAAGCAGAGCAGCATGCTGCACTCTTTTGTCCAGGAGAATGATAGACACCATGACACTATTAGAGTCACTTGGGCCTTTTTGGCGCCATCGGTGTCAGTCATGTGATGGATCGGGCACTGCAGGCTCATATATATATATATATGTATATATACTCTCAAATTTGCTGCAAGTCTGAAGCCCGTTCTGTATGTATTTATAGTAAAGATCAAAGCCAGGAATATTGAATTCATATTCCCTTCAGCTAGTCCTCAGTAAGGCAGGAAATCTATATAGTCAATGGCTTTACACTGCAGATGAATGAAAAATGATATATTATGTGATATTATGTTACACAAGAAGTATTTACTGAGAATCTAAAGAAACATTCCCCACCTCACACTAATATTAAATTACCACTGTGTGTAAGAGAACAGATATGAGCTGGCACAAATCTGATCCCTTCTGTACTTGAGAGACAGCCAGGTCCTTTTATATGTGTTTCATTAATAAAAATGTTTATCAATAATTGGATTATTAAGAAACGTACTGCAAGGAAAAGACAACCCAAGTGTCATCAGGCAAGTGAAGATTGTTGGTCCTCTTGTAACTATTTTCTTTCTCCATAAGCAGAGATCATTATAAGACAGCCATAATGTAACACAAGCATTCTTTGACTGGCTGACAGCATTTAATGTTCTGTCTCGCAAGTTTAGTTAAGTGGAAAGAGAACTGCTCTGACATTATGATATCCCAGGGTAAGATAACAGGCAACTGGAGAATGGGTATTTTACATACCAAAAGTCACTAGGAAAGTAGTAATATATGTACTTCTGCTGTGGCCTGAGATCACTTACCACCAGGGGATTGTATAACCTGTATATTACACAAGGTTAAATTAATATTGCAAATGAAATGGGAACCAAGGAACAGGCCCCTTAAAAAATGGGCGTCATACAATAATGGACAATGAGTGATTTAGACATGCCTTACACTGGGCATTAGAGAACTGACTTTATGCATATCTGCTCCCATAGAAAATTCTCTAAATATACTGTCAGGAAATAATCTGTGCACATGACTTGGTTGTTAGACAGTGAGCTATGTACATTAGAACTTATTCTAGTCCAAGCAGTGCATATTTACTGATGTGCTAGTTTTGGTGGGGTTAAGGTGACAAATCTCATGTATTAGTAAGTATTATGGCAATAATAATGGGATGGATTGGAAGTACATTTACCTATAACCCATGTATGGCTAATGGTAGACAGATGTATTGCACAATGTAAATGGATTTCCATGGTGCAGACATGCCTCAGTAGTTTGTACTTTGACATACATTTGGCAGGTTACATTTTAATTAATTTTTATAGTAGTAAAAAAGTAGATGACCGAGCTCCAAAGACACAAACAAAACCTATACCTTTAAAGTCACTGGTAGACAGTTCAAATTGGATAGGTATATGCTTGTACAGTGTTGACCAAAAGTATTGGCACCCCTGCAATTCTGTCAGATAATACTCGTTTTCTTCCAGAAAATGATTGCAAGCACAAATTCTTTGGTATTAATATCTTCATTTATTATGCTTGCAATGAAAAAACACAAAAGAGCATGAAAAAAAGTCAAATCATTGATCATTTTACACAAAACTCCAGAAATGGGCCGGACAAAAGTATTGGCACCCTCAGTCTAATACTTGGTAGCACAACCTTTAGACAAAATAACTGCGAACAACCGCTTCCAGTAACCATCAATGAGTTTCTTACAAGGCTCTGCTGGAATATTAGACCATTCTTCTTTGGCAAACTGCTCCAGGTCCCTGAGATTTGAAGGGGGCCTTCTCCAAACTGCCATTTTGAGATCTCTCCACAGGTGTTCTATGGGATTCAGGTCTGGACTCATTGCTGGCCACTTTAGAAGTCTCCAGTGCTTTCTCTCAAATCATTTTCTAGTGCTTTTTGAAGTGTGTTTTGGGTCATTGTCCTGCTGGAAGACCCATGACCTCTGAGGGAGACCCAGCTTTCTCACACTGGGCCCTACATTATGCTACAAAATTTGTTGGTAGTCTTCAGACTTCATAATGCCATGCACACGGTCAAGCAGTCCAGTGCCAGAGGCAGCAAAGAAACCCCAAAACATCAGGGAATCTCCGCCATGTTTGACTGTAGGGACCGTGTTCTTTTCTTTGAAGGCCTCTTTTTTTTTTCCTGTAAACTCTATGTTGATGCCTTTTCCCAAAAAGCTCTACTTTTGTCTCATCTGACCAGAGAACATTCTTCCAAAACGTTTTTGGCTTTCTCAGGAAAGTTTTGGCAAACTCCAGCCTGGCTTTTTTATGTCTCTGGGTAAGAAGTGGGGTTTTCCTGGGTATCCTACCATACAGTCCCTTTTCTTTCAGACGCTGACGGATAGTACGGGTTAAAATGGGAGAGACACCGAGCGCCAATATAGTGTAGTAATTATAAACACTCTTGGTGATGATATGTAGTTAGTCTCTTACCTATTGGTGTTGTGAAATAGTCACAACTCCATATGAGCATATAAAAGGTGTTATAGCAGCAGCTCTTTCCCTTACACTGTGAAACAGCGTGATGCAATGATAGGTGATTCCTCAGGCAAGCCCGACAGGAGTGGAGGAGTAGGGAGTAAGCGCGCACACCAACGTATGATCTTGAACAGTTTATTAAACACGACCGTATGATCTTATGATTTAAGAGTAAATATTATTGTGATGAGCCAAACACCTTTTTGTTGGTAATATTGAAACCTTTAGTACATGTGTCAGTATTTATATGATTTTGGATGATCACATTGGCTAACGATGGAAATTTGTATATATTGATTGATTTTAATATGTTGCTACCATATTGGACTGTTCTTTTTATAGTTTGTATCACACTTGAGAAAGGGCAGATGCCCGAAACGCGTCGTGTTTAATAAACTGTTCAAGATCATACGTTGGTGTGCGCGCTTACTCCCTACTCCTCCACTCCTGTCGGGCTTGCCTGAGGAATCACCTATCAATGGATAGTACGGGTTGTCACTGTTGTACACTCGGACTGCAGGGCAGCTTGAACTTGTTTGGATGTTAGTCGAGGTTCCTTATCTACCATCCGCACAATCTTGCGTTGAAATCTCTCATCAATTTTTCTTTTCCGTCCACATCTAGGGATGTTAGCCACAGTGCCATGGGCTTTAAACTTCTTGATAACACTGTGCACAGTAGATACAGGAACATTCAGGTCTTTGGAGATGGACTTGTAGCCTTGAGATTGCTCATGCTTCCTGACAATTTTGCTTCTCAAGTCCTCAGACAGTTCTTTGGTCTTCTTTCTTTTCTCCATGCTCAATGTGGTACACACAAGGGCACAGGACAGAGGTTGAGTCAACTTTAATCCATTTCAACTGGCTGCAAATGTGATTTAGTTATTGCCACCGCCTGTTAGGTGCCTCAGGTAAGTAACAGGTGCTGTTAATTACACAAATTAGAGAAGTATCACATGATTTTTCAAACAGTGCCAATACCTTTGTCCACCCCCTTTTTTATGTTTGCTGTGGAATTATATCCAATTTGGCTTTTTGACAATTCTTTTTGTGGTTTTCCATTGAAGACAAATTCAATGAAGATAATACCGAAGAATTTGTGATTGCAATCATTTTCTGGAAGAAAATGAGTATTATCTGACAGAATTCCAGGGGTGCCAGTACTTTTGACCAACACTGTATACTTCTGTACAGTCGTAACAAAAGAAAATAACCTTAAAAATGGATCTATACCTTGACTGAAATAAGTATATTATTGGAATACTGTTGAATCTTTTATTTTTTGGCAGCATTCCTATTTAATTATAGGTTTGCTTTCTTTTGTGTAGTAGTTTTTCCTTTTTAGTGCATTTTTTTCAGAAAATTGTATGACCCAAACATGGTATGAACAGAGCCAAACTTTGATTGAGACTCTCTAAGAGAGAGTCTACGTCTACTCATTGTTGTAGAACACGCCGTGTGTGAGTCAGCAATCATAGTGCAAAATATAATTTAAAAAATTATATATATATATGTTTATATATTAAAAAGTGGAAAGCCAATATTTACTTTTACAGCTATTGCCAACTTTTTACTGTATTTAGACTAAGTGTTACTCATATATTTGATTTAAAAAAAAAGTGCACCACAGCATATGAACCTGGTAGGAACATCTTGGCTTGGTTATGTATTAATCCCAAATGAAAATCCCCATGCAAGGGGCCCTAGTGGAAACTGACTACTAGTTATACTCTTGACTAGAGATGAGCGAACACTAAAATGTTCGAGGTTCGAAATTCGATTCGAACAGCCGCTCAATGTTCGTGTGTTCGAACGGGTTTCGAACCCCATTATAGTCTATGGGGAACAGATACTCGTTAAGGGGGAAACCCAAATCCGTGTCTGGAGGGTCACCAAGTCCACTATGACACCCCAGGAAATGATGCCAACACCTCTGGAATGACACTGGGACAGCAGGGGAAGCATGTCTGGGGGCATCTAACACACCAAAGACCCTCTATTACCCCAACATCACAGCCTAACAACTACACACTTTACACACTCAATACCACCTCTCTGACAGTAGGAAAACACCTTGAAACATGTGTATTTGGCACTTGCAGTGAGGAGAGCTTGTCACCAGCAGTGAATTTGGCCCTTGTAGTAAGTTGAGGTTGGCACCAACATTTGTTTTGAAAATCAGGGTGGATTGAGCCTCTAACCAGCAGAGTTTGGGCAAATTCATGGTGGAGGGAGCCTCTAAACACCCCAGTTTGGGCAAATTCATGGTGGAGGGAGCCTCTAAAAACCCCAGTTTGGACCAATTCATGGTGGAGGGAGCCTCTAACCAGCCCAGTTTGGGCAAATTCATGGTGGAGGGAGCCTCTAACCAGCCCAGTTTGGACCAATTAATGGTGGAGGGAGCCTCTAACCAGCCCAGTTTGGACCAATTAATGGTGGAGGGAGCCTCTAACCAGCCCAGTTTGGACCAATTAATGGTGGAGGGAGCCTCTAACCAGCCCAGTTTGGACCAATTAATGGTGGAGGGAGCCTCTAAACAGCCAAGTTTGGACCAATTCATGGTGGAGGGAGCCTCTAAAAACCCCAGTTTGGACCAATTCATGGTGGAGGGAGCCTCTAACCAGCCCAGTTTGGACCAATTAATGGTGGAGGGAGCCTCTAACCAGCCCAGTTTGGACCAATTAATGGTGGAGGGAGCCTCTAACCACCCCAGTTTGGACCAATTCATGGTGGAGGGAGCCTCTAAACAGCCAAGTTTGGACCAATTCATGGTGGAGGGAGCCTCTAAAAACCCCAGTTTGGACCAATTCATGGTGGAGGGAGCCTCTAACCAGCCCAGTTTGGGCAAATTCATGGTGGAGGGAGCCTCTAAACAGCCCAGTTTGGGCAAATTCATGGTGGAGGGAGCCTCTAACCAGCCCAGTTTGGACCAATTAATGGTGGAGGGAGCCTCTAAAAAACCCAGTTTGGACCAATTCATGGTGGAGGGAGCCTCTAAACAGCCCAGTTTGGGCAAATTCATGGTGGAGGGAGCCTCTAACCAGCCCAGTTTGGACCAATTAATGGTGGAGGGAGCCTCTAACCAGCCCAGTTTGGACCAATTAATGGTGGAGGGAGCCTCTAACCAGCCCACTTTGGACCAATTAATGGTGGAGGGAGCCTCTAACCAGCCCAGTTTGGACCAATTAATGGTGGAGGGAGCCTCTAACCACCCCAGTTTGGACCAATTCATGGTGGAGGGAGCCTCTAAACAGCCAAGTTTGGACCAATTCATGGTGGAGGGAGCCTCTAAAAACCCCAGTTTGGACCAATTCATGGTGGAGGGAGCCTCTAACCAGCCCAGTTTGGGCAAATTCATGGTGGAGGGAGCCTCTAAACAGCCCAGTTTGGGCAAATTCATGGTGGAGGGAGCCTCTAACCAGCCCAGTTTGGACCAATTAATGGTGGAGGGAGCCGCTAAACAGCCCAGTTTGGGCAAATTCATGGTGGAGGGAGCCTCTAAACAGCCCAGTTTGGACCAATTCATGGTGGAGGGAGCCTCTAAAAAACCCAGTTTGGACCAATTCATGGTGGAGGGAGCCTCTAAACAGCCCAGTTTGGGCAAATTCATGGTGGAGGGAGCCTCTAAACAGCCCAGTTTGGGCAAATTCATGGTGGAGGGAGCCTCTAACCAGCCCAGTTTGGACCAATTAATGGTGGAGGGAGCCTCTAAACAGCCAAGTTTTGGGAAATTCATGGTGGAGGGAGCCTCTAACCAGCCCAGTTTGGACCAATTCATGGTGGAGGGAGCCTCTAAACAGCCCAGTTTGGGCAAATTCATGGTGGAGGGAGCCTCTAAAAAACCCAGTTTGGACCAATTCATGGTGGAGGGAGCCTCTAACCAGCCCAGTTTGGACCAATTAATGGTGGAGGGAGCCTCTAAACAGCCAAGTTTGGACCAATTCATGGTGGAGGGAGCCTCTAAAAAACCCCAGTTTGGACCAATTCATGGTGGAGGGAGCCTCTAACCAGCCCAGTTTGGGCAAATTCATGGTGGAGGGAGCCTCTAAACAGCCCAGTTTGGGCAAATTCATGGTGGAGGGAGCCTCTAAACAGCCCAGTTTGGGCAAATTCATGGTGGAGGGAGCCTCTAACCAGCCCAGTTTGGACCAATTAATGGTGGAGGGAGCCTCTAAACAGCCAAGTTTTGGGAAATTCATGGTGGAGGGAGCCTCTAACCAGCCCAGTTTGGACCAATTCATGGTGGAGGGAGCCTCTAAACAGCCCAGTTTGGGCAAATTCATGGTGGAGGGAGCCTCTAAAAAACCCAGTTTGGACCAATTCATGGTGGAGGGAGCCTCTAACCAGCCCAGTTTGGACCAATTAATGGTGGAGGGAGCCTCTAAACAGCCAAGTTTGGACCAATTCATGGTGGAGGGAGCCTCTAAAAACCCCAGTTTGGACCAATTCATGGTGGAGGGAGCCTCTAACCAGCCCAGTTTGGGCAAATTCATGGTGGAGGGAGCCTCTAACCAGCCCAGTTTGGGCAAATTCATGGTGGAGGGAGCCTCTAAACAGCCCAGTTTGGGCAAATTCATGGTGGAGGGAGCCTCTAACCAGCCCAGTTTGGACCAATTAATGGTGGAGGGAGCCTCTAAACAGCCAAGTTTTGGGAAATTCATGGTGGAGGGAGCCTCTAACCAGCCCAGTTTGGACCAATTCATGGTGGAGGGAGCCTCTAAACAGCCCAGTTTGGGCAAATTCATGGTGGAGGGAGCCTCTAAAAAACCCAGTTTGGACCAATTCATGGTGGAGGGAGCCTCTAACCAGCCCAGTTTGGACCAATTAATGGTGGAGGGAGCCTCTAAACAGCCAAGTTTGGACCAATTCATGGTGGAGGGAGCCTCTAAAAACCCCAGTTTGGACCAATTCATGGTGGAGGGAGCCTCTAACCAGCCCAGTTTGGGCAAATTCATGGTGGAGGGAGCCTCTAAACAGCCCAGTTTGGGCAAATTCATGGTGGAGGGAGCCTCTAAACAGCCCAGTTTGGGCAAATTCATGGTGGAGGGAGCCTCTAACCAGCCCAGTTTGGACCAATTAATGGTGGAGGGAGCCTCTAAACAGCCAAGTTTTGGGAAATTCATGGTGGAGGGAGCCTCTAACCAGCCCAGTTTGGACCAATTCATGGTGGAGGGAGCCTCTAAACAGCCCAGTTTGGGCAAATTCATGGTGGAGGGAGCCTCTAAAAAACCCAGTTTGGACCAATTCATGGTGGAGGGAGCCTCTAACCAGCCCAGTTTGGACCAATTAATGGTGGAGGGAGCCTCTAAACAGCCAAGTTTGGACCAATTCATGGTGGAGGGAGCCGCTAAACAGCCCAGTTTGGGCAAATTCATGGTGGAGGGAGCCTCTAAAAAACCCAGTTTGGACCAATTCATGGTGGAGGGAGCCTCTAACCAGCCCAGTTTGGACCAATTAATGGTGGAGGGAGCCTCTAAACAGCCAAGTTTGGACCAATTCATGGTGGAGGGAGCCTCTAAAAACCCCAGTTTGGACCAATTCATGGTGGAGGGAGCCTCTAACCAGCCCAGTTTGGGCAAATTCATGGTGGAGGGAGCCTCTAACCAGCCCAGTTTGGGCAAATTCATGGTGGAGGGAGCCTCTAAACAGCCCAGTTTGGGCAAATTCATGGTGGAGGGAGCCTCTAACCAGCCCAGTTTGGACCAATTAATGGTGGAGGGAGCCGCTAAACAGCCCAGTTTGGGCAAATTCATGGTGGAGGGAGCCTCTAAACAGCCCAGTTTGGACCAATTCATGGTGGAGGGAGCCTCTAAAAAACCCAGTTTGGACCAATTCATGGTGGAGGGAGCCTCTAAACAGCCCAGTTTGGGCAAATTCATGGTGGAGGGAGCCTCTAAACAGCCCAGTTTGGGCAAATTCATGGTGGAGGGAGCCTCTAACCAGCCCAGTTTGGACCAATTAATGGTGGAGGGAGCCTCTAAACAGCCAAGTTTTGGGAAATTCATGGTGGAGGGAGCCTCTAACCAGCCCAGTTTGGACCAATTCATGGTGGAGGGAGCCTCTAAACAGCCCAGTTTGGGCAAATTCATGGTGGAGGGAGCCTCTAAACAGCCCAGTTTGGGCAAATTCATGGTGGAGGGAGCCTCTAACCAGCCCAGTTTGGACCAATTAATGGTGGAGGGAGCCTCTAAACAGCCAAGTTTTGGGAAATTCATGGTGGAGGGAGCCTCTAACCAGCCCAGTTTGGACCAATTCATGGTGGAGGGAGCCTCTAAACAGCCCAGTTTGGGCAAATTCATGGTGGAGGGAGCCTCTAAAAAACCCAGTTTGGACCAATTCATGGTGGAGGGAGCCTCTAACCAGCCCAGTTTGGACCAATTAATGGTGGAGGGAGCCTCTAAACAGCCAAGTTTGGACCAATTCATGGTGGAGGGAGCCTCTAAAAACCCCAGTTTGGACCAATTCATGGTGGAGGGAGCCTCTAAACAGCCCAGTTTGGGCAAATTCATGGTGGAGGGAGCCTCTAAACAGCCCAGTTTGGGCAAATTCATGGTGGAGGGAGCCTCTAACCAGCCCAGTTTGGACCAATTAATGGTGGAGGGAGCCGCTAAACAGCCCAGTTTGGACCAATTCATGGTGGAGGGAGCCTCTAAAAACCCCAGTTTGGACCAATTCATGGTGGAGGGAGCCTCTAAAAAACCCAGTTTGGACCAATTCATGGTGGAGGGAGCCTCTAACCAGCCCAGTTTGGACCAATTAATGGTGGAGGGAGCCTCTAAACAGCCAAGTTTGGACCAATTCATGGTGGAGGGAGCCTCTAAACAGCCCAGTTTGGGCAAATTCATGGTGGAGGGAGCCTCTAACCAGCCCAGTTTGGACCAATTAATGGTGGAGGGAGCCTCTAAACAGCCAAGTTTTGGGAAATTCATGGTGGAGGGAGCCTCTAACCAGCCCAGTTTGGACCAATTAATGGTGGAGGGAGCCTCTAAACAGCCCAGTTTGGACCAATTCATGGTGGAGGGAGCCTCTAAACAGCCCAGTTTGGGCAAATTCATGGTGGAGGGAGCCTCTAAAAAACCCAGTTTGGACCAATTCATGGTGGAGGGAGCCTCTAACCAGCCCAGTTTGGGCAAATTCATGGTGGAGGGAGCCTCTAAACAGCCCAGTTTGGGCAAATTCATGGTGGAGGGAGCCTCTAACCAGCCCAGTTTGGACCAATTAATGGTGGAGGGAGCCGCTAAACAGCCCAGTTTGGGCAAATTCATGGTGGAGGGAGCCTCTAAACAGCCCAGTTTGGACCAATTCATGGTGGAGGGAGCCTCTAAAAAACCCAGTTTGGACCAATTCATGGTGGAGGGAGCCTCTAAACAGCCCAGTTTGGGCAAATTCATGGTGGAGGGAGCCTCTAACCAGCAGAGTTGTGGGAAAGCAGGGTGGAGGGAGCCTCTAACCAGCAGAGTTGGTGGAAATCAGGGTGGAGGGAGCCTCTAACCAGCAGAGTTGGGGGAAATCATGTTGGAGGGAGCCTAGTATTAGCAGAATTGTGCAACGCTTATGGTGGATGAGTATGAGGATGCGGAGGAATTGGAGAGGTTGAGTACAGACATGGAGTTTCATGTTGGGGTGCTTTACACAGGTGGGCACAAAAATGAAGGCTCTATCCAGTGGTGGTTCATTTTTATCAAAGTGAGCCGGTCGGCACTCTCAGCTGACAGACGGGTGCGCTTGTCAGTGATGATGCCACCGGCTGCACTGAACACCCTCTCAGATAGGACGCTGGCGGCAGGACAGGACAGCACCTCCAAGGCATATAGGGCAAGTTCAAGCCACAGGTCCAACTTCGACACCCAATACGTGTAGGGCGCAGAGGGGTCGGAGAGGACAGGGCTGTGGTCGGAAAGGTATTCCCGCAACATGCGCCTATACTTCTCACGCCTGGTGACACTAGGACCCTCCGTGGCGGCACTTTGGCGAGGGGGTGCCATCAAGGTGTCCCAGACCTTAGACAGTGTGCCCCTCGTTTGTGTGGACCGGTGAGAACTTGGTTGCCTACTGGAGGAACTGCCCTCCCTGCCGCCAACGTCACATGCTGGAAACATCTCCATCATATTCTGCACCAATTGCCTGTGGCAAGCATTGATGCGATTGGCCCTCCCCTCTACCGGAATAAAAGACGAGATGTTGTTTTTATACCGGGGGTCAAGGATAGCAAAGATCCAGTACTGGTTGTCCTCCATGATTTTGACAATACGCTTGTCGGTTGTAAAGCACCCCAACATGAACTCAGCCATGTCTGCCACAGTGTTAGTTGGCATGACTCCTCTGGCCCCACCGGAAAGTTCAATCTCCATTTCCTCCTCATCCTCCATGTCTACCCATCCGCGCTGCAACAATGGGACGATTCGAAGTTGCCCGGAAGCCTCCTGTATCACCATCACATCATCGGACAACTCTTCTTCCTCCTCCTCCTCCTCCTCCTCCTCCATTAAACGCAGTGAAGCGGACAGATGTGTGGACCTACTCTCCAGCTGTGACGGATCGGATGCTATCCCTAACTCCTCTGTGTGATCTGAGTTATCCCTGATGTCAATCAGGGATTCTCTCAGAACACACAAGAGCGGGATTGTAAGGCTCACCATCGCATCCTCAGAGCTCACCCTCCTTGTGGACTCCTCAAAGACCCGTAGGATGTCACAAAGGTCTCTCATCCATGGCCACTCATGGATGTGAAACTGAGGCAGCTGACTTTGTGGCACCCTAGGGTTTTGTAGCTGGTATTCTATCAAAGGTCTCTGCTGCTCAACCACTCTATTCAACATCTGAAACGTTGAGTTCCAGCGTGTGGGGACGTCGCACAAAAGCCGGTGTTGTGGCACATGCAGGCGTTGCTGGAGAGATTTTAAGCTAGCAGCGGCTACTGTCGACTTGCGAAAGTCGGCGCACATGCGCCGCACTTTCACCAGTAGCTCTGGAACATTGGGGTAGCTCTTTAGGAAACGTTGCACCACTAGGTTGAAGACGTGGGCCAGGCATGGAACATGTTGGAGTCCGGCAAGCTCCAGAGCTGCTACCAGGTTCCGGCCGTTATCACAAACGACCATGCCTGGGCCCAGGTGCAGCGGCTCAAACCATATTGCCGTCTCATCGAGGAGGGCATCCCTCACCTCGGAGGCAGTGTGCTGTCTGTCCCCCAAGCTGATCAGCTTCAGCACAGCCTGCTGACGTCTACCAACGCCAGTGCTGCAACGTTTCCAACTCGTAGCTGGGGTCAATCTAACAGCGGAGGAGGAGGCGGTGGCGGAGGAGGAGGCGGTGGCGGAGGAGGAGGCGGTAGAGGAGGAGGAGGAGGGGGGTGTTCTTCTCGTGTCCCTGCCAGGAATGTTAGGCGGGGAGACGAGGTACACCGGGCCAGTTTGGGAAGCAGTCCCAGCCTCAACTACATTCACCCAGTGTGCCGTCAGTGAAATGTAGCGTCCCTGTCCGCATGCACTTGTCCACGCGTCGGTGGTCAAGTGGACCTTTGTGCAAAGCGCGGAACTAAGGGCCCGCCTGATGTTGAGTGACACGTGCTGGTGCAAGGCGGGGACGGCACACCGGGAGAAGTAGTGACGGCTAGGGACGGCATAGCGAGGTGCCGCAGTTGCCATCAGGTCCAGGAAGGCGGGAGTTTCAACAAGCCGGAACGCCAACATCTCCTGGGCCAGCAGTTTAGCGATGTTGGCGTTCAAGGCTTGCGCGTGTGGGTGGTTAGCAGTGTATTTCTGCTGCCGCTCCAATGTCTGAGAGATGGTGGGTTGTTGTAAAGAAACGCCTGATGGTGCCTTTGATGGTGCAGGAGAAGGAGATAAGACAGGACCAGGGGAGGATGAGGTAGAAGTCAACAAAGTGGCGGAGGCAGATGAAGTGGTGTCCTGGCTCGTCCTCTGGAGTGCATCGCCAGCACAGTCAGCAGTGGCAGTGGCAGAGGCAGAGGCAGTGGCAGAGGCAGTGGCAGTGGCGTGAACGGCAGGCGGCCTTTGTCCTGCCGTTGCTGCCTGCCACTGATTCCAGTGCTTGGATTCCAAATGACGGCGCATTGAAGTGGTGGACAGGTTGCTCTTCTCAGAGCCCCTAATCAATTTCGAGAGGCAAATTGTGCAGACAACACTATATCTGTCCTCGGCGCATTCCTTGAAAAAACTCCACACCTTCGAGAAACGTGCCCTCGAGGTGGGAGTTTTTCGGGGCTGGGTACGAACTGGAACATCTTGGGAGATTCCGGGTGTGGCCTGGCTTCGCCTAAGCTGCTGACCTCTGCCTCTGAGTCTAGCTACCCTTTTTGGTGCTGCACCTGCCTCAACATCCACACTACTTTCCCCGCTTGACATCCCCCCTGTCCAGGTCGGGTCAGTGTCCTCATCATCCACCACTTCCTCTTCCAACTCCTGTCTCATCTCCTCCTCCCGCACAATGCGCCGGTCAACTGGATGCCCTGACGGCAACTGCGTCACATCATCGTCGATGAGGGTGGGTTGCTGGTCATCCACCACCAAATCGAACGGAGATGGAGGAGACTCTAGTGTTTGAGCATCTGGACACAGATGCTCCTCTGTTAGGTTCGTGGAATCGTGACGTGGAGAGGCAGGTTGAGGGACAATGAAAGGAGCGGAGAACAGCTCTGGGGAGCAGGGACAGTTTGGGTTATTGTTCTGTAAAGCTTCGGAATTTTGGGAGGAAGGAAGACAAGACTGTTGGGTAATAGGAGGAGAGGAGGCAGAGTCTGACTGGCTGCTGGACAATGTGCTGTAAGCGTTCTCTGACAGCCATTGCAAGACCTGTTCCTGGTTCTCGGGCCTACTAAGGTTTGTACCCTGCAGTTTAGTTAATGTGGCAAGCAACCCTGGCACTGTGGAGTGGCGCAATGCTTGCTGCCCCACAGGAGTAGGCACGGGACGCCCTGTGGCTTCACTGCTACCTTGCTCCCCAGAACCATTCCCCCGACCTCGCCCACGGCCTCGTCCACGTCCCTTTCCGGGAGCCTTGCGCATTTTGAATTCCTAGTTAGAAATTGGCACTGTATACCAGTAGTAAAAATTGTGGGTGCACGTAACCCCAATATATTCTTTGAATTCCCAGTCAGACACTGGCACTATATGGCAGTAGCAAGAAATGAGGGTATTTATAACCCCAATATATTCTTTGAATTCCCAGTCAGACAATGGCACTGTATACCAGTAGTAAAAATTGTGGGTGCACGTAACCCCAATATATTCTTTGAATTACCAGTCAGAAACTGGCACTATATGGCAGTAGCAAGAAATGAGGGTATTTATAACCCCAATATATTCTTTGAATTCCCAGTCAGACAATGGCACTGTATACCAGTAGTAAAAATTGTGGGTGCACGTAGCCCCAATATATTCTTTGAATTACCAGTCAGAAACTGGCACTATATGGCAGTAGCAAGAAATGAGGGTATTTGTATTCCCAATATATTCTTTGAATTCCCAGTCAGACACTGGCACTATATGGCAGTAGCAAGAAATGAGGGTATTTGTATTCCCAATATATTCTTTGAATTCCCAGTCAGACAATGGCACTGTATACCAGTAGTAAAAATTGTGGGTGCACGTAACCCCAATATATTCTTTGAATTCCCAGTCAGACACTGGCACTATATGGCAGTAGCAAGAAATGAGGGTATTTGTATTCCCAATATATTCTTTGAATTCCCAGTCAGACAATGGCACTGTATACCAGTAGTAAAAATTGTGGGTGCACGTAACCCCAATATATTCTTTGAATTCCCAGTCAGACACTGGCACTATATGGCAGTAGCAAGAAATGAGGGTATTTGTATTCCCAATATATTCTTTGAATTCCCAGTCAGACAATGGCACTGTATACCAGTAGTAAAAATTGTGGGTGCACGTAACCCCAATATATTCTTTGAATTCCCAGTCAGACACTGGCACTATATGGCAGTAGCAAGAAATGAGGGTATTTGTATTCCCAATATATTCTTTGAATTCCCAGTCAGACAATGGCACTGTATACCAGTAGTAAAAATTGTGGGTGCACGTAACCCCAATATATTCTTTGAATTCCCAGTCAGACACTGGCACTATATGGCAGTAGCAAGAAATGAGGGTATTTGTATTCCCAATATATTCTTTGAATTCCCAGTCAGACAATGGCACTGTATACCAGTAGTAAAAATTGTGGGTGCACGTAACCCCAATATATTCTTTGAATTACCAGTCAGACACTGGCACTATATGGCAGTAGCAAGAAATGAGGGTATTTGTATTCCCAATATATTCTTTGAATTCCCAGTCAGACAATGGCACTGTATACCAGTAGTAAAAATTGTGGGTGTATATAGCCCCAATTCTATTGCTAGGGGACTTGCAGGGTATTTCTGGGGTGAAGGTGGGGGGGCACACCGTTGGAACGGGTATCGGGGTATATATCGGGTATACGGGAATACACTGACAGTGTATTCCATTCAGGATCCTGGGAAAGCTGGGTTGCGGCGATTGAGCCCGTCAGTGCCACGTTACACTGACAAGCTTCTCCCTGGAATTTAGCTCTTATAAGAGCTGTTGGTTGTCTTCTCCTTCCTATCCTAGCCTGTCCCTGCCTACCCAGAATCTAAGCCCTAGCTAGCTGGACGGAAACCTCCGTCCTCGGTGAATTGCAAGCTCAGAATGACGCGAACCTGGGCGGCGCTGTTCTTTTAAATTAGAGGTCACATGTTTTCGGCAGCCAATGGGTTTTGCCTACTTTTTTCAACGTCACCGGTGTCGTAGTTCCTGTCCCACCTACCCTGCGCTGTTATTGGAGCAAAAAAGGCGCCAGGGAAGGTGGGAGGGGAATCGAGTAATGGCGCACTTTACCACGCGGTGTTCGATTCGATTCGAACATGCCGAACAGCCTAATATCCGATCGAACATGAGTTCGATAGAACACTGTTCGCTCATCTCTACTCTTGACCTCTGACCAACAAAGTTCAGGAGACAGACAAGGAACCTTGGTTTTGCAATGCTGTCAGTTCAACAAGGCCTTGGGTCTTTCAGAGCCCTGTCAGGCATTTACAAAATTCATAGATTTGGATGAAAAGCAGGATGCTAAGATGCAGCATATCCACTAACTCCATTCTGTCCTATGTTTATTCCATGCAAGAATTGCTTGCTCCTCATGCTATTCCTGCTGTGCCTAAACCACCTGTGGCTACACCAGCTCATATCACTGCTTACCTACACGTCTGCCTATGTTCTGTGGTCACCATAATACCTCTTGGAGCTGTTTCAACTAATGTGCCATTCAGTTTAGAGGCTTCTTCTAATATTCTTATATTGAGTTTTCTAAAAGAAACAAATAGTCACTCAGTCCCCCCCCCCCCCCCTCAAGCCAGTTTAACATCCTTCTAAATTTATCTTGCAGAAAGCCATGACAGTGATTCTGATAACTGTTGATCTAGGTATCTACTATTTGATAAAAATAGTAATGCCTTCCTATTTTCCTTCCAAAATTACACATGCCACAGACCCCACACAGTCTTAGGATGTAGTGTATTATTAACCTTATAACTTTCCCGGCACAATAAAGCCAGGTAAGTTATACTTTCCAGAGAAGGCTTTCATAAGTGATCAATGAATGTCTTCAGACCTAGATCCTCTGTGGATGACCTAATCTCTGTGCAACAAAATGGACATTCATTTTCAGTACTACTCCCAGGAGAAAGATCAGTTTAGAAGAATTTCAATTCGACTCATACAATGGGGGTGATTTATGAAGTCTCACATGCCAGAATTCTGATGTACACCAGATTTATCAAGTACGCCTTTTGAAAAGTTGCAAAAATTGTTGCAATTTACTCCAGTAGATAGATTATATATAAAAGCAGAAGTAGCATCTCAGAACAGAAGTGTTAGACTTAGAGATGTGTGACATTATTTTATTTTTTCATAAATTCTTTATTTAGAAACACAAAAATAAACAAAGGGGCAATGAACAAGCCAACAGCAAAACAAGGAGGACCCAAAAACCAAATAAGGGCCCATAAACTCAAAACCGAACAAGGAGCGCGGAGTCAGGGCCACTCTACTAGCAATAATGCGAGAGGGGCACCGATACCGCCAAAGAGCGCCAGAGAGATGAAGGAAGGATAGAAAGGGGTAACGAGGAGGGTTCGAGAGGGGAAAGCAGGGAAATAGGGAGAGGGAGAAGCGGGAAAGGGCAAAAGAAAAACAGAAGTGACACAGAGGAGATGAAAGAGGGGGAGGGGGGCTCCGGAACCAAGCCACCAGGTAGGATTTAGGCCTAATCCATGACATCTCTGTAAGACTGGGACCCTGGAAAAGGATCCACGGGGTCCAAGCCTTCAAGAAAGCCTCGTGAGAGTCTCGGAGAGACGCTGTGAGGTCTTCCATAGATTGGATGTCCTCTACCTTGCGGATCCAGTGGCGAAGAGATGGGGGGTTGGGAGATTTCCATAACGCCGGGACACAGGCCCTGGCGGCATTGATCAAATGCCGAATCGCTGATTTACGGTAGGCTCGGTGGGGAATATTAGAAAGGTGGAGAAGGAAACAAGCCGCTGTATTAGAGAGAGCATTTTGGAAGATCTGGGATAAGATGAGTGACATTATTAAGTGTACCACACACTACAGCAATCCTGACTCCCCCATGATCATATGGTGCATGCTCCTTGGTTATGAGATGGGCGATGTTGTACACCTATCTGTCATCACATGACCATGGCTGTCCAGCACATGACCATGAAGTCCTTTTTATCCACTGGAAGAAAGCAGAATGAATGACAGCAAGCAGAGATTTAGAAAACATGAGGAATTGCTACAGAAAGTATATTTTATTACTTATTACACAAACAATAACACTTATTTATAAAGTTCTATTTAAAGGAATACTAAACATAGATTCCTTCCATGTTGGCCTTTGAGGTAAGTCATCTGCTGCAGTCAGTTGATTTTAAGTCTGATCCGATTATTTATCAGGTGGAACTTTTCCTATCCTTTATCTTCGAGGTAGATTTCTCTAAGAAAAGTAAAAGTATGGCTCCAACGACAAGCAAACTCCTGACTGCTGGATCAAAAATAATCTATATCATTAAAGGGGTGTCCGAGTTTTCCTTTTGTTTATAGGGAGGCTTTAAATGACAAATACTATATACTTATATGTCCATTCAGAGTCCTCGTTGGCTGAGCACTGATGTTCCATTTGAAGTGGGATTCCGCCTCAGAATCCGCTCCGAAAAAAAACTTTCCGCAGCTAGCCTTGGATGCTGGCAACTAGTTGTGATATTCCGCTCTGGATAAGGCCCAAATAAATGGGCCTAGATGGGAGGGAGTATCGCACAGCGGAAGCCCATGGCTGATTCAGCCGTGGCATCCATGGCAAGATAGGGCAGCTCGCTAATATTTTCTGCGAGCGGGAAAAAGTGAACAGCTCCCATTGAAGTCAATGGGAGGTGTTTTTTGGAGTGGATTCCGTGTCAAAATCCGGACCAGAAAACACTGTTACTTGAGGATAACTAGAAACCAGCAGATTTGTCCACCACTGATCTAATATGTATAGCGGCTTCAGTGAAATAGGTCTTTGACTGATATCTCTGCACAGAGGCTGGATAGGAAATGTCTGTGACCTTATCTTGAGGATAGTTGGGAGTCCTCTAGTATTTCCTCTTATAAGGGTGCATTCACACTGAGTAAACGCTAGCTTATTTTGTAGAGTAAAATTACACTTGTAAATTTTGCTATCCCATTGACTTCAATGACATTTTACAGGCGTATTTTTACAGGCGTATTTTTTACAGGCGTATTTTTTACAGGCGTATTTTTACACTTGTAAAAAAAATCATTGAAGTCAATGGGATAGCAAAATTTACAAGTGTAATTTTACTCTACAAAATAAGCTAGCGTTTACTCAGTGTGAATGCACCCTAAGGTTGTTATAGCATAGTTTTGCTTTAGTTCCTTTCAATAGCAGGAGAACCCCTTTAGGCCAGGTTCACACAGAGTTTTTTGGACCAGAATTTAACGCAGAAGCCACCTCAGAATCCAGTCCGTGACTAGATTCGTGACAGAATCTAGCCGTGACTGGATGCCGGTGCAATGCAGCACTCCGCTCCAGATTAAGCCCAAATGAATGGGCCTAGACGGGAGGGAGTGTCTTCAGGCGAATGTCTGGCCGCGGCATCTGCTTGAACAAAGAGCATGTCGCTTCTTTTTTCAGGAGCAGCAACAAACTGTTCGCGAAAAAAGGAATCCATTGATTTCAATGGAAGGCGGTTTTTTTTGGTCAGGATTTTAAAATCCTGACCAAAAAACCCCTTCTGAACTCAGCCTTAGGGGGCATTCACACGGAGTAAAGTGGTGCTGTTTGTGGCATAATAACTCGCGGCTAAATCAGAACTGAAAAAAGACTCCCTTTGACTTCAATGGCTTCCATTTTCCGCACGGAACCCATTAAAGTCAATGGGAGTTTTTTGTTTTTTTCACAGCACTGATTCTGATGCGAGTTATCGTGCCAGAATCAGCGCCACTTTACTTCGTGTGAATGCCCCCTTAAGCTTCTAACCACTTCTCAAATTAACCAAGTGCAAAAGAAGTTGCAGTACTCCAGTAGTTGTAATAGTTAATCTTGTGTTCATTAGTCCATATTCAGCGACATTAGGATTTTTTTAAGGTTGTTGGGTTTTTTGGTTTGTTTGTTTTTTAAGGCAGGAGTTTACAACCTGCTATATCTGAGATTGTAAATGTATAAATGTATAAGTAAAGCTGATGGCTCACACACAGGCTGGAATGTGGTAGCCGCATGTGCCCAAAAACAACTCTCCCATGTCCAACTAATGGCCATACAATGTAAAACGGTTATTGCTATCAACATTCTGAATCCATTGAACTTCCTCAGGTTAGCAAGTTTCTTCCACATGTGGTTTTTGCTTGGCTGCCACTATATGAGCCATCTCTTTCAACAATATCAGTCATTTAGAAGTAGCAAAACATGTAACTTGTATAAGTGTTCTATACTGTTGTTTTTATGAATGGGAACCTTGTAGGTTACATTTTTGCTAGTAAGCAAGGGAAATATAATTTTGCATACAGCCATATTACAACTCCAGTTTATATAGAGCCATAATAGGAATACTGTATAGTTCAATGAGTCCTCTGCTGTAGAAATCCTCTAGAAAATAAAATGGATGCTGGATGGAGCATATAGAGGGGTTTTATCTCCTTATATATGGCTCCTTGCAAATGTATATCCAATAACTGGTATGCTAATGGGGGCAATGTAAAGGGTGCTGTAGGGTAGTACAGAGGCTGTGCAGATATGTACTAAGGAGTCAAATACTGTAGGTCTTTTTTTTTTTTAATGTAGATTGTGAACCCCACATAGAACTCACAATGTACATTTTTCCCTATCAGTATGTCTTTGGAATATGGGATGGAGATCCATGCAAACACAGGGAGAACATATGAACTCCTTGCAGATGGTTTTATGCCCTTGGCGGGATTTGAACACTAGGACTCCAGCGATGCGAGGCTGCAGTGCTAACCACTGAGCCACCGTGTGGCCCCTAATACTGTAGGTCTTGTGCCAGGACTCCGCCATGTGTGAGACCCTAAACCTGAACCAACCTCCAGTCCCAATCAGTATTAGAATAGTTGACATCAGTTGTTGCCGGATGTGACTGGTTGTCATTTGTCAGATACCTGTAGCGCTGTTATTGATCCTCACGTATTGCAAAGGATGGTATTTCTTTGGCCTGTATGCTTTAGTTCAGTTTAGTAAAATGGAAAATGGTTGTGCCAACAGAATGATAGCAGACAGAGGAGAATAGCATAGAAATGAATTCAGTGAAAAATAAATTTGACCTATAAGTATTATGAAAGTAAAATGAATGTTCAAGTAAACAGGTAGCCATTTAATTTTTTTTTCTGAACTTGACATTACTTTTTATTACCTCCCTTTCTTTATTTCATAAAATAAATTCTTATTTTCTATTATCCCTTCTATAAGACACCTGCAAAGTGGATAGTCAGTAGAGGATGGCAGCAGGTGCACAGATCAGAAGCTGCTTCAGGGTCTGGTTGGGAGGTGTAGAGATGGGGCTCACATAATAGCCTGTTGCATTTTCTATTTCACAGACTAGAAACCGCTGAATGGAGTCTTTGTTAACTGGCTCCTTCAGGAATAGAGAAGGCAAAATACCTGACCCCCCTTCCCTCTAGCTCTGCCTCCAAACCCTCTACTCCCCCCTTTTCAATCTCACCCACTTCACCCCCCATATCCCCCTCCTTCATCCATCTCGAGTGTTCACTGCAGGCCTGATGGGTCCCTTTCTGGGAGCGTAGAGGAAAAGAAAAGAGCAGACATTTAGCGAAAGGAAAAACAGACGTAGAAAGAGACAGAAGTGAGGGAAAAGGTGACTACATGGGCAGAGACTGCAAGAGAAAGAAACCTTATACTATCAGAATCAGATGAGAGAGCTAAAGTAGGAGTTTTCTCTTTTGCTGGACAACTTAGGATGTGCTGAAGCAGGTAAAGCTGTGGTGGGGGTGGGATTTCTTAGACAAAGACATTGGGGTCTACCCATCACAGATGTAGGGGTTCTTGGAGTGGTGGGGAGGCCCATGGCAGGCGGCCAGGAGAGGGTTTCCAGATTAGCAGATGTTGCTGGTTCTTATTTCCATTCCCCGAGAGGCACCATGCTTCAGCGTGCTATATACTCTGTGTATGTGCTATATTATAAGTATGTCATTTATCATTCACTCTGATTGTATTGTAGACATGATATTTACAGGTTTTATTTCTGCCTATTCTTTATGAATACTGCTCATCTCTAAACACTTTGTCTGTTATCTAGAATATTCTTCTTTGTTAGGATTTCACCAGGCTGTACGTATATAAAACCTCTTTGCACAGTTTGCTGAGGTAGCACAATAGCAACCCTGAACTACAGTATATTTTAGGCTCCTGCAGTAGGATGATAAGTATGTGATACTGATGTCTAAAATGTCTGAGTATGTAAGCATGTTTGATGTATTAATGCAACGGGAGAGGTTATTTGTAATATATAAACCATATTTTAAGGTTAGGAATGTGTTTGATGTTTGTATATTACAAATTGTATTACGTTTGATATTTGTAGCTACATTAATAGTATAGAATGAATAGGACCGTAACTAAAATACATGGTATATGTGTAATGATCCCACTCTCTGAGATCCTCCTGCTGTGGTATATGGCTTTTTATTCCTATGTGATTGCATTTCTACCTCACGTAGGGCTGAAAGCCATGTACTGCAAAGGGGACATTCACCAGTGAAGTTGAATGGGTGCTTGCTACACAACACTTCTAGACACATTACTGTTGTTCCCATCTTTTTATATACCCAATTATATGGATGATAAATATCATACATAGCATAAGAAATAAGACCACTGGGGCTATTTATCATGCCTGTTTTCTGGCATACTAAATCTGACAGTCATGTATGTTATGCATGTTTGTGCAAAAATGATGACTTTTTTTTTTTTTTTTTTTTTAATTTTGTGTCCCATCGTGGACAGGGATAAAGGTGGGGCAGGAAGGGGCCAAACCAATTGATTAGAACATATGGCAGAAAACTGGCAAAATTATAGCTGAAACCTATGCCAGTTTCAGAATGGCATAGGCTTCAATTCTGGCACATGGGACTTCCTGCAACGTGCCTGAATTATTAAATGGGTTGTCCAGTTTATAATTTTACTAGCAGTTACCCGCGACTTCGTCTGCGGGTTGGCGGTGGCGCTGAACCGCTTATATGTATGCAATCGCTGGCGCTACTGATTGGTGGTGCGCACACGTGCAAACCCCTGTGCGCCCCCGCCTCCCATTGGCCCTCGATGGGCACTGAGGTCTCTGTACCTACGTATACATCCCAACTTTGGAGGAGCTGAAAGAGGGTCAAAATATGTGCCGCGCGCGCTGCGGGAAACTTAACGCCGCCCACTTTTATGTTGATTCTGCCGATTGTCATGCTTTTTTTTTTTATCTGCCCCCACACAGTATAATCCTGCTATAGTCACCTGTTACTTATACTCCCTCCTCCATCTCTCCCCCAGTTTATACAACCCCTTCATCTGCCCCCAATTTTTTGTCCCCCATCTCTGCCTCCAGTTTCTTGTCCCTCACTTCATCTTCCTCCAGTTTCTTGTCCCCCCATCTCTGCCAGCCACTATCACTTCCATTTGCAGTGGTATCATGAACAAGAAACTTGGATTGCTATGGCCTGGAATACAGGTTCTGCTTGGAATCTGACAAAATTGGAGTTTGGGTATGAAGGTCTCTTTAATCCTGCCTTTGCTGTGAAGTGACACACTATCTAAGCTGCTGGTGTGGTGATATTAGAAACCATTGGATACGACAATGATACAAGAGACACTAAGGGCATGTTCACATGGCGGAAAATGGATTCTGCGTGTGAACATACTAGGCGGCTAGCTGCGACGGATTGCCAATGCAGTGCAACAACATTCCGTCACGGCATTCCAGTCTGAATTAGGCCTGAATGAATGGGCCTGATCGGGAGGGAGTCTGCAGAATCCGCAGCAAGGTAGGGCATGTCGCTTCTTTTTTCCATTACTAGCTAGTGGAGAAAAGAAGCGAGCGGCTCCCATTGAAGTCAATGGGAGCTGTTTTTGGTAGCGCATTTTGAGGTGGATTCCATGTCAAAATTTGCTGCGGGGCAACATGGTGGCTCAGTGGTTAGCACTGATTCCTTGCAGCGCTGAAGTCCTTGGATCGAATCCCGCAAGGAACAACATCTGCAAGGATTTTGCATGGATTTCCTCCCATTCATCCCAAAAAAATCTGTGTGAACCTACCCTAACAGCTCAGAGAGATGTGCAGGAGATCTTATTATCCCATGTGTTGCCTGTCATGGTAGGACTACCAATTGCCAATTTACAGCAGGATAATGCTTGCCGAAACATAAAAAACGGTTTCCCAAGTATATCTTGGCCAAACTACAGCATTTCTCGTACTTCTTGGTTACAAAGTTTATTACCAATTGAGTATTTATGGGATCAGCTGAGATGCCATCTTCAGCAAGCTACAAGTGTGCAGGAAATGTGCTGCAGGATACCATAAGGAACCTGTATGCCTCCATACTCAACCTTATCTCATCTTAGCTAAAGGTGGTCTAACAGGGTACTAGAGACTACATTCAATTGTGTTGTGTTACTACTTCTACTTCTTTTTTTTTTTTTTTTTTTTTTTGCAACATATTCCCCTTGTGTGCCAAAGAGGAATAGGAAAACATGCAAAATAACAAGTGGATTTCTGTATCAGCAAATCCTGAATTAATTTGTGCATCTTAACAGAAAAAAAAAACAGTTATGGCACATGTCACAGATTTTATGTGTCTTACTAACATGGCTTTATGCTGCACCATTATCTCCAGGTGCTAATAGAGAGTTCTGCCTCTTTGTTGGAGATACAAAGATTTTAAAGATGCATTGTGCATACATTCTAGAGTGTATTTATACAGATGTCAGACACCTCTCTTGTGGGTTAAACTTCAACACCAGTTGATAGAGCTCTCTGAATTTCCTTAAGATAGTTTTGAAGTTCTGGGATACAAACTTGTCCAGGTTAGTCCTCTCTTCACGCCTTGGCTCCTGTATACCAGTGGTTTAAAAAACTAGGCTACCTCTAGGTATAGAACATGATGTTAATACTAGAGATAACAGCCAAAGCAACTAACATTAGACAGTTTCTATCTGGTTCCCGTTTAGATGTTTTTGGTTGTTTTTTTGTTTTTTGTTTTTGTAAGGGTTTGTGCAGTGAGTATGGTCCACCAGTCTTCAAATGACCAGCTTTATTAGAGGCCTCTTTCCTATTTCCCCACAAACATCCCCCTACTGGCATAGTGTTGGTACTCTATGGGCAGGTCCTTGATGAGGGTGGACCTTCACTGACCATGCCTTACATGAGAGCCTGAAAAAGACATCTACAAGTTACTATTTCATGATACAATTGAGCAGTCTTATATTTTGGTTCACAGATTGTTGGTTTCGTCTGTTTCCTTAGTGTCCTGTAGCTAACATACATATATACATTGGATTTATCCCCTTAATAATACAAGTTCAGAAAAGGCCAGACATGAATTCTAAGGGATGTGCAAAGAAGGCACAATGGTCTCCTGGTATGGCTTCATATTCTTGGCAAAGAAAGGTTCTCTGCAATTTGTTTGTCCAGGTATCCCCCAAGTCATTGTGAGACACAAGGAAATCCAAATTTTGTCCTCCAGAACAAGATGTCTAGGTAACGTTCTAGAAATGTGTCAAAGGGATGAACTTTGAGCCATGATAGTGACTGGCGTGTTTCCTTCTTCATGGCAACAACAATTATATACGTTCTCCAGCTTAAATGGAACCTGTCCCCATGAAAATGAGGTCTAATCTGCAGGAACCATTCTATAGAACAGGAGTAGCTGAGCAGGAGGAGGAAGAATTTTGTGGAAGAGATTCAATATAACTTGTGATTTGTGCATTTATTTCTTTGTTTTCATGCTTGGAAGGAGTATTTGAGTCCAGTGGGCGGTCCTAACGTGATTGTGCCTATAGAGAGCTGTTAATCACTTTTAGGACCGCCCACTGGACTCATTTAGTCCGTCTAACCTAGAAAGAAAGAAAGAAAGAAAGAAAGAAAGAAAGAAAGAAAGAAAGAAAGAAAGAAAGAAAGAAAGAAAGAAAGAAATGACAGGTCTACTGAATCCTTTCCTTTCTGTGCAGTACCTTCTACTTTATAACATGCTGCCTGCAAAATACACACCATGTTCATGATGGCAGGTTCCCTTTAAAAACCTATTACTTCGCTATTTTTCATTTACATACTTATTGCATTGTCAATCTTATGACTCTCAAACTCTATCACTATGTATATTTATGTATCTGTATTTTCCTTCTGCTTTCTGTAGAATGCTGCAATTGTCAGATCCACCTTCATCAACTCTAACCTATATGTGAGTCTGTACTCCTAATATATCTGTAGTTATATCAATTTTAATGTCTTTCTCAAAACACTATGGATCGACAGAGCGAGGGGATTTTACTGGTTTAATTACCAGTTCCATTTATTGATGTGAAAATGACTGAGAATTTCATGAATCCCATGACTCTATAAGGAGCTGCAGTATCATCAGGTTCCTCATGCCTTGACCTTAGCGAATAGATATTTAATTGTCTATTAAATAGAAAGCTAGGTCTAGAATTGAGAGCTCATTAGCGCTAAAAATAGCGCCGATCTATGTCCCCTATTCTACGGGTGTAAATAATATTAAATGTGTAAGAGTCAAGATTATGGTATTACAGAGCAATGAATGGCAACACATAAATATGAGTCATAATATGAAGTTATTCTCTTATTCACTTACTCTTTGAATCAGTTCTTTTATATTTTATTCTCAGTCTTGCATCAAAGCTTTCAGAGATATTGGAGATAAAATATTTTATTTGTGAATCATTGCCCAGGCTGTTTCATGTGAACATGAAGAAATCAGACAGATTGGGAATGAATACAGGAAAGATTAACAAATACAACTACAATGTCTTGTGTATTAACACATTTAATGTGTTTCTGTCTGTTTTAAGCTTTTCTTTTACACCCAAATGCACAAAAGAAAATTGTGGATTTTGCTTGAACTTTATATTAGAGAATAGAAAGTGACTTGGACATAATTTGGATTTCTTTATGACTTGATACCAGTTTTTCAGGATACTTGCAATATAGTCACCATAATATTTTACCCTATTGAAGGCAACAGACTAACCCCAAAGTCTGTTATACTGTTAGCCATCAAGGCCTTAAAAATATTGTGCAGTCTGGTTAATGGCTCCTAACTAAGGATATAATGGACTGATGGTTATGGGTCTGTTTTATTCAAGAGCAAACCTGTTCAGATGTTACTAGACTTTTCTTGCCTCCCTCCTTAGTGGCTGCCATGAGGATCCACAGTTGTACACTAGCCAAATACCACTTGTTCCCCCTGCCATGTTGTATAGTATTCAGACAGAGCCTACTGAACACCACATTTATGAAGGTGCATCTGTTTCATTAACACAACATATTGCAGTTGTCATAGTAAGGTACAAGTAGGTTATTCTATTTTTATTGTATACTTGTATAGCGCCATCATATTATGCAGCGCTTTACAAACATTGACATATTTCATTGGATTCGAGAAGAGGGACTACAGTACACAGGTATTTCCTGTGTCATTAGGGAATGGGGTATGTAACACTTGAAGGTGTATGTAAGTTTATTAGTGCTTAGTAGAGATAAATAGTTTGCACTGTATTTAGGTAGGTAATTTCTTGGTGCCAAGTGGATATAAAAGTAAGTAAGCAGTGGTGAGAAAATTACATGGTTCTCCATGAAAGCAGAAAAAACAATTGTTTCTTCTAGGACTGATAGGGAATGGTAGGTTGATCTTCTTATCTTAGTGGGTAGCAGTTTCGTGTAAAGGTACCTTATGTAAGGACTGTTTTATATGAGCTGAGAGTAGGACCATTATCGGCTACTTCCTTTCCGGATAAGTGTGATGGTTCTGCCCACAAGTGATCACTTGCTTGTTTATCAGGTGATTGCACCTGTAATGTGGCAATATAGATTATTTTTTGTTGGCAGCACAGTGCCCTATGTAAACAAGGCAATGTGGTATTGACATGCCAATGTATGGTGAGGGAGTGGGTCCTAACAGGGGCGGCCCTAACAAAATGGTCCCGGTCAGCTCGGCATAGTCGGGCAAGTGCCGGGGCCCACAGAGCCTCTGGGGCCCCCCCGGCACTTGCCTGTCACAATTTCAGCTCATCGGTGTCCGTCCGGCGATGAGCTGAATACATACGCGATTAAAGCAGGAGCTGTGAGATCAGCTCCTGCTTTAAAGCTCCGGCCCGGCTTGCGCGTGTAGGCGCGATGTCTTCATCACATCACGCCTACACACGCAAGCCGGGCCGAAGCTAAGCAGGAGCTGAGGTCACAGCTCCTGCTTTAATCGCGTATGTGACTGGAGAGAGGAGCGTCGGGGGAACGATGGAAGGTGAGTGATAGAAGGTGAGTGTAAGTGTTTGTTTTGTATTAAATATTAAGGTGGAACATAATGAAGGGGGCCCATGAAACTGGGGGGCAAATGAAGGGGAGGGGGGAACGGCATGACACTGGGGAAGATGAAGGGGGTGGGGAGAGAACGGCATGAAACTGGGGACAGAGATGGAGGGGGCCCAATGAAACTGGGGGGCAAATGAAGGGGAGGGGGGAACAGCATGACACTGGGGAAGATGAAGGGGGTGGGGAGAGAATGGCATGAAACTGGGGACAGAGATGGAGGGGGCCCAATGAAACTGGGGGGCAAATGAAGGGGAGGGGGGAACAGCATGACACTGGGGAAGAGGGGGGACATTAAACTGTGGGCAGATGAAGGGGGAGAATGTGATGAAACTGGGGACAGAGATGGAGGGGGGACATGAAACTGGGGGCAGAGGAAGGGTGTATATGAAACTGGGGGAGAGATGGAGGGGGGCATATAATTTACGGGTGACTGTAGGAGGATTATACTGTGTGCGGGCACATGATAAATGAATGAGAATGGGTGGAATCAACATAAAAGTGGGTGGAGCCAAATTTGCCGCGGCGCGCAGATCGCGCCGCACATTTTACCCCTCTTTCTACTCTATAAAAATTGGGAGGTATGGAGTTGGTGACGCCACACTCCTGCATGACGTCACTCGCTTCATCTGCGACACACAGTGTCTCGACTCCCCCGCCTCCTTTACAAGGGGGTCCACTGAGGCTCTGTCGCCCAAGGGCCCATAAAAACCTGGAGCCGGCCCTGGGTCAGCATGTCCCTACGGACGCCGATGAGCTGAATACATAGACGTTTAAAGCAGCTCCTGTTTTAACGCTGAGCTCTGGCATTTGTAGTCGCGATGTGATGACGTCACATCGCGCCTACAATATGTGTATGAGGGAGAGAGCTGCGGGGGAACGAGGAAAGGTGAGCTTGTGTGTGTGTGTGTGTGTGTGTGTGTGTGTGTGAGAACAGCATGACACTGGGGCAGATGGAGGGGGAGAGAACAGCATGACACTGGGGCATATGAAGGGGGGAGAACGGCATGACACTGGGGCAGATGAAGGGGGGGATGGCATGACACTGGGGCAGATGAAGGGGGGGAGAATGGCATGACATTGGGGCAGATGAAGGGGGGGAGAATGGCATGACATTGGGACAGATGAAGGGGGGAGAAAGGCGTGACACTGGGGCAGAGACGGGGGGGACATGAAACTGTGGGCAGATAAAGGGGTAGAATGGCATTAAACTGGGGACATAGATAGAGGGGGGGACATGAATCTAGGGGTAGATGAAGGGTGTATATGAAAATGGGGGAGAGATGGAGGGGGGACATATAATTTACGGGTGACTGTAGGAGGATTATACTGTGTGGAATCACATGAAAAATGAATGAGAATGGGCGGAGTCAACATAAAAGTGGGCTGGGCCTAATTTGCTGTGGGGCGCTGCGCGTAGGGCCCCGCCAAAGTCAATTGCCCAGGGCCCCGCAAACCCTGGATCCGCCACTGGGTCCTAAGATGAGCTACAAAGGGTGGAGGGTCTTAAGTGTGAATGCATCAGGAGAAAACTTAATTTATATAGTCCTGAGGAAAGAAGTGGAAATCTAAACACAAGAACAAGTGGGTGAATTCTGAAATTAACTGGAGACGGGGGGTTAAATGCAATGTCGGAAATATGTTTTCACTGAAAGAGTAGCTGAGGCTTTGGAGAAATTTTCAGCAGATGTAGTTGGGAAATTTACAGTAACTAGTATAAGAGTATAAGCATGCCTGGAATAAACACGTCTATCCTAAGAAAATTGGTAACAATATAAAGGGTAGGCCAGGTGGACCTTGTGTTTTTTGTGTTTTTTTGTTTTTTTTTCTATTCTCAATCTTCTATACATTTATGTAACATATTTCTCCCAATAATTGCTCACACATTTGTTCATCCCCATACAGTTTGCATTTGTTTGGGAGCCCCTTGCTTAGTCAGTGCAAGGCATTGTGCTGAAGGCAAACAATAATTCATAGTGTTACATAAAAGCTGCAGTAACCCAGCGAATAGTCATTAAGTTATCAGGCGATTGCCCCCACCTTTACACATGCCAGTTATGGGGAATAACTATTCCTAGGAACGGTAGTTCTCAATAATTGGACAAATTGTCACCCAGGTAAAGTGGCCATAAATCCTGGGAATGATTGGGAATGAATATCCCACGTCCATTGCCGATCATTGTCCATTGCCGATCATTGCTCCCTCAGTCTGCCAATATAGAAGGACCATAACCAAAGAAATTAATACAAAAAAAATGGAGGATTAAGCTTAATATTGATATTGTGATATATTTTGTACTTAATTTTTTCAGTTCTATTTTGTGTCCATTTTGTGACTTGACTTGTGAATTGAATTATATAGTTCGGTTTTAACAAGTACAAAGATCTCAGGCTGAGGAGATGGGAAACCCCTTGTTTTAAAATAACTGCAGGGTGGGGAGATTCCTGGGTTAAGTATCTATACTGTGGGAAGATAGGAATTTTGCGTGGTAAGTACTGTATTAAGTTCATTAAAAATATAATTAGAATTATTTTTGTGAATTCATTTTCATTAAATTTAATTTACACATACAATAGTTTGCCAATTACAAAGGTTATGTACATATAGTATAAGGGACAATGACTAACTTTGCTCTTTTACTGTAGGTTAACGTCATCATTCTGAACTGCAACACTACAGTCCATGCCTCAGTTTACCTTTGCATGTTTCTGTGGTCTTCATGGATTCTGCAAAATGAAGCCAAAAAAAGAGGAACCGCAAGCTGAACAGGAGACTTCAGTATGAGACCTATAGGTTCCCTTTTCAGGGACCAATCCGTCTACATTTTGGAGTTTTTATGCCAGTGTTTATGTAGGAACATATCCCATACAATACCAAGGTTGCAGTATATTGCTGGGGGTGCATTTCTGGCATCCAGAAATGAAAGGTGTAACTATGTGCTGTACCCTTCGTGAGGGACTTCAGAAGTTAATCTTTGTCACTGCAGCAATGCCATGGCAGCAATTTATAGCCAGAAAAGCTGACAATCTAAAGTGAGGATGGAAAGTAAAAGTGAGTGGTCATAGCTTCAAATTATCTATCGCTAGTCCTGTCCTGGATTCCAGAAGAAATTCCTAGCCAACATAAAGAAATTCACTAGATACTGTAACTTGACCCAGATAAGATTTTTTTAATTTAGCTAGCACAGTTATTATTGTGAAGCAAAATGATTCTACTAGTAAAACTGTTCACATTATTTTAATAGGCACCAGGTTACCGTTTATAGGCACATTGGTATCTGGGCTTCTAAAAGTAATAAAATCCTGCTATAGTTTAATATTATGATGGCAGGAGCTTGTACATTTGCAGTACTGATGCAGGTGTGCCAGTAGTTATAAGCGGGTAGGGAAGCATTAAAAAAATAAAAAATTGTTTGAAAGATGTAATATTTAGCCATTAGACCTTCTCAGGTTAAAAGCATATTATATTAGTATATCCACTTGGTTAGCACAGAACATTTCAGTCCCCTTTTTCAGTGATCATTTCTGTCTGGCCCTGGGACGGAGGTGTGGGACGCCTGAAGTCAAATGAAAAATTTGTCTTGACTAGAACAAGACTTACACAGACACTCCCATACAGATCCGATGTGCGGGAAGGGAAGAGTATCAGAGCACAATGTCTTCACATTAAGTGACCTTGTATAAAGATACATCTATAAATCTTTCATTCAATTGCAACATAAAATGTTATTACATTTCTATACAATTTAATGTATTTAGAATGTTTAGGACATGCTCAAAGAATGATCAACTTCAACACATATTTTGCATTAAGAATTTCTATTCTAGGCATGCATATTCTTATTTAATGTGTCTATTTACATTCATTCAAATAAGACGTATAGCATGACATTGACAACCTGCCTTCTAATACCATGACGCATGTACATTACTACAGTATACTTATATCATTTACTGTTATCTTACACTTACTAAGGAAAGGTCATAGAGATCTCTGCTGCTAAGATGTATTTTTTACTACATATAAGCCTCATTATTATTTTTATATAGGTATAATTAACTGTATGAAAAGCAATTATCTATTAGTTATACAAATACTCTGTACACTATGGGTACACACCAGGAGTAGAATGTAGAACATTTTTACATATAATATATGATAGAACACATTTTACATTCTGTATATAGTCTGTGATGTTACTACCTTATATGTATACATATATATTAGCACCAATAAAAATAGCCAAGTGCAGTTTATAGACAGACTACTGTCAGATTCCATGTCAGTATTATTATTAGGGATGCAGTATTAAAGTAAGCTGGCTACTCTGGACATCCCATATATATATATATATATATATATATATATATATATATATATATATATTCCTGGTAGGGCATATACATAGTTATTGGAGGATGGCTTCCCTATTGGGACCCCTACTCGTAGCAAAGTAGAAAGCCATTGCAAAGAGCAGCTGTCTCAAACAATGATTCATTCTCTACGAACATCAATGGCTGTCGTGGAAGGCTTTTAAGTGGTTGCCAAGTGAAGACATCTCGAAACTGGGGATCTCGAAGTCTTTTTGAAAAAGCAACTCCAGATATTGCATGTGTTTTTGGAAACCATGAGTGTTTTGCATAGTTTATCATGCATTTTTTTGCATTAATGTTGGTCATTCTCACTGGTGTAGAAAAAAAACAACAACCCAGTACTTGCATTAAAGTGAGCACAAACCGCACGTGTAATAGCACCTGTTTGCTCATAATCTTCACCCGCTTAGTAATATACTTTTGCATGCCCTACTAAGAACATTGTCTGAAGGTAAGTGATAACTGATCCACCACATTTCTGCTACAAAAAGGAGTCTTTGTTGTTATAGATCCTTCAATAATTGGGACGTAAATGCTGAGGGAAAAATCGCAGCGTTTTAAAGTGCAAGCAAACGGGATGGGATTCATGCAAATCCCATACCCACTTTGCAGAAAAAAATGCAGTGCGGACATGCTGCGATTTTCAAAACCATTGCAGTTTTGAAAACCGAAGCATGTCAATTATATCTACGGAAACGCCAGCGGTTTTCCTATAGTTATAATTGTAACAGAAAGTCCGTGGAGGAAAACTCAGCGAACTTTCTGTTGAATGTGCTGCGGAAAGAACCGCAGTGCATTCACGCCACGGTTCTTTCTGCAGCGCTTCAGCGCTGCGATTACGGCACGTGGGGCCTTAGCCTAAAAAGAACCATGGCCCCACCTCCCAACAAAAAAAAGACCACTTCTTAAAGAAGACCACACCCTGATACAGATCAGATGTCCTGTGACAGATGTTTTAATTGAACTACATATTATGCATATAAACTATCTTTGAGGTGACCACTGTCAATTGAATTCTGGGTGGTCACCTCAAAGTGTCTAATAGGAAAGGGGGGCAGACACTTTCCTCAGCTTGAAGCCCCTGAATATAGCAATGAATAGGACCTCTATGGGCATCAAGGCAGTGTGAGACTGGGATTTTTCTACTTGATTGACTGCATGATAATAAGGCTTTATGTCACTCATCTTGTTTTTGGGACAGTCAAGGTAAAGAAAAGCTGCATGACTGACTGCATGGTAATAAGGCTGTATGTCACCCATCTTGTTTTTTAAACTGTCCAGGTAAAGACAGCTGGCCTACGATCAACATTGGGTATAAATCACATCATGGCTTTTAAAAACAAAATTATATATAACATAACATTATACTGTATATTTATAATTATATATATATATATATATATATATATATATATATACAGTATATATATGTTGGAACTATAGTTTTCAGGTATAGGTAGATTGACTGTGCAGTCTTCTAACCAAAAGCACAGAGCTATAGTGTGAGCTTTCTAAGTATCTTACTACTGTCAAACCCATATAGAGTGTAGACCCTGTATCACTAGTATTGTTCACATCATTGTTCATAGGAATTCCTGGGCTTCAATGCAAACCTAAGTAACAACCGTACAACAGGACAATCGTTTGGCTACTACCTGTATTATAGTTATATTAGTAATCCAAATTAGCAAAATAGTTATATTAACTTATTGCAACTTTTTGTTCTTTATAACACATATATGTTATTACACAAACATTATATACATTTTTGTATATATGGCTATTTGTACACAGTTCTAACAACCTGCATTCTCTTTAGAGCTCCATTGATATGTATAGGCACAATCACATGAAGCATGGCCATTTCTGATTTATAATATAATATGGAGTTAGATTTTGGCATCCAGTGCGCATCTTTTCAGGTCTTATGTATACTACTATTGTATATCAAAATGTATCCTGTATTCATATAGGCAAAAGGATTTCGAGTAGTTACATTTTTCTTTTTGCCTCACATTTGACTCTTTGGATGAGTAGATCTAGATAAATACTATCCAGATATAATAAAAGTTATTAAGGGTCATTTTGTGTGCTCATATATTTGGGGATATTCTACCACAGAGGTTCACGGTGCCCCTTTACACAAAGGAGAATCCAATTTCAGGTATCCTATTTTGTTCCTGTAGACTCTGTATGTCCAGTATCTGTCAATGTTAGTGTCACTATGCCCTAGAAATATGTTCTCTCTACAAACTAAGTTCCTTGTACTGAAAGGGAAAATACCTTTGTTTCTCCCAGCATGGCTGATGAAAGCAAGATGGTATCATTTGCAGGGTAAACTATAATCCTGAGCAGATAGGTATTAAATGTATCCAGTGTCATGTAAAAAGACTGAGCTCAACGATTCTCATGGAGACAAAAAGCAAAGCATATTTGTGTCAATGAGATGTGACTTCTGAGGTCAAATAAGCCTTCTCTGAGAAATTACATGCGATATTAAGATGCTTATCTGGCAGAAATATTGGGCTAAAATCTTAGTGAGTTCCCCTCTACAATGAACCTCTTATGCACTTTAACCTGAACTATTTGGATTTACTGATCTCAATCACATGTAGTCTTAGACATTGTGAATGACAAAGTCTCTCCTGATGTGGAGGAAGGGCATTTGGCCCCTCCGACATTAGCACCTACTACTACCTCTTACACCCCTGTACAAATATCATTTAACATTCCTTTGTGTATGTGCGGTCTATAAACTGCACAAAATCCGTCAGTTTTTCACCTGTTTACAATTTTTACAAAACTTCTTAGTTAAATGAACCTTGCAAGACCCCCACCATTGTTTCATGCGCTGTCAGAAAGACCATACACAGGTCAGGTTTTAGATGACAGTAGTATATGTGTTAGTAGCAGAGCCACATAATAGATGAACCTAAGGGCATAGTGTGGTAATGAGACTGAATGGATCATTAATATTACTCAGCTAATTGGATTCTGATTGTTTGACAGTCAGATCTCTTATCCACAATAAACCCATGTTCCCAGTTTGTAGTGAAAAGTTACCATTCTTATGACTAAAACTGACCATGTACATGACATTCTACTGTACTGGAAGTAGGATAGGATGTGCTCGAATTTAAGCCAAAAATTCTTGACCATTCTGAAAGACAAACCACATCATACATAGCTGGAATCCACTTATCACCCTGTCACTATTCATGTGTATGGAGAAGTCAGACAGGATAGCCATCAGCCAACCGTTATCTGAACTTTGACTCTATTGTACCCAGCCATTCAGATTAGTCTCAAAACAGCTAACGCTAGGTTTACACTAGCGTTTGCTTTCCGTTCAGTCCCCAAGCGGACCCGAAAAACGGAAAGCTAACTCGCTTAGGGGGCGTTCACACTACCGTTGGATTCTGTCAGCAGTGTCTGTGGCTATTGTCCGTTACAAGATTTTAGCAATGGACACTAGCTGGTCCTTCTGAAATTTCCAATCATTTCAATGCGATTTTATTTTGTGTCCGTTGTGTCTGTTTACACCCATGTCCATTTTTTCAAGCGGACAAAAAAAAAGTGTCCATTTTTTTTTTTTTAAATTGAAGTCTATGGGCAATGGACTTCTAACAGACAGTAACTGATAGCCATCAGTTACTGTCTGTTAGAAGTGTCCGTTTATTATCTGTGCATGCTCAGAAAGCAGAAACAGCAAAACAACCTGTGGATAGGTTCTGTTTTGAAAGTAAGCTAGGTTTTTAAGTGTTGGACAACCCCTTTAAGACTAGTTTCAGACAAACATAATTTGAAAGGTTTTGTACACTCAGGCTATGGCCTGAACGTGAGACCTTGCTTACTCCCGTGATGATGTCATACTGGGTCATTAGACCTGTGATCGGGCTCCGTGCTCATACACATTGGTATTTTGGGCACTTTTCTGTTTCACTTGTACCTAAACATAACATTAAACACTGATGGCTTATATCGGCCGAGTCCCTACATACAGTATATACTTCTATATATGAAATATATGAAATGTACTTTTCTCGTTTTCCTGTAAGCCTTGATCTCAGGAGGTTCCATAATATTACATCACTAGTCGGTGCTATTTCATTTTAAGCATTTTTAAATAGTCATTTTGGTTGCTGCCAATAATACTATTCATAGTAGTTGTAACAAAATCTGAAGTACTGCCAAAAATCTATGTATATTTTTTACTTAGAAAATGTATACAGTATAACCTCTCTCTGAGAAGACGATAGAGCCAACACATCTTTCTTTAGGGTTCATGAGTAATGTGTATTTCAGCTAAATCATTTGAGACTGAGTCAGTATTTGTCAGAACCCTAAAAATATGTATTGAGTGAACTGATAATTTTTAGAGATGAGCGAACACTAAAATGTTCGAGGTTCGAAATTCGATTCGAACAGCCGCTCACTGTTCGAGTGTTCGAATGGGTTTCGAACCCCATTATAGTCTATGGGGAACATAAACTCGTTAAGGGGGAAACCCAAATTCGTGTCTGGAGGGTCACCAAGTCCACTATGACACCCCAGGAAATGATACCAACACCCTGGAATGACACTGGGACAGCAGGGGAAGCATGTCTGGGGGCATAAAAGTCACTTTATTTCATGGAAATCCCTGTCAGTTTGCGATTTTCGCAAGCTAACTTTTCCCCATAGAAATGCATTGGCCAGTGCATTCTATTAGCCCGATGAAGTAGAGCTGAATGTGTGTGCTAAGCACACACATTCAGCACTGCTTCATCAAGCCAATACAATGCATTAGCCAGTGCTGATTGGCCAGAGTACGGAACTCGACCAATCAGCGCTGGCTCTGCTGGAGGAGGCGGAGTCTAAGATAGCTCCACACCAGTCTCCATTCAGGTCCGACCTTAGACTCCGCCTCCTCCGGCAGAGCCAGCGCTGATTGGCCGAAGGCTGGCCAATGCATTCCTATGCGAATGCAGACTTAGCAGTGCTGAGTCAGTTTTGCTCAACTACACATCTGATGCACACTCGGCACTGCTACATCAGATGTAGCAATCTGATGTAGCAGAGCCGAGGGTGCACTAGAACCCCTGTGCAAACTCAGTTCACGCTAATAGAATGCATTGGCCAGCGCTGATTGGCCAATGCATTCTATTAGCCCGATGAAGTAGAGCTGAATGTGTGTGCTAAGCACACACATTCAGCACTGCTTCATCAAGCCAATACAATGCATTAGCCAGTGCTGATTGGCCAGAGTACGGAATTCGGCCAATCAGCGCTGGCCAATGCATTCTATTAGCCCGATGAAGTAGAGCTGAATGTGTGTGCTAAGCACACACATTCAGCACTGCTTCATCAAGCCAATACAATGCATTAGCCAGTGCTGATTGGCCAGAGTACGGAATTCGGCCAATCAGCGCTGGCTCTGCTGGAGGAGGCGGAGTCTAAGATCGCTCCACACCAGTCTCCATTCAGGTCCGACCTTAGACTCCGCCTCCTCCGGCAGAGCCAGCGCTGATTGGCCGAAGGCTGGCCAATGCATTCCTATGCGAATGCAGACTTAGCAGTGCTGAGTCAGTTTTGCTCAACTACACATCTGATGCACACTCGGCACTGCTACATCAGATGTAGCAATCTGATGTAGCAGAGCCGAGGGTGCACTAGAACCCCTGTGCAAACTCAGTTCACGCTAATAGAATGCATTGGCCAGCGCTGATTGGCCAATGCATTCTATTAGCCCGATGAAGTAGAGCTGAATGTGTGTGCTAAGCACACACATTCAGCACTGCTTCATCAAGCCAATACAATGCATTAGCCAGTGCTGATTGGCCAGAGTACGGAACTCGACCAATCAGCGCTGGCTCTGCTGGAGGAGGCGGAGTCTAAGATAGCTCCACACCAGTCTCCATTCAGGTCCGACCTTAGACTCCGCCTCCTCCGGCAGAGCCAGCGCTGATTGGCCGAAGGCTGGCCAATGCATTCCTATGCGAATGCAGACTTAGCAGTGCTGAGTCAGTTTTGCTCAACTACACATCTGATGCACACTCGGCACTGCTACATCAGATGTAGCAATCTGATGTAGCAGAGCCGAGGGTGCACTAGAACCCCTGTGCAAACTCAGTTCACGCTAATAGAATGCATTGGCCAGCGCTGATTGGCCAATGCATTCTATTAGCCCGATGAAGTAGAGCTGAATGTGTGTGCTAAGCACACACATTCAGCACTGCTTCATCAAGCCAATACAATGCATTAGCCAGTGCTGATTGGCCAGAGTACGGAATTCGGCCAATCAGCGCTGGCTCTGCTGGAGGAGGCGGAGTCTAAGGTCGGACCTGAATGGAGACTGGTGTGGAGCGATCTTAGACTCCGCCTCCTCCAGCAGAGCCAGCGCTGATTGGCCGAATTCCGTACTCTGGCCAATCAGCACTGGCTAATGCATTGTATTGGCGTGATGAAGCAGTGCTGAATGTGTGTGCTTAGCACACACATTCAGCTCTACTTCATCGGGCTAATAGAATGCATTGGCCAGCGCTGATTGGCCGAATTCCGTACTCTGGCCAATCAGTGCTGGCCAATGCATTCTATTAGCTTGATGAAGCAGAGTGTGCACAAGGGTTCAAGCGCACCCTCGGCTCTGATGTAGCAGAGCCGAGGCTGCACAAGGGTTCAAGCGCACCCTCGGCTCTGATGTAGGAGAGCCGAGGGTGCACTTGAACCCTTGTGCAGCCTCGGCTCTGCTACATCAGAGCCGAGGGTGCGCTTGAACCCTTGTGCACACTCTGCTTCATCAAGCTAATAGAATGCATTGGCCAGCGCTGATTGGCCAATGTATTCTATTAGCCTGATGAAGTAGAGCTGAATGTGTGTGCTAAGCACACACATTCAGCTCTACTTCATCGGGCTAATAGAATGCATTGGCCAGCGCTGATTGGCCAGAGTACGGAACTCGACCAATCAGCGCTGGCTCTGCTGGAGGAGGCGGAGTCTAAGATCGCTCCACACCAGTCTCCATTCAGGTCCGACCTTAGACTCCGCCTCCTCCAGCAGAGCCAGCGCTGATTGGCCGAATTCCGTACTCTGGCCAATCAGCACTGGCTAATGCATTGTATTGGCGTGATGAAGCAGTGCTGAATGTGTGTGCTTAGCACACACATTCAGCTCTACTTCATCGGGCTAATAGAATGCATTGGCCAATCAGCGCTGGCCAATGCATTCTATTAGCGTGAACTGAGTTTGCACAGGGGTTCTAGTGCACCCTCGGCTCTGCTACATCAGATTGCTACATCTGATGTAGCAGTGCCGAGTGTGCATCAGATGTGTAGTTGAGCAAAACTGACTCAGCACTGCTAAGTCTCTGCATTCGCATAGGAATGCATTGGCCAGCCTTCGGCCAATCAGCGCTGGCTCTGCCGGAGGAGGCGGAGTCTAAGGTCGGACCTGAATGGAGACTGGTGTGGAGCGATCTTAGACTCCGCCTCCTCCAGCAGAGCCAGCGCTGATTGGTCGAGTTCCGTACTCTGGCCAATCAGCGCTGGCCAATGCATTCTATTAGCCCGATGAAGTAGAGCTGAATGTGTGTGCTTAGCACACACATTCAGCTCTACTTCATCAGGCTAATAGAATACATTGGCCAATCAGCGCTGGCCAATGCATTCTATTAGCTTGATGAAGCAGAGTGTGCACAAGGGTTCAAGCGCACCCTCGGCTCTGATGTAGCAGAGCTGAGGGTGCACAAGGGTTCAAGTGCACCCTCGGCTCTCCTACATCAGAGCCGAGGGTGCGCTTGAACCCTTGTGCAGCCTCGGCTCTGCTACATCAGAGCCGAGGGTGCGCTTGAACCCTTGTGCACACTCTGCTTCATCAAGCTAATAGAATGCATTGGCCAGCACTGATTGGCCAGAGTACGGAATTCGGCCAATCAGCGCTGGCCAATGCATCCCTATGGGAAAAAGTTTATCTCACAAAAATCACAATTACACACCCGATAGAGCCCCAAAAAGTTATTTTTAATAACATTCCCCCCTAAATAAAGGTTATCCCTAGCTATCCCTGCCTGTACAGCTATCCCTGTCTCATAGTCACAAAGTTCACATTCTCATATGACCCGGATTTGAAATCCACTATTCGTCTAAAATGGAGGTCACCTGATTTCGGCAGCCAATGACTTTTTCCAATTTTTTTCAATGCCCCCAGTGTCGTAGTTCCTGTCCCACCTCCCCTGCGCTGTTATTGGTGCAAAAAAGGCGCCAGGGAAGGTGGGAGGGGAATCGAATTTTGGCGCACTTTACCACGTGGTGTTCGATTCGATTCGAACATGGCGAACACCCTGATATCCGATCGAACATGTGTTCGATAGAACACTGTTCGCTCATCTCTAATAATTTTGTCCCAAAGCTTGTCAGATATGAGACTATGCCTGCAGAACGGCTCAGTATTACTAAGTGTTCTGTGAATCACTTCTCCCTTATCTTTATATTTTGATCATTCTTGTAATACATATTGATACAGTGCCTTTTCATTCTCCAGAGCTTTAGACATTTTACTTTGCTATGTAGCAATAGTCTGAAGTTTCTTTCATATGTTCAGAAGATTTAGTCATGCTGGAAAAGCAAATGGGGATTCTGATTGAGTTATGAGCAAAATGCATTGCTCTCTGGTGCTTATTCGCTAAATGATACATAATGTAATGTTTATGCTATAACAGTGATACTTTCTATATATATTAGCAAATAATTTCCTATTATGTATTGTATTCTAATAATAGATAGTGGCCTTTTACTGACCATTAGTGTGACCAATGTTCCAGCAGTATTATGGGGCAGCCTCATAGATTTGAATGGAGCCTGAAAACGCAAGGGCACTGGCACTCCATTCACAAGGAGGCCTAAGGCTGGTCTTACACGACAGTAAGTTTAGTCCGCAATTGTGGGTTCTCAATTGCAGACCATTTGCGGACACATTGTATTCAGTTCAACTTCTTACGCCACCGGATATTTTATCCATGGTGTGTCCTATAGAACTCTATGGTCACGAGCCGCTGGACACGGACGTCTGCGGAATGACATTTTTAAATGAAATTTAAGTTGCTGATCAGCAAATTGCGGACCGCAAAAACCACTACAGTCGTGTAAGACCAGCCTTAGGGGGACTTTCTGTCCGCCATCATCCTGATCACTGTGAGACCCAGTGATCGGGCTTACAGCGATCAGACACTTATCTCCTGTCCACAGTACAGGAGATGTGTCGATAGAGACACAACCCCTTGAAGTAAGAGCAAAGTTGGATATATTCAGAGTGGTTTGGAACTGTGCTTGCAAACTCAGAATCTCAATCTCAATGTCTCAAGAAAACAAATGAATAAAACCCAGGTTTTAACCAGGACCGGTCAACACTTTTGGCACGTCTGTTCTAGAGCTGTGCAATCTAGTCCTCTCTGAATTAATTGACCACTGGGTGTCGCCAGTTGGGGGTGTCCCCCCTTTCCCCCCCCTACACACACACTCTGATACAGTCCAATCAAAGCCAAGACTGTATAGGAACACCCTTCTTAGTAGGAAATAGTAACACCCAGTTGTCAATTTATTTGTAAGTATTCAGGAAGAATAACAGAGGAAAAACATACTTCACAGCAAATATTTGTAAGAAAAAAATTCTCCAGCATTGTGATTTCTTAGGAACTACACCAGATAAATCAAGAGGTGGAAGATCTTCTTTAAACTGTTTTCAGAATGTATACATGAATAATATACAGTATATTGGCCATTTATTAGGTACTGTATATACAAGGTTTAATAAAGATTTGTATTAATTATATATTTATTTCAAATATCGTATGGAAATAAAGAAATTTATGACTTCGGATGTGTAGTCATTTTGCCAATGTGTCAATTTTTGATTGAAGATATCATACATCATGCCAGACTACATGAGAGGCATGTGCTGAACAATGAATTATTATTGTGTGCATGTATTCTGTGCAGAAGGGCTAGATTACAAATGTTACCATATATCTTAATGATGATGTACAGCTGAAACAATTCACCGATATTAAATGGGTCTATAACATTTTTGGTAGCCCACTTGTTCATGAAGAATAAGATGGATTTCCACTGATCTGCTACTAGTAATAACTGCAATAGTGCTCAGGCCTATACATGTACCCTACAAAATCCATACACAGTGTATGTGTTCACCGCAGCCGTGTAGCATACCGTTAGTCTGTGACATAGTACACTAGGGATATACAGTATGCTTTCTGCAGGGTATAGTTTAACCCTTTATTCAGCAAGAATACAAAGACTAGATTAGAAAATATGATAAAAGAGGATTCCAGGCTTTAACCACTTCTGTACCGTGCCAATTTCTGCTCCAGGACCGGGCACATTTTTGGGTATTTTGTATGTGCAGTTTCGATGGCTGTAACATTTTTTTCATTTGGGTTATTCAAGTAAGTTCTGCATCTTTTTTCGGTGACACATAGGGCTTTATTTTTATGTTTTTATTTTTGCATGTGTTTTAATATCCGGGAAAATCTAAACAAAAGAGAAAGGAAAATGGGTCTGTTTTTCACTTTCCATTATTATTTTTTTTTTAAATTAATAACATAAAATGTTAATATAAAAACTGTTTAAGGCTGGGGCCCCACAGCGGTATACAATAAGGGCAAAAAGGACGGGATTCAAACTAATTCCATGCCAACTTTGCAGTAAAAACTGCAGTGGGCTGAGTTAGTTGAGAAATCTAGTAATGGGTTGGATAGCTAGGGAGACAGTGAGGGAGTGAGAGAGGAAGGGAGGAGTGAGAGGAAGGTAGTGCAAGTCTGCCTGCATCTACCATGATGCATTGCTTTAGCTAAGAAAGCAGGAAACTACACCATGTAAACAAATGCAGAGGATGCCAGAAGCTCCCAGAGAAACTCATAAATCACTTAAAACACTGCTAAAGGTATTTTGGTTCACTTATTAAAAAAATCCCTTTAAAGAGGACCTTTCACCATATCCGGGCACAGGCAGTTCTATATACTGCCAGAAAGCTGACAGTGCGCTGAATTCAGCGCACTGTCGGCTTTCCCGATCTGTGCCCGGTGTGAAGAGCTTACGGCCCGGTACCGTAGCTCTTCTATGGTCAGAAGGGCGTTTCTGACCATTAGCCAGAGACGTCCTTCTGCCTCGCGGCGCCAATCGTGCTGTGCTGTGGAGCGGGGAGGAACTCCCCCCTCCCTCTGCTCACACAGCTTGTCTGTAGACTAGCATTATCAGGAGCGGGAGGGGGCGTTCCTCCCGGCTCCACAGCACAGCGCGATAGGCGCCGCGAGGCAGAAGGACGTCTCTGGCTAATGGTCAGAAATGCCCTTCTGACTGTAAAGCGCTATGGTACCGGGACTGATAGCGCTTTACACCGGGCACGGATCGGGAAAGCCGACAGTGCGCTGAATTCAGCGCACTGTCAGCTTTCTGGCAGTATATACCACTGCCTGTGCCCAGATATGGTGAAAGGTCCTCTTTAAGTCACCACAAGCTTTTATAGTTCAGTATATCACGCATATAGATTGATGACACGAAACATGCTTAATATACAATGGAAATATAGGCCAGGGAGTAGGTAGTATGCAGGTTGAGATTTGACATTAACCCCTTAGATGTCAGCTCTAAAAGGTTCTATATCATTGTAAAAAAGGCATGCTTAATACATTGCAATCCAGAAGTACAGTATTGCAGTATATTATAGCAGTGATCAAGGTTTCACGGTTTAGGCATTATTCACACAACTGTTATTTTTTTCACTGACCTAATGTCTGTAAAACACAGGTCGGTCCATTTTTATCCTTATTCACATTAAAAAAAGCCAGGCAGTAGCCTTTTTTTGAATGGCCATCACATAATAATTTTAAAACCGATGAAAGTCTATGCTGTATATATGGATATATCACAAGTCTGTTTTTGTATTTGTCAACAGTCAAAGATAGAGCATTTTGAGTCATCAAAAAACAGACATGTGAATGTGGCATATTCACCATTGTTTTTGGAAAGGCCGTCGTGTGACTAAGGACATAGTGGCACTAAAGTGAAATTAGAAAAGTTTTAAAAATGTTTTAATATATTGAAAAATCCAATTCGTTCCATTAAAAATGTTTCATTGTTAAAATTTTTACACAAAACTCCAAAAATGGGCTGGACAAAAGTATTGGCACCCTCATCCTAATACTTTGTAGCACAACCTTTAGACAAAATAACTGCGAACAACCGCTTCCGGTAACCATCAATGAGTTTCTTACAATGCTCTGCTCTGATGTGAAGGGTGCCTTCTCCAAACGGCCATCAAGAGATCTCTCCACAGGTGTTCTATGGGATTCAGGTCTGGACTCATTGCTGGCCACTTTAGAAGTCTCCAGTGCTTTCTCTCAAACCATTTTCTAGTGCTTTGAAGTGTGTTTTGGGTCATTGTCCTGCTGGAAGACCCATGACCTCTGAGGGAGACCCAGCTTTCTCACACTGGGCCCTACATTATGCTGCAAAATTTGTTGGTAGTCCTCAGACTTCATAATGCCATACACACGGTCAAGCAGTCCAGTGTCAGAGGCAGCAAAGCAACCCCAAAACATCAGGGAACCTCCGCCATGTTTGACTGTAGGGACCGTGGTCTTTTCTTTGAAGGCCTCTTTTTTTTCCCTGTAAACTCTATGTTGATGCCTTTTCCCAAAAAGCTCCACTTTTGTCTCATCTGACCAGAGAACATTCTTCCAAAACGTTTTAGGCTTTCTCAGGTAAGTTTTGGCAAACTCCTGCCTGGCTTTTTTATGTCTCTGGGTAAGAAGTGAGGTCTTCCTGGGTATCCTACCATACAGTCCCTTTTCATTCAGATGCCGACGCATAGTATGGGTTGACACTATTGTACCCTCGGACTGCAGGGCAGCTTGAACTTGTTTGGATGTTAGTCGAGGTTCTTCATCCACCATCTGCACAATCTTGCATTGAAATCTCTCGTCAATTTTTCTTTTCCGTCCACATCTAGGGAGGTTAGCCACAGTGCCATGGGCTTTAAACTTCTTGATGACACTGCACACGGTAGACACAGGAACATTCGGGTCTTTGGAGATGGACTTGTAGCCTTGAGATTGCTCATGCTTCCTCACAATTTTGCTTCTCAAGTCCTCAGACTTTGGTCTTCTTTCTTTTCTCCATGCTCAATGTGGTACACACAAGGACACAGGACAGAGGTTGAGTCAACTTTAATCCATTTCAACTGGCTGCAAGTGTGATTTAGTTATTGCCACCACCTGTTAGGTGCCTCAGGTAAGTAACAGGTGCTGTTAATTACACAAATTACAGAAGCATCACATGATTTTTCAAACAGTGCCTATACTTTTGTCCACCCCCTTTTTATGTTTGCGGTTGAATTATATCCAATTTGGCTTTTTGACAATTCTTTTTGTGGTTTTCCATTGAAGACAAATTAAATGAAGATAATAATACCAAAGAATTTGTGATTTCAATCATTTTCTGGAAGAAAATGTCTATTATCTGACAGAATTGCAGGGGTGCCAATACTTTTGGCCAACACTGTAGATATCAACTGTCTACCATACGATTCACTCTCACTCCCATTTCTCTTTATCCTGCTTCTCCCCTATAGTTCAGCATCCTCAGTTTCACAACTGTGGCTTCAGATGGGTGTTCTCCATGTATGGGACTTGACTGATGCCCTCACTAGGAAACTCAGTTTGTTTCTGATCTCTGAGATAAATTTTTCATTCCACTTATAGCAATGTTTGCATACAACCAATCGCACACTTTTGTGGAACAACAGTAGTTTCCTGAAAGAATATGTCTGAAAAGCACTTTAATCACTTCAGTAATGGGCCAATTTGTGGTCCAGAATCAGACACATTTTAGTTTTTTTTTGTATGTGACACATAGAGCTTTATTTTTTGTTGTTTTTAATTTTACATGTGTATTAATTTTTTTTTTTACATCCAGTAAAATATAAACAAAAAGGAGAGAAAAAAATTCACCTCCATATTGTTTTAATTCTTGTGAAACACTTGAAGGTTTTTTAAATTATTGCTATTGTTTAGAATTATTTAAGGGGTGTCATTTTGAAAATGGGGTTATGTATGGGTTTTTTTTCTATTATATAGGCCCTTAAGATCCCCTTCAGAACTGAAGTGATCCCTAAAAAACAGGTCTGGGAAATTTTCTTGTAAATTTGGAATATTGATACACTTGTAAGCCCCTTCTAACATCCCAAATTATTCGAAGGCAGTTGAAAGAATATGTCAACATTAAGCAGAATAGACAGATATAGTAGATATAGTAGTAGATAGTATTTATTAATAGAGATGAGCGAACAGTGTTCTATCGAACTCATGTTCGATCGGATATTAGGCTGTTCGGCATGTTCGAATCGAATCGAACACCGCGTGGTAAAGTGCGCCATTACTCGATTCCCCTCCCACCTTCCCTGGCGCCTTTTTTGCTCCAATAACAGCGCAGGGTAGGTGGGACAGGAACTACGACACCGGTGACGTTGAGAAAAGTAGGCAAAACCCATTGGCTGCCGAAAACATGTGACCTCTAATTTAAAAGAACAGCGCCGCCCAGGTTCGCGTCATTCTGAGCTTGCAATTCACCGAGGACGGAGGTTTCCGTCCAGCTAGCTAGGGCTTAGATTCTGGGTAGGCAGGGACAGGCTAGGATAGGAAGGAGAAGACAACCAACAGCTCTTATAAGAGCTAAATTCCAGGGAGAAGCTTGTCAGTGTAACGTGGCACTGACGGGCTCAATCGCCGCAACCCAGCTTTCCCAGGATCCTGAATGGAATACACTGTCAGTGTATTCCCGTATACCCGATATATACCCCGATACCCGTTCCAACGGTGTGCCCCCCCACCTTCACCCCAGAAATACCCTGCAAGTCCCCTAGCAATAGAATTGGGGCTATATACACCCACAATTTTTACTACTGGTATACAGTGCCATTGTCTGACTGGGAATTCAAAGAATATATTGGGAATACAAATACCCTCATTTCTTGCTACTGCCATATAGTGCCAGTGTCTGACTGGGAATTCAAAGAATATATTGGGGTTACGTGCACCCACAATTTTTACTACTGGTATACAGTGCCATTGTCTGACTGGGAATTCAAAGAATATATTGGGAATACAAATACCCTCATTTCTTGCTACTGCCATATAGTGCCAGTGTCTGACTGGTAATTCAAAGAATATATTGGGGTTACGTGCACCCACAATTTTTACTACTGGTATACAGTGCCATTGTCTGACTGGGAATTCAAAGAATATATTGGGAATACAAATACCCTCATTTCTTGCTACTGCCATATAGTGCCAGTGTCTGACTGGGAATTCAAAGAATATATTGGGGTTACGTGCACCCACAATTTTTACTACTGGTATACAGTGCCATTGTCTGACTGGGAATTCAAAGAATATATTGGGAATACAAATACCCTCATTTCTTGCTACTGCCATATAGTGCCAGTGTCTGACTGGGAATTCAAAGAATATATTGCGGTTACGTGCACCCACAATTTTTACTACTGGTATACAGTGCCATTGTCTGACTGGGAATTCAAAGAATATATTGGGAATACAAATACCCTCATTTCTTGCTACTGCCATATAGTGCCAGTGTCTGACTGGGAATTCAAAGAATATATTGGGGTTACGTGCACCCACAATTTTTACTACTGGTATACAGTGCCATTGTCTGACTGGGAATTCAAAGAATATATTGGGGTTATAAATACCCTCATTTCTTGCTACTGCCATATAGTGCCAGTTTCTGACTGGTAATTCAAAGAATATATTGTGGTTACGTGCACCCACAATTTTTACTACTGGTATACAGTGCCATTGTCTGACTGGGAATTCAAAGAATATATTGGGGTTATAAATACCCTCATTTCTTGCTACTGCCATATAGTGCCAGTGTCTGACTGGTAATTCAAAGAATATATTGGGGTTACGTGCACCCACAATTTTTACTACTGGTATACAGTGCCATTGTCTGACTGGGAATTCAAAGAATATATTGGGAATACAAATACCCTCATTTCTTGCTACTGCCATATAGTGCCAGTGTCTGACTGGTAATTCAAAGAATATATTGGGGTTACGTGCACCCACAATTTTTACTACTGGTATACAGTGCCATTGTCTGACTGGGAATTCAAAGAATATATTGGGAATACAAATACCCTCATTTCTTGCTACTGCCATATAGTGCCAGTGTCTGACTGGGAATTCAAAGAATATATTGGGAATACAAATACCCTCATTTCTTGCTACTGCCATATAGTGCCAGTGTCTGACTGGGAATTCAAAGAATATATTGGGAATACAAATACCCTCATTTCTTGCTACTGCCATATAGTGCCAGTTTCTGACTGGTAATTCAAAGAATATATTGGGGTTACGTGCACCCACAATTTTTACTACTGGTATACAGTGCCATTGTCTGACTGGGAATTCAAAGAATATATTGGGAATACAAATACCCTCATTTCTTGCTACTGCCATATAGTGCCAGTGTCTGACTGGGAATTCAAAGAATATATTGGGAATACAAATACCCTCATTTCTTGCTACTGCCATATAGTGCCAGTTTCTGACTGGTAATTCAAAGAATATATTGGGGTTACGTGCACCCACAATTTTTACTACTGGTATACAGTGCCATTGTCTGACTGGGAATTCAAAGAATATATTGGGGTTATAAATACCCTCATTTCTTGCTACTGCCATATAGTGCCAGTTTCTGACTGGTAATTCAAATAATATATTGGGGTTACGTGCACCCACAATTTTTACTACTGGTATACAGTGCCATTGTCTGACTGGGAATTCAAAGAATATATTGGGAATACAAATACCCTCATTTCTTGCTACTGCCATATAGTGCCAGTGTCTGACTGGGAATTCAAAGAATATATTGGGGTTACGTGCACCCACAATTTTTACTACTGGTATACAGTGCCATTGTCTGACTGGGAATTCAAAGAATATATTGGGAATACAAATACCCTCATTTCTTGCTACTGCCATATAGTGCCAGTGTCTGACTGGTAATTCAAAGAATATATTGGGGTTACGTGCACCCACAATTTTTACTACTGGTATACAGTGCCATTGTCTGACTGGGAATTCAAAGAATATATTGGGAATACAAATACCCTCATTTCTTGCTACTGCCATATAGTGCCAGTGTCTGACTGGGAATTCAAAGAATATATTGGGGTTACGTGCACCCACAATTTTTACTACTGGTATACAGTGCCATTGTCTGACTGGGAATTCAAAGAATATATTGGGAATACAAATACCCTCATTTCTTGCTACTGCCATATAGTGCCAGTGTCTGACTGGTAATTCAAAGAATATATTGGGGTTACGTGCACCCACAATTTTTACTACTGGTATACAGTGCCATTGTCTGACTGGGAATTCAAAGAATATATTGGGAATACAAATACCCTCATTTCTTGCTACTGCCATATAGTGCCAGTGTCTGACTGGGAATTCAAAGAAAATATTGGGAATACAAATACCCTCATTTCTTGCTACTGCCATATAGTGCCAGTGTCTGACTGGTAATTCAAAGAATATATTGGGGTTACGTGCACCCACAATTTTTACTACTGGTATACAGTGCCATTGTCTGACTGGGAATTCAAAGAATATATTGGGGTTATAAATACCCTCATTTCTTGCTACTGCCATATAGTGCCAGTTTCTGACTGGTAATTCAAAGAATATATTGGGGTTACGTGCACCCACAATTTTTACTACTGGTATACAGTGCCATTGTCTGACTGGGAATTCAAAGAATATATTGGGAATACAAATACCCTCATTTCTTGCTACTGCCATATATTGCCAGTGTCTGACTGGTAATTCAAAGAATATATTGGGGTTACGTGCACCCACAATTTTTACTACTGGTATACAGTGCCATTGTCTGACTGGGAATTCAAAGAATATATTGGGAATACAAATACCCTCATTTCTTGCTACTGCCATATAGTGCCAGTGTCTGACTGGGAATTCAAAGAATATATTGGGAATACAAATACCCTCATTTCTTGCTACTGCCATATAGTGCCAGTGTCTGACTGGTAATTCAAAGAATATATTGGGGTTACGTGCACCCACAATTTTTACTACTGGTATACAGTGCCATTGTCTGACTGGGAATTCAAAGAATATATTGGGGTTATAAATACCCTCATTTCTTGCTACTGCCATATAGTGCCAGTTTCTGACTGGTAATTCAAAGAATATATTGGGGTTACGTGCACCCACAATTTTTACTACTGGTATACAGTGCCATTGTCTGACTGGGAATTCAAAGAATATATTGGGAATACAAATACCCTCATTTCTTGCTACTGCCATATAGTGCCAGTGTCTGACTGGGAATTCAAAGAATATATTGGGGTTACGTGCACCCACAATTTTTACTACTGGTATACAGTGCCATTGTCTGACTGGGAATTCAAAGAATATATTGGGAATACAAATACCCTCATTTCTTGCTACTGCCATATAGTGCCAGTGTCTGACTGGTAATTCAAAGAATATATTGGGGTTACGTGCACCCACAATTTTTACTACTGGTATACAGTGCCATTGTCTGACTGGGAATTCAAAGAATATATTGGGAATACAAATACCCTCATTTCTTGCTACTGTCATATAGTGCCAGTGTCTGACTGGGAATTCAAAGAATATATTGGGGTTACGTGCACCCACAATTTTTACTACTGGTATACAGTGCCATTGTCTGACTGGGAATTCAAAGAATATATTGGGAATACAAATACCCTCATTTCTTGCTACTGCCATATAGTGCCAGTGTCTGACTGGGAATTCAAAGAATATATTGGGGTTACGTGCACCCACAATTTTTACTACTGGTATACAGTGCCATTGTCTGACTGGGAATTCAAAGAATATATTGGGAATACAAATACCCTCATTTCTTGCTACTGCCATATAGTGCCAGTGTCTGACTGGTAATTCAAAGAATATATTGGGGTTACGTGCACCCACAATTTTTACTACTGGTATACAGTGCCATTGTCTGACTGGGAATTCAAAGAATATATTGGGAATACAAATACCCTCATTTCTTGCTACTGCCATATAGTGCCAGTGTCTGACTGGGAATTCAAAGAATATATTGGGAATACAAATACCCTCATTTCTTGCTACTGCCATATAGTGCCAGTTTCTGACTGGTAATTCAAAGAATATATTGGGGTTACGTGCACCCACAATTTTTACTACTGGTATACAGTGCCATTGTCTGACTGGGAATTCAAAGAATATATTGGGAATACAAATACCCTCATTTCTTGCTACTGCCATATAGTGCCAGTGTCTGACTGGGAATTCAAAGAATATATTGGGAATACAAATACCCTCATTTCTTGCTACTGCCATATAGTGCCAGTGTCTGACTGGGAATTCAAAGAATATATTGGGGTTACGTGCACCCACAATTTTTACTACTGGTATACAGTGCCAATTTCTAACTAGGAATTCAAAATGCGCAAGGCTCCCGGAAAGGGACGTGGACGAGGCCGTGGGCGAGGTCGGGGGAATGGTTCTGGGGAGCAAGGTAGCAGTGAAGCCACAGGGCGTCCCGTGCCTACTCCTGTGGGGCAGCAAGCATTGCGCCACTCCACAGTGCCAGGGTTGCTTGCCACATTAACTAAACTGCAGGGTACAAACCTTAGTAGGCCCGAGAACCAGGAACAGGTCTTGCAATGGCTGTCAGAGAACGCTTACAGCACATTGTCCAGCAGCCAGTCAGACTCTGCCTCCTCTCCTCCTATTACCCAACAGTCTTGTCTTCCTTCCTCCCAAAATTCCGAAGCTTTACAGAACAATAACCCAAACTGTCCCTGCTCCCCAGAGCTGTTCTCCGCTCCTTTCATTGTCCCTCAACCTGCCTCTCCACGTCACGATTCCACGAACCTAACAGAGGAGCATCTGTGTCCAGATGCTCAAACACTAGAGTCTCCTCCATCTCCGTTCGATTTGGTGGTGGATGACCAGCAACCCACCCTCATCGACGATGATGTGACGCAGTTGCCGTCAGGGCATCCAGTTGACCGGCGCATTGTGCGGGAGGAGGAGATGAGACAGGAGTTGGAAGAGGAAGTGGTGGATGATGAGGACACTGACCCGACCTGGACAGGGGGGATGTCAAGCGGGGAAAGTAGTGTGGATGTTGAGGCAGGTGCAGCACCAAAAAGGGTAGCTAGAGGCAGAGGCAGAGGTCAGCAGCTTAGGCGAAGCCAGGCCACACCCGGAATCTCCCAAGATGTTCCAGTTCGTACCCAGCCCCGAAAAACTCCCACCTCGAGGGCACGTTTCTCGAAGGTGTGGAGTTTTTTCAAGGAATGCGCCGAGGACAGATATAGTGTTGTCTGCACAATTTGCCTCTCGAAATTGATTAGGGGCTCTGAGAAGAGCAACCTGTCCACCACTTCAATGCGCCGTCATTTGGAATCCAAGCACTGGAATCAGTGGCAGGCAGCAACGGCAGGACAAAGGCCGCCTGCCGTTCACGCCACTGCCACTGCCTCTGCCACTGCCTCTGCCTCTGCCACTGCCACTGCTGACTGTGCTGGCGATGCACTCCAGAGGACGAGCCAGGACACCACTTCATCTGCCTCCGCCACTTTGTTGACTTCTACCTCATCCTCCCCTGGTCCTGTCTTATCTCCTTCTCCTGCACCATCAAAGGCACCATCAGGCGTTTCTTTACAACAACCCACCATCTCTCAGACATTGGAGCGGCGGCAGAAATACACTGCTAACCACCCACACGCGCAAGCCTTCAACGCCAACATCGCTAAACTGCTGGCCCAGGAGATGTTGGCGTTCCGGCTTGTTGAAACTCCCGCCTTCCTGGACCTGATGGCAACTGCGGCACCTCGCTATGCCGTCCCTAGCCGTCACTACTTCTCCCGGTGTGCCGTCCCCGCCTTGCACCAGCACGTGTCACTCAACATCAGGCGGGCCCTTAGTTCCGCGCTTTGCACAAAGGTCCACTTGACCACCGACGCGTGGACAAGTGCATGCGGACAGGGACGCTACATTTCACTGACGGCACACTGGGTGAATGTAGTTGAGGCTGGGACTGCTTCCCAAACTGGCCCGGTGTACCTCGTCTCCCCGCCTAACATTCCTGGCAGGGACACGAGAAGAACACCCCCCTCCTCCTCCTCCTCTACCGCCTCCTCCTCCGCCACCGCCTCCTCCTCCGCCACCGCCTCCTCCTCCGCTGTTAGATTGACCCCAGCTACGAGTTGGAAACGTTGCAGCACTGGCGTTGGTAGACGTCAGCAGGCTGTGCTGAAGCTGATCAGCTTGGGGGACAGACAGCACACTGCCTCCGAGGTGAGGGATGCCCTCCTCGATGAGACGGCAATATGGTTTGAGCCGCTGCACCTGGGCCCAGGCATGGTCGTTTGTGATAACGGCCGGAACCTGGTAGCAGCTCTGGAGCTTGCCGGACTCCAACATGTTCCATGCCTGGCCCACGTCTTCAACCTAGTGGTGCAACGTTTCCTAAAGAGCTACCCCAATGTTCCAGAGCTACTGGTGAAAGTGCGGCACATGTGCGCCCACTTTCGCAAGTCGACAGTAGCCGCTGCTAGCTTAAAATCTCTCCAGCAACGCCTGCATGTGCCACAACACCGGCTTTTGTGCGACGTCCCCACACGCTGGAACTCAACGTTTCAGATGTTGAATAGAGTGGTTGAGCAGCAGAGACCTTTGATGGAATACCAGCTACAAAACCCTAGGGTGCCACAAAGTCAGCTGCCTCAGTTTCACATCCATGAGTGGCCATGGATGAGAGACCTTTGTGACATCCTACGGGTCTTTGAGGAGTCCACAAGGAGGGTGAGCTCTGAGGATGCGATGGTGAGCCTTACAATCCCGCTCTTGTGTGTTCTGAGAGAATCCCTGATTGACATCAGGGATAACTCAGATCACACAGAGGAGTTAGGGATAGCATCCGATCCGTCACAGCTGGAGAGTAGGTCCACACATCTGTCCGCTTCACTGCGTTTAATGGAGGAGGAGGAGGAGGAGGAGGAGGAAGAAGAGTTGTCCGATGATGTGATGGTGATACAGGAGGCTTCCGGGCAACTTCGAATCGTCCCATTGTTGCAGCGCGGATGGGTAGACATGGAGGATGAGGAGGAAATGGAGATTGAACTTTCCGGTGGGGCCAGAGGAGTCATGCCAACTAACACTGTGGCAGACATGGCTGAGTTCATGTTGGGGTGCTTTACAACCGACAAGCGTATTGTCAAAATCATGGAGGACAACCAGTACTGGATCTTTGCTATCCTTGACCCCCGGTATAAAAACAACATCTCGTCTTTTATTCCGGTAGAGGGGAGGGCCAATCGCATCAATGCTTGCCACAGGCAATTGGTGCAGAATATGATGGAGATGTTTCCAGCATGTGACGTTGGCGGCAGGGAGGGCAGTTCCTCCAGTAGGCAACCAAGTTCTCACCGGTCCACACAAACGAGGGGCACACTGTCTAAGGTCTGGGACACCTTGATGGCACCCCCTCGCCAAAGTGCCGCCACGGAGGGTCCTAGTGTCACCAGGCGTGAGAAGTATAGGCGCATGTTGCGGGAATACCTTTCCGACCACAGCCCTGTCCTCTCCGACCCCTCTGCGCCCTACACGTATTGGGTGTCGAAGTTGGACCTGTGGCTTGAACTTGCCCTATATGCCTTGGAGGTGCTGTCCTGTCCTGCCGCCAGCGTCCTATCTGAGAGGGTGTTCAGTGCAGCCGGTGGCATCATCACTGACAAGCGCACCCGTCTGTCAGCTGAGAGTGCCGACCGGCTCACTTTGATAAAAATGAACCACCACTGGATAGAGCCTTCATTTTTGTGCCCACCTGTGTAAAGCACCCCAACATGAAACTCCATGTCTGTACTCAACCTCTCCAATTCCTCCGCATCCTCATACTCATCCACCATAAGCGTTGCACAATTCTGCTAATACTAGGCTCCCTCCAACATGATTTCCCCCAACTCTGCTGGTTAGAGGCTCCCTCCACCCTGATTTCCACCAACTCTGCTGGTTAGAGGCTCCCTCCACCCTGCTTTCCCACAACTCTGCTGGTTAGAGGCTCCCTCCACCATGAATTTGCCCAAACTGGGCTGTTTAGAGGCTCCCTCCACCATGAATTGGTCCAAACTGGGTTTTTTAGAGGCTCCCTCCACCATGAATTGGTCCAAACTGGGCTGTTTAGAGGCTCCCTCCACCATGAATTTGCCCAAATTCGGCTGTTTAGCGGCTCCCTCCACCATTAATTGGTCCAAACTGGGCTGGTTAGAGGCTCCCTCCACCATGAATTTGCCCAAACTGGGCTGTTTAGAGGCTCCCTCCACCATGAATTTGCCCAAACTGGGCTGGTTAGAGGCTCCCTCCACCATGAATTGGTCCAAACTGGGGTTTTTAGAGGCTCCCTCCACCATGAATTGGTCCAAACTTGGCTGTTTAGAGGCTCCCTCCACCATGAATTGGTCCAAACTGGGGTGGTTAGAGGCTCCCTCCACCATTAATTGGTCCAAACTGGGCTGGTTAGAGGCTCCCTCCACCATTAATTGGTCCAAACTGGGCTGGTTAGAGGCTCCCTCCACCATGAATTGGTCCAAACTGGGGTTTTTAGAGGCTCCCTCCACCATGAATTTGCCCAAACTGGGCTGTTTAGAGGCTCCCTCCACCATGAATTGGTCCAAACTGGGCTGTTTAGAGGCTCCCTCCACCATTAATTGGTCCAAACTGGGCTGGTTAGAGGCTCCCTCCACCATGAATTTCCCAAAACTTGGCTGTTTAGAGGCTCCCTCCACCATTAATTGGTCCAAACTGGGCTGGTTAGAGGCTCCCTCCACCATGAATTTCCCAAAACTTGGCTGTTTAGAGGCTCCCTCCACCATTAATTGGTCCAAACTGGGCTGGTTAGAGGCTCCCTCCACCATGAATTTGCCCAAACTGGGCTGTTTAGAGGCTCCCTCCACCATGAATTGGTCCAAACTTGGCTGTTTAGAGGCTCCCTCCACCATGAATTGGTCCAAACTTGGCTGTTTAGAGGCTCCCTCCACCATTAATTGGTCCAAACTGGGCTGGTTAGAGGCTCCCTCCACCATGAATTGGTCCAAACTGGGTTTTTAGAGGCTCCCTCCACCATGAATTGGTCCAAACTGGGGTTTTTAGAGGCTCCCTCCACCATGAATTGGTCCAAACTGGGCTGTTTAGCGGCTCCCTCCACCATTAATTGGTCCAAACTGGGCTGTTAGAGGCTCCCTCCACCATGAATTTGCCCAAACTGGGCTGTTTAGAGGCTCCCTCCACCATGAATTTGCCCAAACTGGGCTGGTTAGAGGCTCCCTCCACCATGAATTGGTCCAAACTGGGGTTTTTAGAGGCTCCCTCCACCATGAATTGGTCCAAACTTGGCTGTTTAGAGGCTCCCTCCACCATTAATTGGTCCAAACTGGGCTGGTTAGAGGCTCCCTCCACCATGAATTGGTCCAAACTGGGTTTTTTAGAGGCTCCCTCCACTATGAATTTGCCCAAACTGGGCTGTTTAGAGGCTCCCTCCACCATGAATTGGTCCAAACTGGGCTGGTTAGAGGCTCCCTCCACCATGAATTTCCCAAAACTTGGCTGTTTAGAGGCTCCCTCCACCATTAATTGGTCCAAACTGGGCTGGTTAGAGGCTCCCTCCACCATGAATTGGTCCAAACTGGGTTTTTTAGAGGCTCCCTCCACCATGAATTTGCCCAAACTGGGCTGTTTAGAGGCTCCCTCCACCATGAATTGGTCCAAACTGGGCTGGTTAGAGGCTCCCTCCACCATGAATTTCCCAAAACTTGGCTGTTTAGAGGCTCCCTCCACCATTAATTGGTCCAAACTGGGCTGGTTAGAGGCTCCCTCCACCATGAATTTGCCCAAACTGGGCTGTTTAGAGGCTCCCTCCACCATGAATTTGCCCAAACTGGGCTGTTTAGAGGCTCCCTCCACCATGAATTGGTCCAAACTGGGTTTTTTAGAGGCTCCCTCCACCATGAATTGGTCCAAACTGGGCTGTTTAGAGGCTCCCTCCACCATGAATTTGCCCAAACTGGGCTGTTTAGCGGCTCCCTCCACCATTAATTGGTCCAAACTGGGCTGGTTAGAGGCTCCCTCCACCATGAATTTGCCCAAACTGGGCTGTTTAGAGGCTCCCTCCACCATGAATTTGCCCAAACTGGGCTGGTTAGAGGCTCCCTCCACCATGAATTGGTCCAAACTGGGGTTTTTAGAGGCTCCCTCCACCATGAATTGGTCCAAACTTGGCTGTTTAGAGGCTCCCTCCACCATTAATTGGTCCAAACTGGGCTGGTTAGAGGCTCCCTCCACCATGAATTGGTCCAAACTGGGTTTTTTAGAGGCTCCCTCCACCATGAATTTGCCCAAACTGGGCTGTTTAGAGGCTCCCTCCACCATGAATTGGTCCAAACTGGGCTGGTTAGAGGCTCCCTCCACCATGAATTTCCCAAAACTTGGCTGTTTAGAGGCTCCCTCCACCATTAATTGGTCCAAACTGGGCTGGTTAGAGGCTCCCTCCACCATGAATTTGCCCAAACTGGGCTGTTTAGAGGCTCCCTCCACCATGAATTTGCCCAAACTGGGCTGTTTAGAGGCTCCCTCCACCATGAATTGGTCCAAACTGGGTTTTTTAGAGGCTCCCTCCACCATGAATTGGTCCAAACTGGGCTGTTTAGAGGCTCCCTCCACCATGAATTTCCCAAAACTTGGCTGTTTAGAGGCTCCCTCCACCATTAATTGGTCCAAACTGGGCTGGTTAGAGGCTCCCTCCACCATGAATTTGCCCAAACTGGGCTGTTTAGAGGCTCCCTCCACCATGAATTTGCCCAAACTGGGCTGTTTAGAGGCTCCCTCCACCATGAATTGGTCCAAACTGGGTTTTTTAGAGGCTCCCTCCACCATGAATTGGTCCAAACTGGGCTGTTTAGAGGCTCCCTCCACCATGAATTTGCCCAAACTGGGCTGTTTAGCGGCTCCCTCCACCATTAATTGGTCCAAACTGGGCTGGTTAGAGGCTCCCTCCACCATGAATTTGCCCAAACTGGGCTGTTTAGAGGCTCCCTCCACCATGAATTTGCCCAAACTGGGCTGGTTAGAGGCTCCCTCCACCATGAATTGGTCCAAACTGGGGTTTTTAGAGGCTCCCTCCACCATGAATTGGTCCAAACTTGGCTGTTTAGAGGCTCCCTCCACCATGAATTGGTCCAAACTGGGGTGGTTAGAGGCTCCCTCCACCATTAATTGGTCCAAACTGGGCTGGTTAGAGGCTCCCTCCACCATTAATTGGTCCAAACTGGGCTGGTTAGAGGCTCCCTCCACCATTAATTGGTCCAAACTGGGCTGGTTAGAGGCTCCCTCCACCATTAATTGGTCCAAACTGGGCTGGTTAGAGGCTCCCTCCACCATTAATTGGTCCAAACTGGGCTGGTTAGAGGCTCCCTCCACCATGAATTGGTCCAAACTGGGGTTTTTAGAGGCTCCCTCCACCATGAATTTGCCCAAACTGGGGTGTTTAGAGGCTCCCTCCACCATGAATTTGCCCAAACTCTGCTGGTTAGAGGCTCAATCCACCCTGATTTTCAAAACAAATGTTGGTGCCAACCTCAACTTACTACAAGGGCCAAATTCACTGCTGGTGACAAGCTCTCCTCACTGCAAGTGCCAAATACACATGTTTCAAGGTGTTTTCCTACTGTCAGAGAGGTGGTATTGAGTGTGTAAAGTGTGTAGTTGTTAGGCTGTGATGTTGGGGTAATAGAGGGTCTTTGGTGTGTTAGATGCCCCCAGACATGCTTCCCCTGCTGTCCCAGTGTCATTCCAGAGGTGTTGGCATCATTTCCTGGGGTGTCATAGTGGACTTGGTGACCCTCCAGACACGGATTTGGGTTTCCCCCTTAACGAGTATCTGTTCCCCATAGACTATAATGGGGTTCGAAACCCGTTCGAACACACGAACATTGAGCGGCTGTTCGAATCGAATTTCGAACCTCGAACATTTTAGTGTTCGCTCATCTCTATTTATTAACTAAATTCTGTGGTTTGACTGTCTGAAAAGAAGCATTTCACATTTGTAAAATTGCTAATTTTTCTAAATTTCCTATTTTTCATAAATAAATGCTAAAAATATTGCCATGAAGAACATTGTGTGACAAAAAACAGTTGCTAAATAACCTGGGTAAGTTAAAGCATCCCAAAAGTATTACTACATAAAGTGGCACGTATCAATTATGACAAATGGGATGGTGTCCCTAAGTGGTTACAGGAATGGGAACCAGGAATTTTTTATTTTCTCAGGTATCAGGGATTGTCATGATGCTATTATATACTGTACATTAGACTACTGGTTGATCTAACCAAAATTAGTAAACCAATATTGATAATTAATGACCCAATATATATGGCAAGCTATAGATTGTTTATACATAATATCAGTGGAACAAAGGGTCGCTAATTGTTTGCTACAATTTGACAGCAGCCATATCTCCAGATTATAGCCTCAAACAGTAGCAGGTGCTTCCAAATCAAGCTATATATCATTATTTCCACAAATGAAGCTGCCCTGTAGTAAATACTCTTTGATCTCCATATTTGTTTTCTTTTTCCATTGAGCAGCATACAAGGGGCCTGACACTTGTCAGCTAATGACTAAGTTCACATAATGATACTACTAAGATAAAATGGTTTGGCTCACATAATAGCAGTGCTATATCATGTCATTGGCCGATAGTTTTTTCAGTCATTGTTTGTGATATGTAAGGGATCGTGCATGCCTCTACGTCAATTAAATAGCTTTTTCACAGCAAGACCAAAGGCCATAGACAATATTACTAATTTTTATGTTACTCAAAGGAAAGTAAGATGACCTCTGTGATACATTTATCCACAGTAAAGAACTGCAATCGTTAAACGAGACAGAATGTTATAATAATTTCTCATTATTTTCCTTATAATTCCCTATATATTTAATAACACAAAGTAATGATAGCAGGTTGTAGTCTGTTGCACAACTAGAAAGATCTGTAAGATCCCCTGACATGACTGTTTTAGTAAACCTGTGTATTCCCCATAAAATAAAAATTCTGGAACATCTTGTCTTAAAACTCTAGTTCTAAATAATTGATCGATAGCATTCTAGTTGTCAAAAAGGTTTGTCCTTCATAGTCTGACAGCGGCTTAGAAAGCACTTCATGATATTTCTTGTGTGTTAAGTTGGGACCAGGCAATACAGAACTACAAGGATCAGTAAGCATCAGAATATAAGCAGCAGTGGATATTTCCAATAATGACCTTTAAAGGGTACATCAGTTTTCATGAAAATCTCAAATATGTGCAAGGTTTTATTGGCCAGTGTGTTCTATGGCTATCTAAGCCTTCATACATGGTGTCCGATCAGTTTTTCGTTTGTTAATAATCACATTATGGCTGCAGTACATTTTATATTTGTCTCTGAGGCTATGGGCATGTACATTAAGGAACAGTCTGCCCATCTCTATCCATTACTGATAGTACTGGTTTCTCTACATGTAGTTCTGTCAGGAGTAACTATTGTCACTGATAAGAGTAATAAAATATAACTTTTAATGAGGATATATGTAAAAAACTATACACACAATGTTAATGTCCAAAAATGTATAAAATGGAAAACCGATTATAAAGATTGATGTGATCTATTTGGCTACTGTTGCAGGGAGGAATGATAGCCTCACCCACTGCCCATAATCACATTCTCAATGTGCAATATAAACAGGTTTATATGCTTCTACTAAAGATAGTCCAGAAAAGGGGACCTCTAGATAGTGAAACAGGACACCAAAGCCTCTGTACATAAGTGCAGAGAACAAAAATAGGTAAAGAGTGGCGCTGTATCAATAAATGGGACAGGATAACAATCCTATAATATGAAGTCCCAACGATATAGATACTCTAGTATAGCACCTAATGGTGTTGCTATATAGGCTAAAAGGCGCTCCCCCCCCCCCAAAGAATGTCCTAACTAATTGTTTAATCAACGCGTTTCGCTAAATCACTGAAAGCTCATCAGGAGGATCAATAATGGAACCCAAAGACTGTAGTTCAAACTGCAATTCCCGTGACCCAGCGCGGCGTTCGTCTGGACTTTAAATGTAGTAGCTACGCCTCTGGCTGTCCTACAGCTTGATCCCATTCACCTCTAATCTCACAGAGCGGTACCAGGATGACGTATGGGTTACTAAGGAGACCTTAGACACTTAGACCTCCCAGTGATTATGAGCTGGTCACCAGGAAAGTAAACAAACAGCAGGAGAGTCCCTGGATCGAGAAGATCCATTACGTAGAGGTATAATGAAGGGACAGTTCCTCAGGATGAGGCGTAACTGTTTGTCTTTTAGCAGTTTTGAAGTAGCAGTGACAATACTTCCTTTTGAGTAATTACCCCTCAGTGACTTACCAGGAGTAACTGTACAATAGCAAACAAATAGCTGAGAAAAGCCCAAGTAACCATCATATAGAAGATCCAGGAACTCTTAACTTCTTATATAGGATAAATACAATCAATTATACAGCATAAACACAGGGAAAAAAACAATCTATTGTCAAGCATCTCATTTAGCTGCTGTTGCTTTAAGGTTATTGTTCCAAGTTGTGAAGCTTCTGCAGTTTTCAGTGTGGGTGCCTGGGATCTCTCAGTGTGTGAGCTTTAAACAGCCCCCTGTTGTCAACCAGCTCCAGCAATTTCTGATATTTACTCCAGAGATACTATCATTAGAGATGAGCGAACAGTAAAATGTTCGAGATTCGATATTCGGACATGCGCAGTCGGCTCTGCCCAGCCCCGATGCCTGGCAGAGTGAATTCAGAGCCGGAAGACGCCGCGGGGAAGCTGCACGGAGAAGACTTCTAAAGGTAGGAGAAGAACCAGCGTTGATTGGCCGACTGTATAGCATTCGGCCAATCAATGCTGGTTCTGCATCGAACTTTTCCATTCGAATAGCGAGTGGTACTCGATCGAGTACAAGTATTTTGAATACCGTAGTATTCGATCAAATACCTTCTCGATCGAATACTACTCGGTCATCTCTAACTATCATCTGTAATAACACAAGCAGCCAGAAGTATATACAAGTACAAAGAAGACTTTTTACTTTACATTGTAAGATGTGAGATTCTCAGAATGTTCAGTCCTTTGTACAGAGAAAGCAGTTTGCAGACTTGCTCTGAGGAGGATCATCCCGTCCCATTTGCATTCACTGTGTGAAGAGGTAATAAGAGCCCTCCCCTCCACTCATTGTGAACCAATTTTGTATCTATGTAGACAAAACTTCCCTAACTTCAGAGTCAATTGCAAATCAACTAGAAGGGATATGAGACACCTAGTGGCAGAAACGTTACAAAGGTTTTTCAGGCAAAAAGAAGACACATTTTTAATTGAAGTGCACTATATTTTAGTCCAGAGTTACATGTTCTATTAAATTAGACTAAGTTGTCTGAAGAGTTAGTGACCAATTAACTCATTACTGACATCTACCATACACATACGTTGCATGGCGGGTGTTTAAACTTGGTACTGGAACAAAGTTTGAGTCATAGCTTGCAAGTGCTTGCTATTTTACACTGCAGACAACCTCTGGCAGTGTTATGGAGAGGTTAAACAAATTTCTGCGTGTGCATGGACACACTACCAACTGCAAATGGCCATCTAAAGGAAGCATTAGGTACTGTGAGACAAAAGTTATGTGTTAATCTGTTTTCATATTGGTCAAGTGATTAAAATTATTTTTAAAAAAGTCTCAATTCAATTTAACTCATGCTCCATGGACACTAGTGTTTGCTTCCACATATATTATACTATCTTCAAAAAATGGGCATTGGTCCCAATGGAAGAAAGAACAGATTTAACAATGTGTGGCATTTTGTGTTTTACTACAAGCCCAATATGACAATATGAAAATAAATTTCATTTTAACGTTGACTACTTTATGATCTGATTAAATATGTGGACATTGTTTGCCATTTCGTTTTCACAGTTAATTTACTTTAATTAAAGTAAGAACCAAAAAGTTCATAAAAGCAAATCACAGTGGGAACATCTAAATAATCTCTTATCAGCTCCAACCAAAACTCCTAATAAAAAGCAGTTAATGTTTGCTGCAGACCACCGGGCATAAAATTACCTTCGGTTTTCCTTTCATAGTTTTGGCTTAAGCATAGTACAAAATGCGAAAAGCACACAATGAGGACTATTAGATAGAATTATCTTGTACGTGCAAAATATTGTCTGTAGGTTTAGGCGATAACGTTTATACTTTGAAGATACCAATACAGATTATTAGATTCTTTACAGGCATATACATGACTGACAGAAGATGATAGGAAATGGTTAGTTATTGGGACAGAATCTGCCTGTATCACCTGTTAAGACATATGAATGTCATATCATGGAGCCCTCACTCCGTATGCCCCTCTAAGAACCACACAATGGCTCTAATTTTGATAGACTTGGGCCATCCATTTTTTTATGCACAGCCATTCATCTAGATCTGGGTAGGTAACCCCGTTATACACAATAGTGGCCCCTCCACACAATATAATGATCCATAGTGTAGCATGACTACATTCAGACGATGGCCAAATGCACAGTGGGAGTAAAACCCCCTAATTCTCAGGATCAGTGGAGGTCTCCAACAAAGGGATTTATTCGATGGATAGAGAATAAACATTCTTCATGGCTCTTTTGAATCATTGACCAACGTTTTAAACTAATGCAGGACTTAGAGAAGGTGAATATTAGATTTGTTTTGTTGTTTATTAGGTTAGAGATATGAGAAAAGTTTGCAGAAGGTTAACCAAAACAGAATCACTGCTGGCTAACTTGATGTGATATGCAGTAGCAGTGTAAGGCTAAGGCCCCACGTGCCGGAACCGCTGCGCTAAAGCGCTGCAGGAACAACCGCGGCATGAACGCATTGCGGTTCTTCCCACAGCGGTTTGAAGGGAAAGTTCACAGAGTTTTCCTCCAGAGACGTTCTATTACAATTATATATATGGGAAACCCGCCGGCGTTTCCGTAGATATAAATGACATGCTGCGATTTTCAAAACTGCAACGGTTTTGGAAATCGCAAGGTGTCCGCGCTGTGATTTTTTCCGCAAAGTGGGCATGGGATTCGCATGAATTCCATCCACTTTGCAAGTACTGTAAAATGCCGCGATTTTTCTCGCGGCATTTCTGGCCCCGGCCTAAGGGTCAATTCACATGGAGGAAAATGGTGAGGAATTTGGTGTGGAATTTCAGAGGTGAAAAAAGCCTCCCATTGACTACAATGGGTTCCTTTTTCTGGTAGCAGAAAAAGGATCCCATTGAAGTCAATGGGAGGCTTTTTTTTCAGCACTGCAATTCCTCACCAAATTCCTCATCATTTTCCTCCATGTGAATGCACCCTAATAGATGAGATTTTATCAAATCCACATACTGCATAAAAAACCCTGAAGTATACAAGTGGTATGTGCTGCAGATTTGGAACATGCAGCATGTGCATTATTGCTGCATGTACTGCTGCGGATTTAAACCTTTCCAGGGCAAAGGTTGAAACCTAGCCTAGCCACACAGGAAACTGCCTGTGAAACCTGCAGCACAAAGCTGGTTTTTACCATACGCAGTTCCACTGCAGGAAATGCACTGCAGACATCCAACAGTCTTAATGTGGGTTTTTATGTGCATTTAATTTTGTTTTGCAGATTACCATGATCAATTGGACTACATTGGATTTGTTGGACTCGATGAAGTCTGCAGGATGATGTTATTAGGATGGGAAGGCCAAAACGCCATGTGTTTTCCCATCCTAGTAAGGCCAGATTGTTTTTGCTACATCGCATTTGGCTGGTTATGAAGAAAGGATTTGCAGGATTTTTCTCTCCACCTATATTAAACAGAATGGGGAACAGGGTCTCCGTAGTGTGAACCAATCCTTATTTATGTAAACGTACCCTAAGGGGTGTATACTAAATATACAGCAGTATATCAGTGATTTGTAAAGTCCCCTGTTGAAACTAAAAAAGTAATAAAGTAAAATCATTGGAAATGGTCAGTAACTTATTGACATTGGGAATAAAATAACATTACGAAGTAATAAATCAAAAATGTGTTACATGTTTAGACAGGTTTCCATTAATATATTTGGAAGCAAAGAGTTCTGCTGCCGCAAACAATGCCAGTAGAGGAAAGGGTCATAAACAGTCTCATACAACATGCAAGTATAATCCTGACACATTGTTCTCTGCTTAGTCTACCAACACCAAAATAATTTCTAAACTGGTTATATGATAGGCTAGTAATAACATACTGATCATAACTTTTTTGTGTCAATTTTGCAACTAAGAAAATCAACTTTATCAACTAATCTCTATGCAAGTGAATTGTTCAGCGCTTTCTGCCAGTGCACTTGTTTTCTGGTGTAACTCCTCGTTCACATCTGCATTTGGTAATCTGTTCAGGGAGTCCGCATGGGGATGCCCCCGAAAGGAATACCAAACGCATTGCCAAGTGGTGTGCAGTGAAAGCACACGGACCCCATAGACTATAATGGGGTCCGTGTGCTCTCCGCACGGTGTCTGCACGGAACATGCGGACAGAAAAGTACTTTGTGATCTACTTTCATGTCTGCATGATTCGTGCGGGCAGCACACAGAAAGCACACAGACCCCATTACAGTCTATGGTGTCCGTGTGCTATCACTGCACACCGCTTGCCAGTGCGTTTGGTAGTCCGTTCAGGGGGGTCCCCATGCGGGCTCCTTGAAAGGATTACCAAACGCAGATGTGAAAAAAGGTTAAGTTACACTAAATTTGTTAGGTCTGCCCAGCCACATTCACTGTTTTCCAAAGTGGAGCTAGCCGAGGAAAATTAGAAAAAGGCACAATTTTCACAGCAAAAATAGTGTGCACCATAAATTGAATGTTTTCATTCCCCTTGGTATACATAGCAGGATGTGCTTATACAGCCCCACCTAGCAAGCCGCAGCCAAAAAGTGCTGTGTAAGGCTAAAGCCCCACGTTGCGGAAACGCAGCATTTTTTCTTGCAGATTTTGCTGTGGATTTTTGAGCCAAAGTCAGGAGTGGATGTAACAGAAGGGAATTGTCTAAGAGCTTCCTTTATATTTTCCATTCCTTTTCAAGTCACTCCTGACTTTGGCTCAAAAAACTGCAGCAGAATCTGCAGCAAGAAAACGTTGCGTTTCCGCAATGTGGGGCCTCAGTCTAAAAGACAGCGGCAGAAAGACATTGGATTTTTTTCCACAGCGTTTTTCACAGAAATCCCGCAGAGTTTTCCTCTGCTGACTTTTTCTCCCTATTATACCTATATGGAAAACGCCAATAGGTATAATTGATATGATGCGATTTACAATAATGCAACGGTTTTTGAAATCGCAACATGTCTGCTGCGGATATTTTTCTGCAATGTGTGGATGGGATTAGCCAGAATCCTATCCACATTGCAGGCACTGTAAAGTGAACATTAAGTAAATAAGGTATATTTACCTACAAATTGGATCCAGATGTAACAGAAGTTTGCTGATGCACTGTGATAGAAATAACAGATAATTGACTAGACTGAACTTGTACATTGGATACATACCACAATATCACACAATTAAATGAAGCCTAGCCACAATAAATATTGCTTTATATAGTTTTACAAGCGGACATATGCTTAGCCTTACTATTAGACAGACGATAGGATCAACAGAGAGATATCAACACGTACACCTTGGAATAGATGAGTTTCATCCACTCTGAGGAATCTCCCTGCTCTGGTCACCATGGAAACTAGCTATATTTAGTATATTTTAGTCTGTTTTTCTTCCCTATAAATTCCCTGGCTGAGCTGTAGACAACAGAAGAGCTTCCACGTTACTAAATTATTCCAGAGGTTAATCAAATTTGACATCACTGCTTTGCTTTTGACATCACAAACTCTCGACTAATATAAAATCATTGTCCATGGGAGTAGACATTAGCATTCTTTTGTGCATCCTTTGCTTTCTGCATCCATGACCATCTCTATCAGTCTAGGAAATATTATTTGGAACCTTTCTTCTTAAGCTAGGTGTACAATCCAGGTGAGTGATCTGCACTGCCTATTATACCAACTGACATTTGTGTAACCACGTATTCATAGAGCTAGAAATGAGCAGATTTATGAAAAATACTATTCTTCAACAAATATCCAAATGAAAAGAAAGGAAGCAGCAAGTGAATGCTCTCAAATCCTAATGTCAAATCTGTAAAATCTGTAATGGAGCCCCCCACCTAGCTTGTTTTAATACTAAAGTCTTCCTGTCTTGCAAAGCCCCCAAAGGGGGCGTTCACCCAGCATAAATAAAGACGTATCGAGGCGTATTTCCCCAAGTGTCAAATGCTCTATTGGGAATTACAGAGAACACTATGCAGTAGCAGGGATTGGAATTTACACGTAGCCCTGCCCCAAATAACAATATAGTGATTAAAGGCAGACTGTCAGCAGGAGGATACACCGAGAGTAATGGTGTCAGCAGTTATAACCCGGGAGTATTGTAGGGCAGTTCACACAGATTCCACTGATATCTTTTTATTGTGATCCGATGCTCCGATACTGAGAAATTCAGCTATTTATAAATAAGTAAATGAGTCCCCAAGTGCTTCTTGGGGCGTTCTCTAAGATTCAAGTGCCCTAGTTTTTAACTGATGTTTGTTGTGAAAGACCCCTTTCAGTATTACTACCATACTGTTACTAAGCAATAACAATATTTAGTGACTGCATATCACTACTATGCCTGGATAACACCATACTGAGACAGGATAACACCACCTTATCATGATTGAATAACACCACCTTACACTATGGTGAGAATGGTCCATACCTCTTCCATACTAGAAGCTTCACTGAGCCTGAAATGAAGGCTACACAAAGATATTACTGGCATCCAAAAATATGTTTCCCCCATACTCCTCCTTGAGAAGGAGCACAAGAAACAGCACGTTGGTCAAAGTCAAGTAGCCAAATGGTGTTTGGAGTCTCCAGTGGCTCTGACCACTTAGTGGCATACCTTCTATGTAGGCCGGCCACATGGTTTGGAGTCTCCAGTGCCTTTGACCACTTATTGGCATGCCTACTATGTAGGCCGACCACATGGTTTGGAGTCTCCAGTGGCTCTGACCACTTAGTGGCATACCTTCTATGCAGGCCGACCACATGGATTGGAGTCTCCAGTAGCTCTGACCACTTATTGGCATACCTTCTATGTAGGCCGATCACATGGATTGGAGTCTATAGTGGCTCTGACCACTTAGTGGCATACCTTCTATGCAGGCCGACCACATGGATTGGAGTCTCCAGTAGCTCTGACCACTTATTGGCATACCGTCTATGTAGGCCAACCACATGGTTTGGAGTCTCCAGTGCCTTTGACCACTTAGTGGCATACCTTCTATGTAGGCCGATCACATGGATTGGAGTCTATAGTGGCTCTGACCACTTAGTGGCATACCTTCTATGCAGGCCAACCACATAGATTGGAGTCTTCAGTGGCTCTGACCACTTAGTGGCATATCTTCTATGTAGGCCGACCACATGGATTGGAGTCTCCAGTGGCTCTGACCACTTAGTGGCATATCTTCTATGTAGGCAGACCACATGGTTACAATGAGGCCTGTACTGGAAAGTGGGACCAGCACAGAACTTATTCTCCTGCTTTCCTGCAGAATGAAAGTGATTTCTGTAATGTTGTGGTATTGAAGCTGCTGACATGAGTTGCCCAGACAAGAATAGCCAGTTGCAGGGTCAGAGAGCACTTTATTCTATGCTTTTCTGCAATGCTTTGTCGGTAACATCTGCCTGGACTTGGTCTGCTCCTCCCCACTAATACACTGGACAGAACATGGAGGTGACTGAACAATACACACAACTACTGTAACACAACCGGAAAACATTATAACTGTTATCACATCACATCTTCTAGTAGCCTCCACTAGAGGGGGGGGGGGTTCACTGCACAGAGGCTTGTACAGCTCCTATTGACTTCTAAAGGAGCTGTATAAATGTCTCTGTATTGAGCCACCCCTAGTGGTGGCTGCAGGAAGCCAAAGCTTTGTCAGTGATGTAGTGTATTGATCACTGGGGTGTATTTGTGCCACTTTTCTTGCAGAAGTTCATTGAGATATATGTACAGTGCCTACAAGTAGTATTCAACCCCCTGCAGATTTAGCAGGTTTACACATTCGGAAGTAACTTGGCATTGTGACATTTGGACTGTAGATCAGCCTGGAAGTGTGAAATGCACTGCAGCAAAAAAGAATGTTATTTCTTTGTTTAATTTTTTTTTAAATTGTGAAAAGTTTATTCAGAGGGTCATTTATTATTCAACCCCTCAAACCACCAGAATTCTGTTTGGTTCCCCTAAAGTATTAAGAAGTAGTTCAGGCACAAAGAACAATGAGCTTCACATGTTTGGATTAATTATCTCTTTTTCCAGCCTTTTCTGACTATTTAAGACCCTCCCCAAACTTGTGAACAGCACTCATACATGGTCAACATGGGAAAGACAAAGGAGCATTCCAAGGCCATCAGAGACAAGATCGTGGAGGGTCACAAGGCTGGCAAGGGGTACAAAACCCTTTCCAAGGAGTTGGGCCTACCTGTCTCCACTGTTGGGAGCATCATCCGGAAGTGGAAGGCTTATGGAACTACTGTTAGCCTTCCACGGCCTGGACAGCCTTTGAAAGTTTCCTCCCGTGCCGAGGCCAGGCTTGTCCGAAGAGCCAAGGCTAACCCAAGGACAACAAGGAAGGAGCTCCGGGAAGATCTCATGGCAGTGGGGACATTGGTTTCAGTCAATACAATAAGTAACGTACTCCACCGCAATGGTCTCCGTTCCAGACGAGCCCGTAAGGTACCTTTACTTCCAAAGCGTCATGTCAAGGCTCGTCTACAGTTTGCTCATGATCACTTGGAGGACTCTGAGACAGACTGGTTCAAGGTTCTCTGGTCTGATGAGACCAAGATCGAGATCTTTGGTGCCAACCACACACGTGACGTTTGGAGACTGGATGACACTGCATACGACCCCAAGAATACCATCCCTACAGTCAAGCATGGTGGTGGCAGCATCATGCTGTGGGGTTGCTTCTCAGCCAAGGGGCCTGGCCATCTGGTCCGCATCCATGGGAAGATGGATAGCACGGCCTACCTGGAGATTTTGGCCAAGAACCTGCGCTCCTCCATCAAGGATCTTAAGATGGGTCGTCATTTTATCTTCCAACAAGACAACGACCCAAAGCACACAGCCAAGAAAACCAAGGCCTGGTTCAAGAGGGAAAAAATCAAGGTGTTGCAGTGGCCTAGTCAGTCTCCTGACCTTAACCCAATTGAAAACTTGTGGAAGGAGCTCAAGATTAAAGTCCACATGAGACACCCAAAGAACCTAGATAACTTGGAGAAGATCTGCATGGAGGAGTGGGCCAAGATAACTCCAGAGACCTGTGCCGGCCTGATCAGGTCTTATAAAAGACGATCATTAGCTGTAATTGCAAACAAGGGTTATTCCACAAAATATTAAACCTAGGGGTTGAATAATAATTGACCCACACTTTTATGTTTAACATTTATTAAAATTTAACTGAGCAACATAACTTTTTGGTTTGTAAGATTTATGCATCCGTTAATAAATCCTGCTCTTGTTTGAAGTTTGAAGGCTCTAACTTATTTGCATCTTATCAAACCTGCTAAATCTGCAGGGGGTTGAATACTACTTGTAGGCACTGTAATTAGACTGAGATGGGGCCATTTCTGAATTTTGATACATGACCCCATGTTTTCTGTGAATTCTCTCATTGGAATTCATGATTATTCCCTTTATTACATCTGTCCTCCTTATATACATAATTGATATATACAAGTTTCCAATTGTTATGATACTGGTATACATGGCTGGAAACCGGTGGAAACATGGTATACATGGCTGGAAACTGGTGCCCAGATAAAATAAGCCAGGAGCAGATAGGTACTGAAGAATAGTAGGCCGAGGTGCAGCTTGAAGTGTAGATCGCAAGGGCAATACAGCAATGGAGTAGAAACTGTCTGGGAAAGACAATTCTGAAGAGCAGGAGACTGGAACGAGTCACAATACTCAAGCACAAGCTGAGCTGCCTCATGGGTATAAATAGGCCCAAACAGGAAACAAAAAGGCTTCACACTGGTACAGATCAGTCGTCCTTGTTAAGGCAATTCCTAGCATGAACACAGCAGCCTCCAGTGGTGAGGAGTGGAAGTCCAACAATATTTCAGAGTGAGAGAAACAGCGGCCACTGGTGGTAGATTAGAAAAATACAGGAATCTGACGACAGGATTCTGACTCCAATATATGTTTATATCAATTCTCTTCAGTTTACTAGATCCCCCTTCCTGTCATTCTTTATTTACTACTAGTTACTACTATTTATCAGCCAATCTGAACAGCACGCACGCATTGAAATGAATGGAAGCACCTGGTACTTCTGCTTTGACGCCAGCCGCTTAACCCCCCGCGTGCCGGCTACGTCCATTCATTTCAATGCGTGCGTGCTGTTCGGATCGGCTGATCCGAACAGTACTCGCTCATCTCTATTTACTACCAGTGTCAGTCCATGGTCATGTGATGGACAGACAAGTGGACAGCTCAGTAATCGGACATCTCCCTTGTAACCATGGACTGTATATCAGATGGCCAGGAAGTAAACAAAGAACAACAGCAATCAACTGGGAGAAATTGGTAGAGAAAGTATACTGCAAAACTGTAACTTTGCAGTATATAAAATGAAATATTTACTTAAACTGGCCATTCCCTTTAACAGTAGTTATGCAGCCGACGGTTTGGAGTGGAGCAGGAGCTTCAGAGACAGTCAGTACAGCCAGAGACCAGGCCAGGAAAGTTCACACCAATCTCTTTATCTTCATATGAAAGGTTAATAAAGACTGCAAAAAGCAGTGAGCGCGTCTTAGATCTGGTGTACGCGTCCTGATTTCTCCTCTGTTCTTTACTGCACTCCAGTGTATGCAACCTGAATATTCCAATTTTTTTTTTTTTTTTTTTTTTTTTTTTTTAATATGAGATCAAACTGGCTGCCATATTATACTCTGGTTTCTCTTCAGACCCCAGATTATAATAGCTGGAGGCTCAGGGAGGTGAAAAAAATACAAATAAATTCATATTCACCTTCCCTCTTTTTGGGTGTTTAAGGACCACGATTTGTTTTAGGTTGAATACATTTGGTATGAACCACAGTGACATGAACATCTATGGAAACATGGATGGAAAGCAGTAGATACAAACTCCTAGTTTAGCCACACACTGGCCTGCCACTCGCTTTTAACATATTTTAACATTTAAAACACTCCCCCAAAAAAATCACCATTTTTTTTTTTTTTTGGGGGGGGGGGGAAGGTTTTTGCTCTTGGTGTTTGAGACACACGTGGCAATTATATAGTAAAAAACAATGATTTTATAGAAAAATTAGCCTGTTTTGATGAATTGTAAGTGCTACAGGCTTGTTGTTATTTGGGAGACAGGAATATCTCTCTCATGACAAGAATTTCCCTGAGATGCCACTGTAAGAGGGTGAAACAGCCCCTGTATAGTGAATGTGCAATGTGTAATTGAGTTGGTGTTTTCATAACCTGACATTTTGTTGTTTGACCACAAGAGGTCGCTGTTGCAAGATAACAAGTAAAAGGAAAAAGGCTGTATGCCCCTGGAAGATTGATGTGGAAACCCTGATCGTTGTAGGAAGGTTCTAGGAGCCATTTTGAGTCAGAGTGTGCTGGACTCTAGAGAAGAGAGAGCTGTGGAGACATCACTGTGCAGAGAGGGTCCTTGGAGGGAGAAGCCACAGCAAGAATAGCTGTGGATTTGAGACTTTCAGAGTCTGTCCAGACACCATCCTAAGGAGAAGATTGCTGTCAGAGACTTGGCTGAGAAGTGAGACTGCCAGTGAGACCGCATGCTGTCCGAGGGACTCCTCTTCACCCTGATGCTAACAGAGACTAAAAGGTACCCAACAGAAGTAAGCGTGCACGCACCAAATGTAATTGCTGGGACTGAGTAAAAAGCCTGTAGTTAGTTAGTTAGGTATAATCATCACCCCAGGCTGCAATACTGGTGAACTATCTACCTGTCTGATAAAAGGACTAAGTCACAGAGGATTTCTACAGAGTTATATCTCCCAGAGAGGGACTTGTAAGGAAGTCTGGGAGCAACATTTAGTATAACTTTACACTGTTTGGCTTGCAAGCTAACTAACCATTATACTTGCTTAGTTGTACTTGGTTTGGGGGGAATTTAGTAGTATTGTGATAAGATTGCAAACCCTGGTGTTACACCGCCGGATGCCTGTGTCACACACACTGAATTGTTCCTGTGTAATAGGGTAATAACAGGTAACAGGCAGCTGCATAGGCACAGCCTGCAGGCAGGTAAAAGCTTGGAGTATATTGAAGGCCACACTAGTGGGCACCGTGCTATATAACACCAGGGTCCCAGCCTCTAGGCTGTGTAAATGTAATACCTGGGAGTGTTCTTTTGGACAAAAGAGGTTATCTAAACTAAGTAAAGTCCTATCTTGATTAAATTGAATTGGACTCACTTCCTTTGTTCGTGACTTCGCTGTATCCTGGGGAGCCCACCTCGGTACACGGCTTACACCACATGACTACAAGAGAATGGGATTTGTGTCACGAACATAGATAAAGAAGAACACATGCTTGACAGTATGGAAAGACAGTGTGGCAAATTCTATATTACAGCAGAGGAGGAGGAAAACACAGAACCCTAAGGGTTTGTTCACACGGGGCAAGAGGGGGCGGATTTTGATGCCAAATCCACCTCAGAATTTGCCCCCTCACAATAGAGGTCTATGTAGACCGCCAGCTTCTTTTTTTTCGTGAGCGGTATGTTCTCACTCACGGAAAAAAGAAGTAGAAGCAGTAGAAGCATTCTCTGGAATGACGAATCACACGGAGCATGGCCTAGCGGCGCATGGAGTCGGCAGCATAGCTTTGAAACTCTGCTGTTCACCAGTCTAAGAAGCGGTACACACCAGCCTGAAACTCACCCTGCCTGTCTGATTCTCATCACTGATTTTCCTGGTATTGTCCTGCCCGCAATGGTTTGCGGCAAAAAGAATAAAAGCCCATTAAAGCTGACTAAATTCTTTCCTGCAGCTATGACTGATTCTCTCCAAGATGGCGCTCGCATCTCCTGCTCCACAGCAGTGACGGCCTTGCCAGCCATCCTAGAAAAGGCCACAGTGAGTAACTTTACCAGACAACTCTGATGCAGAAGTATGGGCAGTCTTACAGAAGGGGAAGATGCTCCCTGGGCGTCATAGTGACTGATCCGCACATTATGTTTACCATTTTACCCTTGATAAATATTTACAGTGGGATGTTTGGGGGCGCACCCAGGCCTTCTTTGCCTCCTAAACCCCCACCCCCTTCTCCGGTGTATTTCAGCTATGGAACTGTTCTTATCTTGCTTTTGAGCCGTATCCACAATGTCTACTGAATTACTGTTTGTTGATTTGACTGTTGAATATGTATCACATTATGTTTCCTATGTCCCTCCCAACCCCCTCCCTGATTTACCCCCCCTCACCTCCCCCCCTTTTTATCAACCGACTACAACTCATTCATCACCCCCTCCCACCCCCCTTTCCATTCCTTTCCCCTCCTTACTCTCATTATAATTTGATATACCGTGATTTATACCAAGTTTTTGTATGGCTTTTGTATACTTTTAATAAAATACAAGTTAAAAAAAAAAGAAAACTAACTCCCCTTAACATGTTCATACAGTTGGAGCAGTTGAGGCAGGAGGGGTAGCTTCTACCCATGAATAGTCCCGATAGGAGCTGTTGTGTCGTCCTGTGAGATTAAAGCTCCCCTTTAGGGTTGAGCTGTTATTGAGATTTTAGGATCGATTTTAAAATCCAATTTCTGATTATTTGCTTGATTTGCTCGATTGCCAATCGGGATCCGATCTTTCCCGATCCCGATCACTCAACCCTAATTGTATATTATATATATACAGTGGGGTTGAGCCGATCTTGAGATTTCAAAATCCGATTTTCGATCATTTTTCAGTCGATCCCGATCATGAAATTTGCTCAATCGCCAATCGGGATCTGAACTTTCCCGATCCCTCAACCCTACTCCCCTTAATAATAACAGACACATATTAAGTTTTTTTGATGTAGTCATCAAATAGTAAACAGTTTTTGCCAGAGTATTGTGGTTTTTACTACTGCATACCCTTGTAATGAGGAATAAAGCTCTCTACTGGTTGACAAGAGTTGACTGATACTCCAATTTGGATGCATAGTCAGTGATGGGCATTTTGGAACATGCCCAGTGCGGCTCCGATTCAGGCATGCTCATTAGGCTTTTTACATGGAAATTTCAGGAATGTGTAGTTTTTGTATATACGCGGTTGGGCTGGGATGTTAGAATATGCGGACTTACTGTGAGCGATAACACAATTATATGCACTTATTAGGTTTGGTTATATTTGAATGCACCATACATAGAGGTCTTTAAGAAACAGCTGATGATGTCATGGATTTGTTGTCACAGTTGATTTGATTGGCTTATGCTAATATATAATGGAGTTTGGTATATGTGTTCGCTGACACTTGATAAAGACCCCTGAGTGGGTCAATATGTGGTGTGTGATGCTATTTTTTGAAAGAAAATTCCCACTATGCTTTATATGGTTGCTGACGGAATGGACTGCTTGTATAAATATATATATAAAATTGCGAACTTGTACATATATATATAAAATTGCGAATACTCGTGCCCTACAACAACCAGTAATAGATGTTAGAAATGTTACTGCTATCATCAGCTTGTTTTTTATTAAATTTAGATTTCTATTTTAGAGATGTATGGCTGAATGTGCCTGTGTTCTCAGAGGTTGGGGACATCATTGTAATTGCACACAGACTGGATGACCTAGGGTTTTGCTTCAAGTTTTGTTTTCATGATTTGTTTCTAAAACTAATAAAAACTAGCTGAGAAAATGAGAACTGCAGATGTGGACAGATTTTTCTCAACTGACTTCCTACTCTAGAGAGTCAACCCTATATATATTATTATAGATAATGCATAAGGGCATATCAAAGGAGTCTATAGCAGGAGCGGAATCAGAATTGCATTATTTGGAGGAGGTCAAAAAGATAACGGTGCCTTGTGCACAAGCAGTTAATTTTGCTTTGTTTCTCTTATATATGTAAACTTTAGGCACTTTGAAGAGATACCGTCACATGCAGAGTATACAATTAAATAGGATTTGTCATCTCTCCTGGGTTTCATATTAAAGAGGTTTACTTGGTTTTCCTCTGTAAAAAGAACCTGTCAGTCCTCCTGTGTGGAACAGTGAAGAGGATCTGTCGATTCACTCGATGGAATAGTATGTAACACCTGGTGCAGTATAGACAATTTCTAAGTTGTTATGTGTGGTGTGGAACAGAGGATCTGTTAGCTGTCCTGTGTGGTTTGGTATAGAGGATCTGTCAGCTCTCCTGTGTGGTTTGGTATAGAGGATCTGTCAGCATTCCTGTGTGGTTTGGTATAGAGGATCTGTCAGCTCTCCTGTGTGGTTTGGTATAGAGGATCTGTCAGCTCTCCTGTGTGGTTTGGTATAGAGGATCTGTCAGCTCTCCTGTGTGGTTTGGTATCGAGGATCTGTCAGCTCTCCTGTGTGGTTTGGTATAGAGGATCTGTCAGCCTTTCTGTGTAGTATAGAGGATCTGTCAGCACTCCTGTGTGGTTTGGTATAGAGGATCTGTCAGCTCTCCTGTATAGTATAGAGGATCTGTCAGCTCTCCTGTGTGGTTTGGTATAGAGGACCTGTCAGATCCCCTGTGTGGTTTGGTATAGAGGATCTGTCAGCCTTTCTGTGTAGTATAGAGGATCTGTCAGCTCTCCTGTGTGGTTTGGTATAGAGGATCTGTCATCACTCCTGTGTGGTTTGGTATAGAGGATCTGTCAGCTCTCCTGTATAGTATAGAGGATCTGTCAGCTCTCCTGTGTGGTTTGGTATAGAGGATCTGTCAGCACTCCTGTGTGGTTTGGTATAGAGGATCTGTCAGCTCTCCTGTATAGAGGATCTGTCAGCACTCCTGTGTGGTTTGGTATAGAGGATCTGTCAGCTCCCCTGTGTGGTTTGGTATAGAGGATTTGTCAGCTCTCCTGTGTGGTGTGGAATAAAGGATCTGTCAGCTCTCTTGTGTGGTGTGAAATGGAGGATCTGTCAGCTTTTCTGTGTAGTATAGAGGATTTGTCAGCACTCCTGTGTGTAACAGAGGATTTGTCATCTCTCCTGTGTGGTAACAGATCTGTTAGCTCTCCTGTGTGGTATAGAGGATTTGTCACCTCTCCTTTGGGGTGTGGTTTAGGGGATCTGTCAGTTTTCCTGTGTGGTATAGATGATTGGTCAGCTCTCCTGTGTAGTATAGAGGATCAGTCAGGTTTCCAGTGTGGTATCTGTCAGCAATCCTGTTGGTATAGAGGATTTGTCAATGTTTCTGTATGGTATGGAGGATTTGTCACCTCTCCTGTGTGGTATAGAGGGTTTTTTTTTACCTATCCTGTGTGGTATAGAGGATCTGTCAGCTTTCCTGTGTGGTGCAGCATACAGGATCTGTCAGCGCTACTGTGTGGTGTGTACTAGAGGATGTGTCAGCTCTCCTATGTGGTGTGGAATTAAGGATCTGTCAGCTCTCATGTGTGGTATGGAATAAAGGATCTGTAACCTCTCTTGTGTGATATAGAGGATTTGTCAGTATTCTTGTGTGGTGTAGTATTAAGAATCTGTTGGCTCTCCTGTGTGGTATAGAGGATCTGTCAGCTCTCCTGTGTGGTACAGAAAGTGGACCCAAGGCTTCTGCTGTATGGAAATAGTTCAAGATGTTTTGCAAGTGTGTATGCCCACTACCACCCAAATACTGGCTGATGGAGCCCAAAACTAAACTACTGACTGAGGCACCTACAAGTATATTTATACAAAAAGAATATCAGTTCTCATAATCCAAAAAATATACCCAAGTATAGAGAACACCAAATAACAAGAAACCAATAATAGTTCTCAAATCTGACAAATCACAAACACAGAACAGTTGTATGCCAGGTGCTGGGTGCCGCCCGTCTGCTCATTGCACACAGGTGGAAATCCACCTCTTGCCCATCCCTGACAGAATTGATTTCCGTGGTATCGTTAAACTACCAATTTGAGTAAATTTTATCTTGTAATGGAGGTAATTTAGAGAAATTTAGGAAGACTTGGGAGATTTGGACTGTGTGTGTTAGTGTATGTCAGTGTCTGTTAATGTGTGTAGTTGTATGATCTTACTTATCAAGAGAGACCTATTGCACACTATTTAAACACCCTCTAGAATGTGCCTAAACTATATATTACTTATTTTCTAACCATATGGTATTTGACATCTGGCAGTGGGTAGATATTTACTTGGGTGGCAGACCACTGGCCCTTGTGTGATTCCTTCCTTCCTTCCTTCCTTCCTCCCTCCCTCCCTCCCTTCCTTCCTCCCTCCCTCCCTCCCTTCCTTCCTCCCTTCCTTCCTCCCTCCCTCCCTCCCTCCCTTCCTTCCTCCTGTCCTTCCTTCCTTCCCTCCCTCCCTCTTCCTACCCTTCCTCTTCCTACCCTCAGTTTTTTGCCTGTTGTTAGTGTTAGTGTTTTGGCTTATAATCTACATACTGTATTTTTGTGATCCACTTAATAATTCTTCATAATGTTATGTAATGTTGTTTACTGTGATTTTTTACCAGTCTATCCCCATATTATTATTTTCTCTTATTTTCTGTATTTTTTGTATACCATCAACAGAAAGTTATTTATCCACTGATGTGTATATTGAGATGCCATGTAAGCGCTTTCATGTTTTCTTTGTTTTCTATGTTAGCCCATTGTATTAAATCTTGAAAAATTTCAATAAAAATTATTGTTATAAAAGAAACCTAACAAATCACGTCTAATCCAAAATTCATCTTTATTAAATTGTTATTAAATTTGATAATGTTGCAAACAATTCAAAACTATTAAAAAAACAGTCTGGAACAGTGTGGTACACAGGAATATCATATAATTACATCAAAATTTTTACACAAAATAAACCAATATACATCAATGCACAATACATAATACAAACACAATAATTTCATATATATATATATATATATATATATATATATACACAGTATATATGAATATACTAGTGCATCTCTATAAATTAGAAAATCGTCAAAAAGTTATTTTTTTTTAGTAATTAAAATTGAAAAAGTGAAACCCATATATTATATTGAGTCATTACAGAGTGAACTTTTTCAAGTCTTTATTTCAGTTAATGTTGAGGATTAAGGCTTACAGCCAAGAAAAACCCAAAAGTCATTTTCTCAGAAAATTAGAATTATATATAAGACCAACTATAAAAAAAATATTTAACACAGAAATGTTGGCGAAATGAGAAGTCTGTCCAGTAAATGCCCCCAATACTTGGAGGGGGTTCCTTTTACATGAATGACGACATCAATGCGGCAATGTGGCATGGAGGGATCAGCCTGTGGCACTGCAGAGGGGTTATGGAAGCCCAGGTTGTATAATAGTAGCCTTCAGCTCGTCTGCATTGTGGGTTTTGGGGTCTCTCATCTTCCTCTTGACAATACCCTATAGATTCTCTATGGGGTTAAGGTCAGGTGAGTTTGCTGACCTAGCACAGTGATACTGAGGTTATTAAACCAGGTATCGGTACTTTTGGCAGTGTGGACAGGTGCCAAGTCCTGTTGGAAAATGAAAATTCCATTTCCAAAAAGCTTGTTAGCAGAGGGAACCCAAATTAATGGCTCCTCAGCTGAATGGACAGGTAAGTATACACTTCTTATTTTCACCCTCCCTAGGAATTAATAAAATTTACTAAAATTCACCAACGAAGAGGAAACTCCATGGACTGTTATACCCCAAACCCCCCACCACCACCACCACTCACCCACCCGAGTCCAACTCCCCCCCCCCCCCCATTTTACTAGCTTTGGCAATGCCAAATATCTATTCGGACGTGCCAATAAAGCTTTATTTGATTTGATTTGACTAGTACACCCTTTTAACCCTTAAGTACTATCATGGTGTATCACCTTCCAATCTTTGTTCCCCCATAATTCCATATTCCAGAATCTGATCAGAAGCTCCACCCACATACCTTTCAACCAATAGAAACAGAAAGTGTGGTGTTGACTTGGTGGAGATTTGTTCAGTGCTTTGTTAGTTATGATGACGTGAAGACCTGCCGAAGCCTCAGAGACACACGATAGTAAGTATGTAACTTTTTTTTAATGATTATGGACATGCTGCATAATTAAATATCTAATTTAATTCATTAATTATTGTGTTTCCACTTATAGATTAGAAACTGTTGAACTCTGCACCATAATGTATAAACAGCCTGGTCCTTCTTGGCCTAAACAAGCCAAGAATGACTTTTTATAAAATTTTTGCTTTTTATAATGCAAAGCCAAAGCAAATTATATTGTAAGTTTTCTATATGAATGTAGGAAGTCTTAGAGCAAAATAGCAATTTTTTCTTTAAGTTCTAAAAAGGAGGACAATAGAGGAATCCCACAGACACCTTGATAATACTTATGTGAGAAATCCTGATGATAGTATCTAAGGGTTAAGAGAGGTGCTTGGATATTGTATAACAAGGGGCTCGTATACTGTTCCTGCACAGGTGCTCTCTCGTATTTGTGTTCCCACTATGTTACTTATTATTGTAATTAGAATAACATGCAGATATTGATTAAAATAGCACTGTGTGAACCCAGCCTAATACATATTTACTTTATCTATCAGGGGGCTCTCCTATGATGGTATCATTGCAGTGTGTTTGCGTGGTTTATCCTGATTCTCCCAACCTGCTGTTTTCCGTTGCCTGACAAGTGTTGTGCTGTCCTCTCGTCTTTAATCCTGAACTGAAAATCTTACATCCTATGTCAAGAAATATCTGTTTCTAAATAAAAACATTCAAGATACTTAGAGAAATCATTGAGAGCTAATACACTGCCTAATAGCATAGTAGAAAACACAACCTTCTGCAGACCTCGTGGCGCAACGGTAGCGCGTCTGACTCCAGATCAGAAGGCTGCGTGTTCGAATCACGTCGGGGTCAGTGTTTTATTTCATTGTTTTTACATCACAGTAACGTGTAAGCAATAATGCTTGTACATATTTCTGCCATCTATCAGATGGCTTTGCATACAAGGCTGTGACTGAAATGGTGTGCCGTCTCCGATTATCCTCACGTTCTCCATGTGAGCTTTTTCTCTCCCACTACGCAGTTCCCTTGTTTCTAACACGTTGTAAGCGTCTATTCATGCAGTGAAAATCTCCCATGCTGCTTCTGTGTTTCTAAATGAGCAAAGCCTTTCAGGACTAATTCACTGCCTAGAAGCCTAGTCCTATGAGCCATCTGCCATAGATGATCTGGTGTAATGGCGGCTGACCCTCGGAGAAAGTTCTATAGTCATATCACATAGGGGTGTCTTGATTTTCGAATGCTTTTTTTTTTTTTTTTTTAAATGGACGCGGCTATTTTTTACATTTCTTCTCCAGCCTCTTTGACACACATAAATTTTGGAGGATCAGCAGTAGGAGAATCATATATTCCATAGTTTGGTTGGATGTAGCTACATATATCTACACTAAAAACTGCTTTTGATAACTAAGTTGTTATATAAGTTATTCTAGAAAATGAATAGAAATCTATTTAACTATACATCATTAAAGGGGTGTTTAGGATTTTTCTTTATGGCCATAACTATTTCAATGGTGTGGGGGCTGACATCCAGCAGGGAATATTTCCAATCCCAGTATTAAACAGTCACAGAACCAGACGCAGATGTATCTCTATGGCCTGATGCTGTTGCTGCAGCTCATCTCCCATCAATATTAAGCTGCTACTTATTGTGCAAAGGTAGCGTCCCATAATTTGTACTCCATGCTCCTGTCCAGGCTGCCCTCCACTGCTGCCTCTAGGAAGTGCTACACTTAGGTCACAACGCTAAAGGATGCTGAGGTGGGATGAGAGCGTGTCTGTGCTGCGATCTTTTCCACAAAGTGGGGATGGGATTCGCATGAATCCCATCCACTTTGCCTGCACTGTACAACGCCACGATTTTTCCCACAGCGTCTCTGCTGGGGGCAAATTGCGGCGTTTACGCCCCGTGGGGCCCCGACCTAAGGGTCCATTCCTACGTAGGAAAATGGTGAGGAATTTGGTGTGAAATTTTCCACACTGAAAAAAAAAAAGTCTCCCATTGACTTCAATGGGTGTTGCTAGCTTTTTTTTTATTCCACTAGCGGAAAATTCTGCTAGTGGAAAAAAAAGCTAATTGAACCCATTGAAATTAATGGGAGGCTTTGTTTTCAGCGTGGAAAATTCCACACCAGATTCCTCACCATTTTCCTCCATGTGAATGGACCCTAAGGCTAAGGCCCCATGTTTCGGAAATGTAGCTTTTTTTTGTTGTAGATTTTGCTGCATTTTTTTTTCAACCAAAGCCAAGAATGGCTGCTAAAGGAATGGGAAATATAAAAGAAGTTCCCATACTTCTACCTTCTGCTCAATCCACTGCTGGCTTTGGCTCAAAAAACTGCAACCAAAATGCTGTGTTTCTGCAACGTGGGGCCTCAGCCTTAGGCCTGGTTCTCATCTGCGTTCGGGATTCTGTTCGAGGAGTCCACTTGGGGTGCCTTGAGATTGCTCATGCTTTCTCACAATTTTGCTTCTCAAGTCCTCAGACAGTTCTTTGGTCTTCTTTCTTTTCTCCATGCTCAATGTGGTACACACAAGGACACAGGACAGAGGTTGAGTCAACTTTAATCCATTTCAACTGGCCGCAAGTGTGATTTAGTTATTGCCACCACCTGCAAGGTGCCCATAGGAATGAATGGGAGCGGCCGGCACGCAGGGGGTTAAGCGGCAGGACGCCAGCCCCGGCTGCGTGCTGGCTGCATCCATTCATTTCTATGGGAGCGTGCTATTTGAATCTACCGTTTCAAATACTACTCGCTCATCTATAGATATAACCCTCCACCTTGCACTACATTATCATAATACTACATACAGTATCTGCTGTAGTGTGGATATTTCATGAGAATATGCCAAAAACTTACCAAAAATCGATAATGCCGCCAACACTCAGCAATATCAAAATGCCAACTAGCGGCACAATCGTGTATACAAGGACTGGAAGGAAAGAAACAAGATGGTTAATAAGACATCATGTAATCTGAAAACTTCTCACATAGATTGCCTAACACTACAGACTCCCTGTGGTTGTCATGGTGAAAAAAACATGCTATTATGGTCTGTACTTGTCAAGGCAAGTTGGGAGTTGCAGTTCCCAAACAGCCGGAAAGACACAGGTTGGAGACAATGGAGCAGGTTGCACAGGGGGCTATCAGATTCATCATCATATATGTTTGAAATCTGATATAAATGACCCAAGAAATCTTTGCTGGTTATTATGTGTTGGAGATTTCCCCTGTAGGTGCATGGCCCAGTGGAGGGTGTGCACATTTATAAGGGAGTGTTCCATACCGTAAATGAAGCACATCATCCACTGGCTAGGCGTTTTGGAGATAAGCATGCCAATCTTCATAAATCTGCCCACATGTAGTGTAGGTTTTGGGTGGGATATTTTCTAAAAACCAAAATGCTATTCAGCTCACCCTTTTCTTTTCATCCATGACATAGCCCAGGATGCACGGAACTGGTGGACTCAACCGGTAGAATAATATTGTAAAGACGGGAATCCAGCATACACCAGGTGATGATTCAATAAAAACTTTCAATCTTTATTCTTCAGTTCATATAAAATAGTCCTCATATCCACAGGGAGAGATGGCAAGGCAAGGCGTACTACCGACCGCTATGCGTTTCGGAACTGTGTTCCTTCCTTATGGCATATGAAAGTTTGTAAGTTTGTGTGTTTAGATGTTTGTTGCTCGATCATGCAAAAACGGCTGAACGGATTTGGATGAAATTTGGCACATAGATAGTTTGTAACCTGGATTACCACATAGGCTATTTTTTATCCTGGTAAATGACATTGCTTCATGAATGTTATGAATTTATGTTCATATACTATGTTAAACTGCAGTAGATTTCAGCTGTTTGCGCTTTGCTGATAAAGCTAGTCTGTAATCTCTCTATTTAACCACACAGGTAACTCGTCTGATTTGCATAAGTGTTCTGTGTCCTGTTCAGAAAACAATAAAAACTAGGAAGAAGTGCTCAACATATCCAAAAATAGATAAAATAATAAAATACCAAAGTTTATTAATATCAATACAAAAAGGGACACATACAAATAGGTACAAGCTGTAGTATAGTGGGTCGGGGGGGGGGGGGGGAGAATAAATGGCAAGCAAGGGGTACGGGACATGTTATATGATGATAGGTTTCAAACATTACTGCTACCAGGGGGACGAGACACTCAGGTATCTATCATTGTTTTGTAGTTTCCAGCTGATTAATTCTTCATATCTGGCTATTTGATGTACTTTTTGCCGCCAGAGCTGAATGGTAGGGGGGTTTGTATGCAGCCAGCATAGTTGTATTAAGGTCTTGACAGCTTCAAGAAGGTGTATGAGGATATCTGTCTTGGATGGAGAGAGATTCAGCAGCGGCTTGGAGAGAAGAACTGTTTCTGGCGAGAATTGGATTGGTTGACCTTTAATCTTTGCAATCTGGGCTTCTATCTCTGACCAGAACGGTTTTATGATCTTACAAGACCACCAGACATGGGTCATATTTCCTATTTGTTTTTGCCATCGCCAACAGAGATTGGAGTCCGTTAATTTGTGGGCGTGAAGCCATTCAGGGGTCTTTTACCATCTCATTAGAACCTTATAATGTGTTTCTTGTAATCTCACACATCTGGAGAAGCCATGAGAATATCTCAAAATGAAGGCCGTGTCTTCAGTGGTAAAGGTGGTGTGTAGTCCTTTTTCCTGTGAGAGGATGAATGCCGGCTTTCCTGATTCATTGGTTTGACCAACTTGACGAAGGAAAGTTTCCTGAAAAGTAAGTTCTTAGAGATAAGATTAGTCTCGAAGGGTGTTAGTTGCCTGGACGGGGAGCTTTGTTTGAGTAAGTCTGCTATCAATCTGTAGAATTGAGCATAATGAAGAAAGTCAACGTGAAGACGGGATGAGCTGTTGGAGAAACTGGTGAGTTAGTGGGGTTCCATTTACTGCCAGATCTTATAACTTGAGTTTGTCCAGCCTTGACCAGAAGCTTGGTCAACAGTCTTCTGCTTAGAGAGTAATGCAGGAAAGTGCATGTCTACACTGGTGCCAGGTCTCATATGGACTGCGCAGGAGTGTGTTGAAGTTGTGTTTACCCACTACACGGATATCTGGGGCCCATAGATGTTGTAGATATGACTCATCAAAGTGGTCATGTTCCAGGGCAGACTCTCTGCAGGTCTTTCATTCTGGGAGCTCAGCTATTGTTCCCCCGACTCTCACCCCTCCCACTCCTGTTTTGCCTGTGTCCCTTCTGCCACCCATGCCACACACTAGCTCCCTGGCTCTTCTGTAGCCTGTCCCTCCTCAGTCCGTTGTCATCCCTGCAGGTGTCCCATCCACTATGGCTCATGCCACAGGGCGTGTACAAGCCCGTCCCTCTGAGGGGCTTAACCACCCACCTACATTGGAACTTACATCTCTGGCTCCCCAGTACCGCCAGTCTCCTGGGTCAGGGGTCACCCGGTGTGGAGGATGTCAGCTTGTGTAACCTCCTTTTTGTTGAGACATGTAGTGACAACCACCATTTTAGATTTCAGACCTGTGCTGGCCATGTGGTCTCTTACATCTCACAACCCCCCTCAGCCCTCGGGGGGGGGGGGGGGGGAGGGTGAGCTCTCTCCAGTTTCTTATCCAATAGACATGCATCAGGACTATTGTTACAACTTCTCCACCAATCATGTTATACTAATTATGCAAATCCAAACCTGTTTTGTCTTTACAATGTGTTACATACTACCTCTTTGTTACCATTAAAGAAAGAACACACACAAGCTGTATGTGGAGTAAGTTTCTCTGAGCCTGGCTTATTAAAAGGAAAAGACAACTTCATTAATTTGGACTTCAATATGGTGATACTTAGAGCGAATTGCGCTCACACCCGGGCTGGGTCGCATCATGGTAGAAGAAGCCGCCATTCCCAGAGAAGTGGTTTGGGAGGGCATAGGTCAGCGAGGTCTGGTCGTCAATTATGCTCACATGCCTCTTCCAGTTCTTCTCTTTCCTCAGGGATCAGCAGTTTTCACCATCATGGCCGTCACCGGAGGTATGCCAGTGTCCATAGGTGTGGCAGTCATTCCCGTCACGTCAACACAGAAGCAGGGCGACATCTTCCAGATCCCGCAGCTGCTTCTCCTATGGACATGGGAGGGAGTGTTCTAGCACCTCTTCAGACTGCTCATCTCATCGGGGTCAATGCCGCTCTTCTCATTACAGTCCGCAGCCACAGCAGTCCTCGCCTCATCCACCTGCGTCCAGCAAGCAACCCGTCACAGGGGTGTCCCACCGCCCGGCTGCAACGCCCGCCTCCCAAGAGCCTTCATCTGGACAGCCGCTTCCTGGGCTTGTTACGGGGACCAAATCCCACGGTGAGGTGAACTGCCTCCCAGCTTGGTAGGCCCTCGCCAACCCGGCCCTGGGCGAAGACATTTCCTCTGTTTTGCGTCATATGTTATTCTCTCTTGATAGTTCTCTTCCTAGTAGAGTTTCTGGGGAAGGTGTCGGTGGGCCTGTGCCCACGCCGGTTAGCCTTCTTCTGGGATTAGCTTTTAGGGATTCCATTTTCTGCGGGGTCTCTCCACTTGGCACGCATGTGCCAGCAGAGAGTTGAGAGAAAATTATCAATGGCGAGTACGTTGATATATGGTCCTTGTTGTCCATTAACCTTGTGACAGTGGACAAGGAAAGGACCTTTGAGTGGGATTCTGAAAGGAAGCCGAAGGTCGCAAAGACCTTCGGGAACTGGCTTCAGGCCTTTGCAGTACTTGCGCACATTCTGGGTCAGCATTGCCCTGCTTAAGGCCCTGAACTCTTTATTTATTTACACACCATCTACAGCGCCAACAAGCTGCACAGATGTGCGACTTGGTGGCTTTACGATAAGGAATTCAGAAGTCGGTTGGCGCTAAGTTGGTTGGTCGACTGATGTTTGGATTCAACTCATCCTGGTTCAGAAGCCTCAGAGGTCATTTCAAGCCGGATTGGGGGGTTCACCCTCCGGTCAAAGTTCGATTCCCCACAAGCCTACAGTGTCCTGTTGGATTTACAATGAAGTAAATTATCCAGTTATCCAAGGTGGGTCCTCTCGGCTCAGGAGAGAACTCCGGTGAGAGGCCCAGTTCTTTAGCAGTGGTTAAATCTGTACCTGCTGTGACGGGAGGCAAAACTGCTTGAAGAGGGGTTTAGTTTTGGCTTTGTCGTCATTTGAGGAATCGTCAGTCTCCTCCTGTTCTAGTTCAGTTTTGGCCGATGAACCTTTAGCGTGGGATAAGGTGTTGAAGGAGGTTACTTTGTGCAGAATGGCGGTCCCGTTTGACGAGCCCCCATTTGTTAATTTGAGGGTTTCTCCTCTGGGCTTAGTGCCCAAGAGGGAAACCGGTATATTCCGGCTCATCCATTACCTTTCTTGTCCCAAGGGGGATTCGGTCAATGATGGTATCTCAAAGGTGGTGGCGGCGATCTTTTACACATCTTTTGACAGAGCAATTGATTTATTTTATCAGGCTGAAAGGGGAGTCTTCTTTGCTAAGACCGATATAGAATCCGCTTTTAGATTGCTTCCTATTCATCTCGATTGTTTTCAACTCCTTGGCTGTTCATTATGTGAAAAGTTCTTCATGGATATGTGCTTGCCAATGGGGTGCTCAATTTCCTGTTCACATTTTGAAATGTTTTCTTCCTTTTTGGAATGGGTTGTGCTCTTCGAGACAGGACATCAATCTATTTTACATTATTTAGATGATTTCCTTTTTGTGGGTCCAGCCGGTTCCCCGGTTTGCGTTTTTTTGTTACGATTGTTCCAAAGTTTAATGACGAGGGGGCGTGGCTTGCCGGCAAGGGAACAAGACGTGCATAGCAGCAGCTCCGACCAGATAACCTGTATCCAGGGCTCCCTTACTAACATCTGAAGCCGTAGCCAGCTACAGGGTCCTCAGGGGTCTTCCCCCAGCCCCAGTAAGTCTTGTTCTGAGGCCCTTTTTGCATTTCCAGCTGTGAGGGGCCATTGGAAATTCGAGGCCTACCTCACCTCTGGACGTGGACGCCATTTTAGGTTGAGGCCTAGTGAAGCTCCGGCATCTCCTGACCTGTCAACCAGGAGTACCTGCTCTATCCTGTGACCAGAAAGGAGGATGCACAGCGGAAGATACTTTCTGGGCTCCTCACTCAGCAGCTACAGCATCTGGGCCCACGCCAGCCTCCCTGTCACCGGGCGCCGGGCCACCTTCTTGGATTCGGGCCCTACAGCTCCCGGCTCCTTCTCCAGATTCGGCCTGTCACCCAAGCCCCTTGAGCATCCGACCCCTGCCTACGACATACATCAGACGCCTGAAACCACCCGGTTCCCCCCTCCTAGCCGTTTCCAGCTGCGTCTTCGGCCATCTGGCAATGCTACTTCCCCACCAGCCACAGCAGCCGCCATTTTAAAACTGCGGCCTATCCCAGCTAGGGCATCCATCTGGCCATACATACAATTGAGACATTGTAAACCCTTTCCACAGGTCCTGCCATTATAAGCTACAAGCAGCTGTGACACTTGTGAACATAAGGACCCTGAGGCCTAACACCTTCACTCCCATCTGCTACCAGAGGCCTTACACCTACTACTACCGCAACGCCTGAGCTACAGGATTAACTGCCTTCTGCTGCTGGAAGTGTACTCCTGCCTATCACCTGTCCCTTCACACATACTGCAGGACAACCATCCAAGGTGAGCTACAATTCTTCTGCTTCCTTTGGGACATTACTAGAGATGAGCGAACACTAAAATGTTCGAGGTTCGAAATTCGATTCGAACAGCCGCTCACTGTTCGAGTGTTCGAATGGGTTTCGAACCCCATTATAGTCTATGGGGAACATAAACTCGTTAAGGGGGAAACCCAAATTCGTGTCTGGAGGGTCACCAAGTCCACTATGACACCCCAGGAAATGATACCAACACCCTGGAATGACACTGGGACAGCAGGGGAAGCATGTCTGGGGGCATAAAAGTCACTTTATTTCATGGAAATCCCTGTCAGTTTGCGATTTTCGCAAGCTAACTTTTCCCCATAGAAATGCATTGGCCAGTGCTGATTGGCCAGAGTACGGAACTCGACCAATCAGCGCTGGCTCTGCTGGAGGAGGCGGAGTCTAAGATCGCTCCACACCAGTCTCCATTCAGGTCCGACCTTAGACTCCGCCTCCTCCGGCAGAGCCAGCGCTGATTGGCCGAAGGCTGGCCAATGCATTCCTATGCGAATGCAGAGACTTAGCAGTGCTGAGTCAGTTTTGCTCAACTACACATCTGATGCACACTCGGCACTGCTACATCAGATGTAGCAATCTGATGTAGCAGAGCCGAGGGTGCACTAGAACCCCTGTGCAAACTCAGTTCACGCTAATAGAATGCATTGGCCAGCGCTGATTGGCCAATGCATTCTATTAGCCCGATGAAGTAGAGCTGAATGTGTGTGCTAAGCACACTCATTCAGCACTGCTTCATCACGCCAATACAATGCATTAGCCAGTGCTGATTGGCCAGAGTACGGAACTCGACCAATCAGCGCTGGCTCTGCTGGAGGAGGCGGAGTCTAAGATCGCTCCACACCAGTCTCCATTCAGGTCCGACCTTAGACTCCGCCTCCTCCAGCAGAGCCAGCGCTGATTGGCCGAATTCCGTACTCTGGCCAATCAGCGCTGGCCAATGCATTCTATTAGCCCGATGAAGTAGAGCTGAATGTGTGTGCTAAGCACACACATTCAGCACTGCTTCATCACGCCAATACAATGCATTAGCCAGTGCTGATTGGCCAGAGTACGGAACTCGACCAATCAGCGCTGGCTCTGCTGGAGGAGGCGGAGTCTAAGATCGCTCCACACCAGTCTCCATTCAGGTCCGACCTTAGACTCCGCCTCCTCCAGCAGAGCCAGCGCTGATTGGCCGAATTCCGTACTCTGGCCAATCAGCGCTGGCCAATGCATTCTATTAGCCCGATGAAGTAGAGCTGAATGTGTGTGCTAAGCACACACATTCAGCACTGCTTCATCACGCCAATACAATGCATTAGCCAGTGCTGATTGGCCAGAGTACGGAATTCGGCCAATCAGCGCTGGCCAATGCATTCTATTAGCCCGATGAAGTAGAGCTGAATGTGTGTGCTAAGCACACACACATTCAGCACTGCTTCATCACGCCAATACAATGCATTAGCCAGTGCTGATTGGCCAGAGTACGGAACTCGACCAATCAGCGCTGGCTCTGCTGGAGGAGGCGGAGTCTAAGATCGCTCCACACCAGTCTCCATTCAGGTCCGACCTTAGACTCCGCCTCCTCCAGCAGAGCCAGCGCTGATTGGCCGAATTCCGTACTCTGGCCAATCAGCACTGGCTAATGCATTGTATTGGCGTGATGAAGCAGTGCTGAATGTGTGTGCTTAGCACACACATTCAGCTCTACTTCATCGGGCTAATAGAATGCATTGGCCAATCAGCGCTGGCCAATGCATTCTATTAGCGTGAACTGAGTTTGCACAGGGGTTCTAGTGCACCCTCGGCTCTGCTACATCAGATTGCTACATCTGATGTAGCAGTGCCGAGTGTGCATCAGATGTGTAGTTGAGCAAAACTGACTCAGCACTGCTAAGTCTCTGCATTCGCATAGGAATGCATTGGCCAGCCTTCGGCCAATCAGCGCTGGCTCTGCCGGAGGAGGCGGAGTCTAAGGTCGGACCTGAATGGAGACTGGTGTGGAGCGATCTTAGACTCCGCCTCCTCCAGCAGAGCCAGCGCTGATTGGTCGAGTTCCGTACTCTGGCCAATCAGCGCTGGCCAATGCATTCTATTAGCCCGATGAAGTAGAGCTGAATGTGTGTGCTTAGCACACACATTCAGCTCTACTTCATCAGGCTAATAGAATACATTGGCCAATCAGCGCTGGCCAATGCATTCTATTAGCTTGATAAAGCAGAGTGAGGGTTCAAGTGCACCCTCGGCTCTCCTACATCAGAGCCGAGGGTGCGCTTGAACCCTTGTGCAGCCTCGGCTCTGCTACATCAGAGCCGAGGGTGCACTTGAACCCTTGTGCACACTCTGCTTCATCAAGCTAATAGAATGCATTGGCCAGAGTACGGAATTCGGCCAATCAGCGCTGGCCAATGCATCCCTATGGGAAAAAGTTTATCTCACAAAAATCACAATTACACACCCGATAGAGCCCCAAAAAGTTATTTTTAATAACATTCCCCCCTAAATAAAGGTTCTCCCTAGCTATCCCTGCCTGTACAGCTATCCCTGTCTCATAGTCACAAAGTTCACATTCTCATATGACCCGGATTTGAAATCCACTATTCGTCTAAAATGGAGGTCACCTGATTTCGGCAGCCAATGACTTTTTCCAATTTTTTTCAATGCCCCCGGTGTCGTAGTTCCTGTCCCACCTCCCCTGCGCTGTTATTGGTGCAAAAAAGGCGCCAGGGAAGGTGGGAGGGGAATCGAATTTTGGCGCACTTTACCACGCGGTGTTCGATTCGATTCGAACATGGCGAACACCCTGATATCCGATCGAACATGTGTTCGATAGAACACTGTTCGCTCATCTCTAGACATTACTGTTCTCTGGATCCTTTCCTCTTCTCCTTCAGAGACTCTCATATTATTAGCAGAGTGTGTACCAAAAAGCTACTGTCTAAGTGCGGGGGGGGGGGTGGGGGGTAGATAACCCCCTTATTGGTGTCTTCGCATTAAGAACCGATAGTCCTTTCCCAGGGGGTCAAAGCAAAACGGGTATATATTCAGTGCCAAGATGATGGCCAAAGCCACGTGACGGATGGTGGTAGCGAGGACGAGATGCTAACCTCCACAAGAGATCTGCCACTCGCACGAGGCTTCTTCCAACAAGCCCTGTCTAGCACTCTCTCCCCGATTATGCAAGAACTGGCAGTTATGAGACAAGAAATACGCCAAATCAGACAAAGAGTTGAGCCCCTGGAGTCAAACCAGTCCTCACTGATCGAATATGGCTCTGTGGCCACCCAAAGCCTCTCCAGCTGCCAAGACCACATCAATTCCCTATATAGAGCCCTGGAGGATCAAGAAAATCGGGGGAGAGGCAACAACATACGGATCAGGGGTATCCCCGAAACTGTACCTAATGAAGCGATCCCTTCTGCCGTATGTCAGATTTACTTCACTCTCTTAGGTGAAGAGAAAGCTACAACAGCCGTACGTCAGTTAACTCAGTCACTGAATATATACCCGTTTTGCTTTGACCCCCTGGGAAAGGACTATCGGTTCTTAACGCGGAGACACCAATAAGGGGGATATCTACCCCTCTCCCCCACGCACTTAGACAGTAGCTTTTTGGTACACACTCTTCCAAGCCACCTCCAACATGCTTCCCTAACCCCCTTTTCCTTGCGGGGGCCCTTAACAGTTTTTGCATTTCATCCTGACTGTTATAGTCCATGGTGAAAGTGGGCAGTAGCCGCCCTTGTGATTCTCAAACACAGCTGAAACCTACTCACACCCAAGGCAAATTGGATAAATTCCTCATGAAGAAGCAAGGTTCCTCTCAGGCTAAGAGCCCCTTCACACGGCGGATACGCTCACTGCTTTGGAGCGTGTAAACGTTCCGTAGCAGCGGCGTCTAAAAGCAGATCGCATAGTTTTCTATGGGAGCCGGCAGACGCACGCTCGCCATAGAAATGAATGCAATATCAAAGAAATATCACAGCCCGAGTTGGCCTGCTGATAAATGTGATCTTAAATATCCGAAAACATACTGATATTAGATTTAAATACAATGTCCAAAAATTGTAGATCACTCACTCATCAGAAGCGTGTTGGGAAATCGCAGCGAGGCTCCTTGGTTCCTCCGGCTTGGAACACAGATACAAAGGACATGGAAAAAGACGTGGAGTCCAGCGAAATCCTCATGGATAAAAACTATTTACTTTATTTAATCCATAGTAAAAAATACATGCATCTCCATATAAAGTGCGCGTCTCAAAGTGTATGGATGACTGAGACCACAGCAGATGTCAACGACAGACTTAGACTGACCAGCTGGTCAGTCTAAGTCTGTCGTTGACATCTGCTGTGGTCTCAGTCATCCATACACTTTGAGACGCGCACTTTATATGGAGATGCATGTATTTTTTACTATGGATTAAATAAAGTAAATAGTTTTTATCCATGAGGATTTCGCTGGACTCCACGTCTTTTTCCATGTCCATAGAAATGAATGGGCTGCTTTTTCCATTCATTTCTATGGGGAGCGCACGTATGCCGGCTCCCATAGAAAACAATGGGAACTGCTTTAGACGCCGCTGCTACGGAACGTTTACACGCTCCAAAGCAGTGAGCGTATCCGCCGTGTGAAGGGGCCCTAAGGCTACAGCCCAACCTAAGCTAGGCTAAGATGATGGCCAAAGCCACGTGACGGATGGTGGTAGTGAGGACGAGATGCTAATCTCCACAAGAGATCTGCCCCTCACACGAGGCTTCTTCCAACAAGCCCTGTCTAGCACTCTCTCCCCGATTATGCAAGAACTGGCAGTTATGAGACAAGAAATACGCAAAATCAGACAAAGAGTTGAGCACTTGGAGTCAAACCAGTCCTCACTGATCGAATATGGCTCTGTGGCCACCCAAAGCCTCTCCAGCTGCCAAGACCACATCAATTCCCTATATAGAGCCCTGGAGGATCAAGAAAATCGGGGGAGAGGCAACAACATACGGATCAGGGGTATCCCCGAAACTGTACCTAATGAAGCGATCCCTTCTGCCGTACGTCAGATTTACTCCACTCTCTTAGGTGAAGAGAAAGCTACAGCTGCCATTATTGAAAGAGCTCATTGAGCACTCAGACCAAAGCTACAGCCGTCCGAACCACCGAGAGACGTTATCTGTCACTTTCTAAACTTCCAGGTCACAGAAATCTTACTCCTCCAGTCTAGAGACTCTGATCCTGTCACATTTGAGAATTCGCAAATTTCTTTATTCCAAGATTTGTCACCAATGACACTTTAGAAACGGAGGAAACTAAAACCATTAACAGATTGGCTGTGCCAGCGCAAGATACCCCATAGATGGACATTCCCTTGCGGAATCCCTTTCTTCTATTCCGGCCGGTGGATCAATATTTCCACTCTACCTGATCTGAAGTCGGAGAGTGAGCAGCTCAACCTACCACAATTCGATGTCGAGAACTGGGACATTGTTACTAACATTGACGACTTGCCTCCTCTACCCACCATCCAACCTTGGGAACAGGTGACGCCTAAGCAACAGAGATTGAAGAAGAAATTACTCAAAACGACACCCAGGACGTCTCTCTCGCTTCCCACCTGAACCTCCATTGCTGATACTTTGGAACTGTTATCATGTTTCCGTGTTTGTTTTCTCTTGTTTTCTGCTTTTCATTTGCAGGTCCCTTCCCTTTGTCGTCCTCCAACACAAGTTTGAGTGACTGTCCTTACACTACTTGTGGACTCGCTTCTACATTAAGAACTGTGTTCGGAAGACCTGCCCCAAAGTTTCAGGTTGCATGTTCTTCGGTTCCTAGGTTCAGTGAGGTTTATGTCTCATGTTATATGGTACTTAGTTTTCAAGTCGGGAGTTAATGCAACTCCTTTTATAGCTTCACCACTTAGTAGCATTTATTTGTATGTTAATCTTGATTCAGTTTGTCATTGGCCCCTGAGGGAGTTCCTACAAGCACCTTCTTGTTATACAACGGTTATGCACATCCTTAGTACATTTAAGTATCTTATTCCCCCCAGGGGTGAACCTGCCCCTTTCGCCACCCGAGGCAAACAACAGAAAGCGGCCCCCCCCGGAGGAGGGGGCAGAGCGGAGGGGCGGAGCTAAGCGGAGGGGTGGGGCTTATCTGTGTTCGCAGGCAGAGAGCAGGCACGGAGAGGACCTGCTCTCTGCCTGAGCGTGAGGGGAGGCTGCTGGAGCAGCGCTGCTTCAGCGGCCTCCCTAATCCACCGCTCGGTGCTAAGCCAGTCCAGGACAGCTTGTCCTGGACTGGCTTAGGTAAGCAAAAATTCCGCCCTCCCTGGGGCCCTGGCATAGCGCCGCCTGAAGCGGTCGCTTCAGGTCGCCTCATGGGAGGTGCGGCGCTGTTCCCCCCCACCCCATCCCCCCTCCGTAAACTGGTAATAGTTTTCCGCCGGGACACCATGGATAGCAGATTGGTCTCTCCACCTCTTGCTACGCTTTTGGGTGCAGCTACCAACTGTCGGACTGGTTTCTAGGTCATCGTGGTTACTTCCGATCCTGTGTCTATAAGACATCTCAACAATTGTCCTTCAATCAACACTTCTAAGTAAGGGCTTTTGGCCACAACGTCCTTAGGGTCATCAGGGGCATCCTGGCAACTTAATTCGCAAGTGGCATGCCCCACTGCCGCAGGAGGTTCCTGTTTAACAGAAGATGTTCTGAATTTGTGTTCTTCCTTGGGCATTGCCGGGCGATATGTCCTCTTTCGTGGCAAATCCAACACTGGGGGCCCCTTGCCTTCGGATAACTAGCAGAACCCCAAGTCTGTCCAGCTGTAGGTGGAGACGGAATGGGACGATGCATGTTGAAGTTTCTTGCTCCCGCCTCCAGATGAGCTTGACATGGTGCAGAAGCCATCAGAGCAGCACCCCTTTCCCAGTTCTCAGGTGGAACTGGGGCCTGTAACCGTGCCAACTGTCTCTGAATTTCTCACACGGATGTGCTAAGTACCTTCACCACCTCTCGCGAGCCTTCTTCATTGGAAGAAGTTCTCCGATTTGCTGCACACTGCATTCTTACGGTTTATGCTCCATACTCTTCTTCTTTATGTTAAGCCTCCGCTTCTGCTTCTATCTTCTGGAACTGTAAAATAGAATCCACCAGGATATGGTCCTTGAGGGCCTGGTGAAGAGGAGGGCTTCGCAAACCGAGGATGAACTGATCCTGGAGGATTTCATCTTCATTTCCAAGGTCATTAGCACCCCTGTCCTCTCTATTTCGTACATGTGACCAAATCTCCTGGAGGGCATTGGCAAATTGCAGAATAGTCTTATTTTCATGCTGGAAGTGAGTGAAGAAGCGGGTTCTCAGGCTACCAGTACGAGATGTTTCTCTATAAATGGACTAGAGGATCGAGATTATAGATCTAAGTGTCTTCCTTTCCTCCTCATTACAGTGCGTCGGGAGTCTCCCTCCAAGGCGTTCAGCACCACATCTGATTGCAGATCAGGAGCCAAATTATATAACTGGAGGGTGCTCTTAAGATGTGCAACCCAGTCTTCTAGCGGCCTATTCTGACCATCAAATCATACTGATTGACCCAAGATCGCCCCTGCGGGCAGACACACAATCGGAGCTGCTGCCACGGCAGGAGGGGTGACTGGGGCCGCAGGCAGAGATTCTCCAGACCCTGATGGGTTCTGCATGATGATCAATGTACCCTGCTCGCAGCGCCAAATGAAAGAGGACCAAGGGCTGGTCCCACAGGTTCAGCAGGTACATGATGCCACACAGACACACACAGCGTTTTAATTCCCAGGACAAAGTTTACTGAATAAATCACTGAAGAGAGGTCTGGGAAAATATGCAACAATGTATAAAAGAAGAAATCAAGATAATATAGAACAGAGTATTACAACAAACTAACGCTAAACCCCTAGTTTCCATAGTTACTTAACAGGTCACAGATACAAGTCCTTTAAGAACATAGTTTCCTGGACCGGTCCCTTGATGGGGTGCACCCTAAGTATTGCGCAATACTATTTGTAATCCACAGGAAAATGCTGTCTTCACTTAAAAGTTCAATTATAACCTTTGCTCCAGACAGGCCAATTTCTCTGATGATAAGGTGTTAGCGTAAGAGTTCCTTATATATCAGCATGTGGAACACGTAGACGCGGCCAAGCCATACGTACAAGTCCTTGAGGCCTTTCTCTCATGTGGTCTCCTTTACCTTCTGAGCTTCAAGGGTGTCTAGACTCAGTCCACAGCTAGCATGTCAGCTTCTCCAGCAGCTCAGCACCATCACTTTCCGAACTACTACAACCACCATCAGGTAGTGCTGCAGGACTCCCCCCTTTCCTAAGTGGTTTTCGGCCCAGGAGCACAGCTGGTTTGCGTGGTTGAGTGTGCTTGGCCTTGTAGGTGGTACATTATCCGCCACTACTACTCCCATCCTCCAGTTCCATTCATCTGGGTTGCAGCATGTCCTACAGCATCACCACGGGGAACGTTGCTGACATGGCACCAGCCACATTCTCTGGGAGGGAATACACTGGGTTCAGTGGCTAGACACCGCTCTAGAGAGAGATGGTGGGGCTGTCATGCCTCATCGGTTACTTATGATGTGGGTTCTTGTCCCCGCCTATGAGGAGGGACTGCCACCATGTGTAAAGTTGTCATTGTTTTTACTGCAGTTTTTTGTTCAAAAACATTTGTTGAACAAAAAACTGCAGCGAAAACAACAATAACTGTGCACATGGTGGCAGTCCCTCCTTGCAGGCGCCTCTCACAGAAGTTTGGCTACTTCAGCTACATGTGCTTGTCGTTCAGTGGCTGCCAGTCATTGTGGGAGCAGAGGCCACTGGTGAGAGACACCTTCTCCAGCCTGTCCACCAGCAGCCAACTGGGACAGTAGTCAACCCCCAAAAACGAGAAGAGGTGCTTTAATGGCTAAGACCAAAATCAAGTCAGCTTTTCGTTTACTTCCGGTTCACACACAGTGTTTTCATCTGTTGAGGTTATGTTTTGAAGGGTGTTTTACGATGATATGTGTCTCCGGGTAGAGTGTGCTATTTCTTGTAATTATTTTAGCAATGGAGTGGGTTGTTCGTTTTGAGTCTAAGGGCCCCTTCACACGGAGTAAACGCGCCGCGCATTGTGGCGCGTTTACGGCGCGTGTACGCCGCGTTTTTTTACGGTGCGCGATCACGCCGCGTTAACGCGGCGTAATTGCGCACCGTAAAAAAACGCAGCGTACACGCGGCGTAAACGCGCCACAATGCGCGGCGTGTTTACTCCGTGTGAAGGGGCCCTTATTTTGATTCTTGGTTGTATTACCTGGACAACTTCTTATTTGCCGCTCTTTGTTGTTTTGTTTCCATCTCCTGATGGGCAAGTTGGGGGTTCTGCTATCAACTGAATAGACAGAAGGTCCAGTGACACAGTTGTTCTTTCTGGAGATCGAGATAGATCAGGTGGAGATAGATCCAGTGGAGATAGTCTTTAGATTGCCGGAGGACATGTTCAGCAGTCTGATGCTTACAGTTTGAGAATGCTAAGACTGTACCTAGTGTCAGCTTCAGTCCTTACTGGGACTATTTAACTTTGCGTGTTTCATCACGGCTATGGGATGGTTTTTTTGACAGCTTTTGCCATTCACAACGAGGGGTATGACTGCGCCTGGGCATTTTATATGACTCACTAGGCAGCTCAGGGAGTACTTGGTATGGTGTATGTTTTAGCGAGAAAACAACAGCAGGACCCTGTGGCAGGCAGAGGAACTGCATAATTTCCACCTACAGCTTTTATCCAAGCGTCGAGTTTAGTTGTTTTGGGGTTGGTATTCAGCACACGATGGTGTTTTGGGAAGTGGCCTGACCTTTGGAATGCGCGATTCCAGTTCATTGCCTATGCTGGTGCTGGTGCAGCTTCTTATCTTGAGGTGCTTGCAGGAGAAAATGTGATTCAGGGTGCAACATTTGGTTTGAGTGGATAATGCTATTGCTGATGCATTGTCTCGCTCTCAGTTTCATTGGTTCTTGGAGCTGCATCCGATAGATCAGCAGGGAGGAGAGACATGCCTGAGTGGTTTGTGGGATTTAGTGGAAGCACATTTCTCCAGTTAATTGAACGACCAGTTGCACCTGCATCTTGGCGCAGACACAGTAAAGGCCTGGGAAGAGTGGTTGGAAGTCATAGGATCAAGTTTCCCTTCTTCGGATGGTGTGTATCCCCATGTGGTTTTGGACTATATGTAGCACCTGTGGTCAGCAGGGGCATCGGATTCAGTTGTCTGGGGTTGCTTTTCACTTCAAATTGCATGGTTTCAGGAACGTTACTAAGTAGTTTGTAGTGGGTCAGGGTTTGAAGGGCTAGCAAAAGAGGCACAGGGGTTGGATACTTGCTGGCCAGTTTCCTTTTCATTGCTTGAAAATTTGATGGTGGCTGCCAAGGCAGTTTGTGAGTCTAAGCTTGAAGCATGCTTACTTAGGGCTGCTTTCGCTTTGACATTTTATGGGGCATTAAGGGTTAGTGAGTTGGTAGCTCTGAGAAAAAGCGTAGTGAGTGGATTGCTTTGAGACAATATGATTTTAGTTCCTGAGAGCCTTTGTATTAGGGTCCAAGACAGACATCTTGGGCTGCGGCACTTGGTTGCAGGTCAGTTCAGTTCAGGTACATGTTTAATAGGTGTTTGTTGTTTTTAGGTCTGGATCCATTGTACTATGGAGTCTATTGCTTTAGAATCGGTGCAGTCACAAAAGCTGAGGCCTTTTGAATGTCTAAGTCAGAGATCATCCATTTGGCGCTCTGGAAGGAGATAATAAGGAAGTTTTGTAGGTGGATGGGCTTCAGCTTAATTCTATTAGGTCAGGACATATTTATTGTCCGGCTTGTCAAAGAGGCTCTCTTACTGTTGGCTGGGGGTCGCGCTTCTGCATAGGGGTACACTTCCCCGTTGTGACGGCATTGTGAGCACATATCTGGCAGTGTAGCCTGTGGTCAGAGCTTAAAGGGGTACTCACCCGTCTTCGTTTCTGTGAAATCTTCTGTCTTCCGGCTTTGTTGCGTAATTGGTGGGCGGGGTCACATATGCAAAGCCAAGCGGCGAGATGCCGCTGGCCCTGGGTGCGCTCTCATAGACCAGTCTGGCCTTCACAATGCGAATACAGACCCAACAGGGTGTCGGGTCTGTATTCGCATTGTGAGGGCTAGACTGGTCCATGAGCATGCACGCAGGGCCGGCGGCTTCTCGCCGCTTGGCTTTGCATATGTGACCGCGGAGCGGAATAACAGCAACGCTTCTGCCGCTGCTGACTTCATGCAGGGCAGAAGCATAGCGATGTTGCTGGCTTCACCTGTGCCGGCGTCTAACAGTCCCCAGCATCCGACTCTCTATTACAGCGGATGCCCCCCCCCCCCCTACCCCCCCGGAATAGCAGCATTGCTTCTGCCGCTGCTGGCTTCATGCAGGTCAGAAGCATAGCGATGTTTCTGGCTTCACCTGTGCCGGCGTCTAACCCTGTATTGGCGGCCCCTTCCCCCCAAAGGGTAAACTACCCCCCCCCCCCTCCAGGCTCGATCCCATGCACTTAGCCCCTCCTCCCTCCCCCCTGAGAGCAGGCTGATACATCACTTGACTCATGAGCAGCTAGGTCAGGGCTGTGGCCACAAAAAAATGAATAAAGTGATATAGTGGACAAACAAAGCAGTTTTGCTGAAGCAGTGTATTTAGGAAAAGTCTTACATTCACATTAACAAGCAGTATAGATAGGATCCTTGTGATGGGACAACCCCTTTAAGACATGCCTGTTACAGACGGAGCATACTGGGGCTTAATACATAAAGTTTAATAAAGCTCTGGCCTTCTTTCCACCAGCAATGAATGTCTGTGTTTTTTCTTTATTTAGACAATGTCATATGTTTTTGTTTTATACGTAGTTTGAGCAAGGTTGTACATTCAAGAATCCCTGAGGTTTCAGGTAAGTGGAGTAATTTTCCATGAAGTCACATCCCAACAGATCACATATTGATGACCTATCCTGTAAGCACAGGTTATAAAATCCGACAATGACAAATAAATATAAACATTAACTTTTAGTTCATTATTTTCTAAAAAAGAGTGTTACAAAAACAAAAATGGAAGGTTTGTGGATAACATCTTTTACGTGTTTTGAGACTATGTGTTTCCTGTGGACAGGGTATCGGCATGAAAATTCGATTTGGGACTGAAAAACTCCTTTAAAGCAAACTCAGTCTCTGGTAAGGGCAATTTTTCTCAAAGTACTGATGAATTCCCTTGGCAGGTGTTTAGCAGACTGATGTGCAAAGAATAGAGGATGCTGGCCACCCTACTTTCCAGCGATAAAACCTAATAATGTTCCAACTATCGCTTTCAGTCAATTCAATTGGTGCTTCCAACGTCCTGAGTGCTACTTTGTCTCCCCATATAGCCAGACCACCAAGGTACCCTCTAACCCAAGGGCTGGGGAACCAGTCTACCATATATACTCAGTGTAGCCATTCACCATTCTATGACATGCCAATGACATGTTTATCCATTGCTTCTCATGTGGGCCAACATAACTAAACTGCATTCCCTTAAACCATGCCTTCTGATGTTTGTTGCATCATGGTGCCATCTAGCGCTCAGCAGAGCTATTCACAGGCAAAACGTAGAAGGGAAGTAGCCAAATATAGATTTAAAACATTAAGGCACAAAAATTATATAAATATTTTTTCTTACCACTGGCAAACACCCCATCTTATACCTTCCTCATCTTTTTATCAAATGGCATAATAGAGCAAGATGGACAGTCTTTCTAAACAGAAATAATATGAACAGTTAACATCCATATATGTCCATTTTCCATTCCCAAGAAAGCAAGGCCCATCAACTTTTCCTTTGAAGGGACCTTCCATGGCGGGATCTGTACTTGCCTAGGAGATACGAAAACTCTGAGTATAAGAAATGGATCTTATTGAGGCCCTTGGCATAAGTACATGGATTTCAGTATTCTTCTTCGCTTCCAACAGCACCCGGCTTACCCAGGCAAGTGCCATGGCCCCAAGCTCCCAAGGATGCCCACTCGGCAGTGGTGTAGGATACGGGGGCCACGGCCAGTTGGAAATGCCCAGGGACCCGGACCACCATGATAGTGGTCAGTGAAGCCTGGTTCCCCTAGCGTGATACATACTGCTAATGGAAAGGAGTGTAGTGATCACCGGGCCCCTTTCCAAATAGATGCCAGCCCAGGGGAGGTGATTAAAAATTTATAAGAATTTATAAAAATACTTATATTCACCTGTCCTGCGCTCAGTATCCACTCTAGAGCTTGCTGGGCCAGTGACTGAGGTCCTGCTCCCCAGGCCCCTGCTGGGGCCTGTGATTGAGCCCCAAGATTTCATGGGGCGTGTCAGCGTAATGACGTCAATCACAGGTACCAGCAGCGACGTCTGGGGAGCAAGACCTCAGTTGCAAGGAAGAAGAGGATGCCCCTGAGAGGGGAGGTAAGGTGAGTATAAATCAGTGGTTCTTAACCAGGGTTCGAACGAACCCTAGGCCATATGCACGGTTCATTTTGTGTACCAGTAAAAAACATATACCTATGTCTTGAATTTGGAAAAAAATCATATTTGATTTATCACTAAAGAAGGGTTCGATGAATGTGCATATGAAACTAGTGGGTTCGGTACCTCAAACAAGGTTAAGAACCACTGGTATAAATTTTTGTTATTTTTAGTCACTTCCCCTGAGCCTCTGATTATTATACTCTGGGTTCTGAGGAGACCTCAGAGTATAATAATAGCACCAGCTCTTGAGGGGGGGGGGGGGGCTCTTGGGAGCATAAAATACTGTGTGTGGGCAACTGCAGAGCTTATAATACTTTGCGGGGGCCACTGCGGAGCCTATAATACTTTGTGGGGGCCACTGCAGAGCCTATAATACTGTATGGGGGCCACTACAGAGCCTATAATACTGTGTGGGGGCCACTGCAGAGCATATAATGCTGGGAGGGAGACACTGTGGAGTATATAAAGCTGTGTAGGGGCCAATGAGGAGCATATAATGCTGTGTTGGAGCCACTGTGGAGTGGCGCTATTAAGAGTATCAGGCCTTGTTAACACAGTGGAATCTGGTACGGATTTCGCACCTAAATCAGCAGCATATTCCCCCTCATTCTGCCTCCTATTGAAACTAATTGGAGGATTGCTGGATCTTGCCGCAGATTCTGCATCTGATTCGGAGGCCGCAGCTTGAGACTCCCCACTGGTTAGACTCACTCATTTGGGCCTAATCAGTGGTGGAAAACCGCAACAGAATGCTGATGTTCTGCACTATGAGAAAATGAAGAAGAATCCGAGGTAGATGTCCGCCTCAAATTCCTCTTTACTTTCTGAAAAGTTTGTATCTTCATGTATGGAATGGACTGTATTGTACAGTCCAGTACAGTAGGTCTCCATCAGCAAAACGCCCCCAATTTTGATTGTTTTTTTGCAGCAGTGTGCATGAGTTACTTCAAAAGGGACCCACTGGGGCTCTGTCACCCATGGGCCCACACAAACCTGGAGCTGGTCCTGCTTGCAATTGCTGCAAATTGGCCCCAGAGAAATAGTGTCCAGGCAACTTGAAAATTGTAACATGGGTACATACCTCCCAACTTTTGAAGAACCGAAAGAGGGACAAAATGTGCGGCACGCGTAGCGCGCCGCGGCAAATTTAGCCAGACCCACTTGTGTGTTGACTCCACCCACTCGTTAATTTTTCATGTGCCTGCACACAGTATAATCCTCCTACCGTCACCCGTAAATTATATGTCCCCCCTCTATCTCTCCCCCAGTTTCATATACACCCTTCATCTGCCCCCAGTTTCATGTCCCCCTTCCATCTCTGCCCCCAGATTCATGTCCCCACATCTCTGCCCCAGTTTCATGTCCCCTCCATCTCTGCCCCCAGATTCATGTCCCTCCATCTCTGCCCCCAGATTCATGTCACCCCAGATTCATGTCCCCCCTCCATCTCTGCCCCCAGATTCATGTCCCCCCATCTCTGCCCCCAGATTCATGTCCCCTCCATCTCTGCCCCCAGATTCATGTCCCCCCATCTCTGCCCCCAGATTCATGTCCCCTCCATCTTTGCCCCCAGATTCATGTCCCCCCTCCATCTCTGCCCCCAGATTCATGTCCCCACATCTCTGCCCCCAGTGTCATGCCGTCCTCTCCATCTCTGCCCCCAGTGTCATGCCGTCCTCTCCATCTCTGCCCCCAGTGTCATGCCATCCTCTCCATCTCTGCCCCCAGTGTCATGTCGTCCCCTCCTTCATCTGCCCCCAGTGTCATGCTGTCCTCTCCTTCATCTGCCCCCAGATTCACGTTCCACCTCCACATTAAACTTACCTTCTCCTCGGCTCCCTCGCCGCTCTCTGCGCGCCTCTCTCGCTGACACATGCGACTGAAGGAAGGAGCTGACACAGGTCAGCTCCTCGCTTCACCGCTGCGTGTCTCTCTCGCTGACATATGCGGCTGAAGGAAGGAGCTGTCAGCTGACCTGTGTCAGCTCCTTCCTTCAGCCGCATGTGTCAGCGAGAGAGGTGCGCAGCGGCAAAGCGAGGAGCTGACCTGTGTCAGCTCCTTGCTTCAGCCGCATATGTGTTCAACTCAGATCTGTGTCCTCTGGACGCAGATCTGAGTTGAAATCGGGACATACCTCCCTCCAACCGGGACCGCGGGACATGTCACCCAAATCGTGACTGTCCCACAGAAATCGGGACGGTTGGGAGGAATGCATCCGTATATTACACTGAACTAGGTATCACATCAGTATATTACACTGAACCTGGTATGACATCAGTATATAACACTTAACCAGGTATCACATCAGTATATTACACTGAACCTGGTATCACATCAGTATATTACACCGAACCAGGTATCACATCAGTATATTACACTGAACCAGGTATCACATCAGTATATTACACCGAACCAGGTATCACATCAGTATATTACACAGAACCAGGTATCACATCAGTATATTACACTGAACCTGGTATCACATCAGTATATTACACCGAACCAGGTATCACATCAGTATATTACACCGAACCAGGTATCACATCAGTATATTACACTCAACCAGGTATCACATCAGTATATTACACCGAACCAGGTATCACATCAGTATATTACACCGAACCAGGTATCACATCAGTATATTACAGTGAACATGGTATCACATCAGTATTTTACACTTAACCAGGTATCACATCAGTATATTACACTGAACATGGTATCTTTCACATCAGTATATTACACTGAACCAGGTATCACATCAGTTTATTACACTGAACCAGGTATCACATCAGTATATTACACCGAACCAGGTATCACATCAGTCGCCGCTTCACCTCGCCTCATTAGAGGTGCAACCCTGCCCTGTACACAGTATTATGCCCCATAGTGGCCCCTACACACCGTATTATACCCCATAGTGGCCCCTGCACACTGTATTATTCCCCATAGTGGCCCCTGCACACTGTATTATTCCCCATAGTGGCCCCTGCACACTGTATTATTCCCCATAGTGGCTCCTGCACAAAGTATTATGCCTCATAGCGGCCCCTGCACATACTATTATGCCCCATTATGGACACCCTTGAACACTTATTAGATTTCAGACCCCAAAGTATAATAATTGGAGACCCAGGGGAGGATACAAACATAAAAAAAACACTGTTACTTACCTTTCCCTGGAGCCGGCGCACTCCCTGGTGATGTTAGCCATCTGGAAAGACCCCCGAGTATAATGATAGCAGTGTTTGTGTTACTTACCGACAGGGCCTCCGATAGGCCAGTATTACCGCTACTGGCGTCAGGGGCCCGGCCAAATTGAAAAATGGGGGGGGGGCCCGGCGTCACTGTAGTATAGTCGGGCAAGTGCCGGGGCCCACAGAGCCTCTTGGGGCCCCCCGGAACTTGCCTGTCCCGATTTCAGGACACAGGCGATTAAAGCAGGAGCTCAGCTCAGCTCCTGCTTTAATGCTGCGCCCGGCTTCGGCGTGTGTAGGCGCGATGTGATGACGTCACATCGCGCTTACACCTGTCAGTGGAGTGAGAGGAGCGTCAGAGAGAGGAGCGGCGAGGGAGCGATGGAAGCAAGGGTGAGTGTAAATAAGTGTTTGTTTTGTGTAACATAACATAATGAAGGGGGCCCATGAAACTGGGGGGCAAATGAAGGGGAGGGGGGGAACGGCATGACACTGTGGAAGATGAAGGGCGTGGGGAGAGAATGGCATCACACTGGGGCAGATGAAGGGGGGGAGAATGACATTACACTGGGGCAGATGAGGGGGGAAGAATGGCATTACACTGGGGCAGATGAAGGGGGGAGAATGGCATTACACTGGGGCAGATGAGGGGGGGAGAATGGCATTACACTGGGGCAGATGAAGTGGGAGAATGGCATGACACTGGGGCAGATGAAGGGGGGGAGAATGGCATTACACTGGGGCAGATGAAGTGGGAGAATGGCATGACACTGGGGCAGATGAAGGGGGTGGGGAGAGAATGGCATGGACACTGGGGCAGATGAAGGGGGGGAATGGCATGACACTGGGGCAGATGAAGGGGGGAATGACATGACACTGGGGCAGATGAAGAGGGGAATGACATGACACTGGGGCAGATGAGGGGGGGAACGGCATGACACTGGGGCAGAGATGGGGGGGGACATGAAACTGTGGGCAGTTGAAAGGGGGAGAACAGCATGAAACTGGGGACAGAGATGGAGAGGGGGACATGAAACTAGGGGCAGATGAAGGGTGTATATGAAACTGGGGAAGAGATGGAGGGGAGGCATATAATTTACAGGTGACTGTAGGAGGATTATACTGTGTGGGAGCACATGAAAATGAATGAGAATGGGTGGAGTCAACAGAAAAGTGGGCGGAGCTAAATTTGTTGCGCCGCACATTTTCTCCCTCTTTCTACTCTTCAAAAGTTGGGAGGTAATACATAATTGGTATGTCACAAAATAAAGTAGTGTTAAAATGGCGGGGGGGGGGGGGGGGGGGCAGTCACTTAGGGTGTATGGGGCCCCAAAATTCCTGGTGGCGGCCCTGCTTACCGATCCCAATGCCGTTTTTGATGGATTGAACATCCGTTAAAAACTGACAATTTCTGTTCCATTTCATATTTCCTCTTTGGATGGCCAAGTGTCTGCAGTTTGGTGTCAGCTTTTAACTGCCTATGAAAACAGCGGATACATTTCAATAGTATTCTGTTGTCATTATGTACAATATTATTGCAGCTTGGTATAAATAAATAAAAAAACCTCCTATTGCCATCAATAGAGCTTGTTGTGTACACTGTTTTGTGGGTTCAGATATCTAATGAACAAAATGAATCAAAATAAATTAATATAGGATTTTCCGGCAACCTCCTCAATTATATTCACTGCACTGAGGTGAGGTCACTGCAATGAATACTAATAAGGACTGGTTCACATCTGCGTTCTGGTAATCCGCTTGGGGAACCCCTGAACGGAATACCGAACGCATTGACAAGCAGTGAGCAATAAAAGCACATGGACCCCATAGACTATAATGGGGTCCATGTGCTTTCTGCACAGTGTTTGCATGAGTCATGTGGAGAGGAAAGTAATTCATGACCAAAAAAAAAATTGCGTTTCCACAACATTAGGCCACAGCCTAAAGCTTCTGATGTGGAATAAGAGCAGGACCGGCGTCAGCGCATGGCATAGTCGGGCAAGTGCCGAGGCCCACAGAGCCTCTGGGGGCCCCCCGGTACTTGTCCACCCCAGCACTTGCCTGTCCCGATTTCAGCTGAATACATAGGTGATTAAAGCAGGAGCTGTGAGCTCAGCTCCTGCTTTAACGCTGCGGCCCGACTTGCGTGTGTAGGCGCGATGTGATGTCATCGCGCCTACAACTATGTGAATGGAGTGAGAGAGCAGAGAGAGGAGCGTCAGGGGAGCGATGGAAGGTGAGCGTAAGTGTTAGTTTTGTATTAAATATTAAGGTGGAACATAATGAAGGGGGCCCATGAAACTGGGGGGCAAATGAAGGGGAGGGGGGGGACGGCTTGACACTGGGGAAGATGAAGGCGGTGCGGAGAAAACGGCATGACACTGGGGACAGAGATGGAGGGGGCCCAATGAAACTGGGGGGCAAATGAAGGGGAGGGGGGGAACGGCATGACACTGGGGCAGATGGGGGGTGGAACAGCATGACACTGGGGCAGAGACGGGGGGACATGATGGAGGGGGGCATATAATTTACGGGTGACTGTAGGAGGATTATACTGTATGGGAGCACATGATAAATGAATGAGAATGGGCAGAGTCAACATAAAAGTGGGTGGAGCTAAATTTGCCGCGGCGCGCCACACATTTTACTCCTCTTTCTACTCTTAAAAATTGGGAGGTATGGCGTTGGTGATGTCACTCGCTTCATCTGCGACGCACAGTGTCTTGACTCCCCCGCCTCCTTTACAAGGGGGCCCACTGAGGCTTTGTCGCCCAAGGGCCCATAAAAACCTGGAGCCGGCCCTGATATAAGAGGCTACGACCATGTGCATTTAGAGACAGGAGGTAGGTGAGTACAATTCCTATAGCTTTATAGCTAGAGAATATTCATGGCAATGTGGCCACCAAGAAAATCTTCACACAGCACTTTGTACAACGATTGCCCACCCCTAAATTCCTGTTAAAAATTTGAAGCCCACCCCTGGGCTTGGCAGTAAAAGCTGTAATAATTCTGTCTCCTGGCCAGTAGGTGGCAGAGTTACATAGTGATGCTGTGTCCTGCTGGTTTACATCACTAGGGAGGTGGAGTCAGGCTGCAGAGGCCAAGGAGGAGGAAGGAAAAGGACAGGAAAGTGTCTGCTCCACTTTCATCCATCTTTCAACCAGGAGAAGTTGCAAGAGAGTCTCCTGTGCAGCCCTGAGGAGACTTTTAAGGTTAGCTCCAGCAGTGTCTGTGTGAAGGAGAAGATAGGACACAACATGGCTGTCCTGGGCAGGGACTGTGTACACTAGCTTATGGCAGGCACATGGTATAAAAGGATGGTACAAGGTTAAAAAAAACTGCAAAATATACCATACAGCTAAGTTTCCCTTTGCTTAAGCAGGGAGGGCTCATTGACATGACAGCGTTCATCGGCCATATACTAGCTATTGAATGTATGGCCAGCACACTGCCCATAGACTTTAATGGATCTATTCACATGACTGTTGTTTTTTTGTCCGATCCGAGTAAAAATAGGACCTATCATTTCCGAGATCTCAGATCCCTATATAGACTCTTATTTATTAGGGATCCCTGAGGCTGAAACTCCTCGTTGCAGAAACGCAGCTTATTTTGTTGTAGATTTTGCTGCGGTTTTTTTGAGCCAAAGCCAAGAATGGCTGCACAAGGAATGAAAAACTTATAGGAAGTTCTTATACTTCTACCTTCAGCTCAATCCACTCCTGGCTTTGGCTCTGAAAATCTGCAATAAAAAAAGGTGCCTTTCCGCAACGTGGGGCCTCAGCCAAAATCTGAATTTTTTTTTCTATGGCCAAGTGCTGGGCTTTGTCATGTGAATATGACCTATGTCTCAGCTGGTCCTCTGTTTATGTGCCATCAAGTGACCACTGATGTAGATCAAAACAACGAAAAAATATATTTTCGTTTTAGTGGAAACAAAATGAAGACTTTCCATCAAAAAAAAAAAATTTTTTCCTTCCTGGCAGTGTGAACACGACTTCATCCGTAGTTCTAAATATTGGTAATTACTAGAGATGAGCAAGTACTATTCGAAACTCCCGTTTCGAATAGCACGCACCCATAGGAATGAATGGACGCAGCCAGGACGCAGGGGGTTAAGCAGCCGTCAAAGTCGGCGTGCCGGCCACTTCCATTAATTTCTATGGGTGCGTGCTATTCGAAACGGCCGTTTCGAATAGTACTCGCTCATCTCTAGTAATTACTAATGTAGTGTTGCGTGACTATTTGGGAACTCCGTTCCCCAGTCCCCTTGAAAAACGTGAAGAAAAAATTCCTGATTGATTTTGTGTGGAAACCCGAAGGACTCCATTCTAGTTTGTGGGGTTCACAGGTGTCCGTGGGTAACTGCTTTTTAAGTGGGTAGGGTTTCTGTTTTTCGGGACGGAAACCTGAACGATAGTGTGAACCTAGCATCACTAGTTAAATTGCCATTGTTGCAGCAGCTCCGTTTTCCGTAATAAGACTGGGTTCACACTACCACCACTGTCTGCTCCGGGGTTGCCGTCCTAATCCTGAGGAAACTGGACAAGGGACGGCTTGCCAGCAGTTAACTTTAAAGGGATTCTACCACTAAAACACATTTTTTTCTAGTTAACACGTCGGAATAGCCTTTAGAAAGGCTATTCGGCTCCTACCTTTAGAAGTGCTCTCCGCCGCGCCGTTCGTTTAAAATACCGGTTTGTACCGGTATGCTAATGAGTTCTCTTGCAGCGATGGGGGCGTCCCCCATCGCAGGAGCAGCGATGGGGGCATCCCCATTGCAGCTCGAAAACCGACCGCAGCGCCGCCTCTATGGTCTTTGGTATCCTCCCCTTCCTTCTTCAGCGTCCTGTCGGACGCCTGCGCAGTACACTCTGTTCGGCGAAGATTGCCGAACGTACTGCGCATTGCGCGAAATTGCAGTGCCCGCACTATGGCTGGGACCGCAATTTCGCGCATATGCGCAGTACGTTCGGCAATCTTCGCCGAACAGAGCGTACTGCGCAGGCGTCCGACAGGACGCTGAAGAAGCAAGGGGAGGATACGCAAGACCATAGAGGCGGCGCTGCGGTCGGTTTTCGAGCTGCAATGGGGACGCCCCCATCGCTGCTCCTGCGATGGGGGACACCCCCATCGCTGCGAGAGAACTCATTAGCATACCAGTACAAACCGGTATTTTGAACGAACGGCGCGGCGGAGAGCACTTCTAAAGGTAGGAGACGAATAGCCTTTCTAAAGGCTATTCCGACGTGTTAACTAGAAAAAAATGTGTTTTAGTGGTAGAATCCCTTTAAAACCTATTCATTTGAATGGGTTTTTAAAGGTAACCGCCGTTGTCCGTATACAACCTCTACGTCTGGTAACCGTTTTTTGTTGCACGGACACAAAGTCTTGTATGCAGGACTTTGTGTCCGTGCCAAAAAAATGGCTACCAGGTGTAGAGGCTGTATACGGACATCGGTGGTTACCTTTAAAAAAAAAAAACCCATTCAAATGAATGGGTTTTAAAGCTGACTACCGACAAGTAGTCTCCAAACAGTTTCCCCAGGGTTTAGGGTGGAAACCCCGGGGCGGACAGCGGCGGTAGTGTGACTGCACCTTAAACGTGATCCTTTTAGCAAGCATTTATGGTCCCAGAAGCCAAAAGGGGCCCAAAGGTACCTTCACAACATAAAAAAGACACCAGTATTATAGATAGCACATGGTAAATGGGGTCCCTTTACAGATTTTGCACTGGGGTCCAGGAGCTTGAAGTCACACCTCTGTAGGCATACACAGTGACCCAAGCAAGCAGGACATTTTCTTCTGTGTAAAGCAATGAACAAACAGAAATAACACTGAATGATGACAAATGCAGATGGAGGGGGCTTTGTCTCCATCAGTCATTCTGTCGGCTTTTCAGTCACTTGTTGTGATCCTGTGATGAATCAGAACAACAGACTTGAATGATGGCAGGGTGACTGTATCCTAAGCTTTACTTGGAACACATCCATAGATATCACACTGTCTAGCCCTGGCAGTGCACTTATCTGTTAGCAAAGGTCTGAGTATCCAGGAAAGAACAGCCTTAAAAAGTGACAAATGGTTATCATTTTACATGAAAGATGTTTGTTGTGCCTCTGTGAGACAACTTTGGCCATGACTCCTGTTACACAACCAAAGATCGCCAGGACGCGCTATGACTTCTTCACTAATATAAGTGAATCGAATTGAACTGAAACCCTTAGTATCCCGCATGTCCAATGCTAGACATTTTTGCAGCTAGAAATTGCGGTTACTTCATGCTAGAGGTTGCAACTCCATTCACTAACATTGGTAAAGAAGTTGCAGGGCAACATGGTAATCTTTGGTTATGCAACAGGAACTGCAACCAAAGTTGCAGTGTAGCCCTATCAGTAGTTTGTGCATGCATGCATGTATTGTGTTGCATTAGTCATATATGTGTCACATGTACGGTATGTGTGCTATATACAACTGGCATATGTACTTTGTGTGTTTTATGTGAAAGTGACGTGTCATGGGTACAAAGTGTGAGCTGCTCATGTTCATTATGTTGCAATATGTGTGGCTGGTGTATAGCCTATAGCCGTGATGGTGAACCAATGGCACGGGTGCCAAAGGTGGCACTCAGAGCCCTCTCTTTAGGCACACATCTGTGGAACCGATTATATTGTGTGGGGGCCACCATGGAGCAAATTGTACTGTGTTGGGAACAACTGTGCAGCAAATTATACTGTGTGGGGCCACTGTGAAGCAGATTGGACTGTTTGGGGGTCACAGTGGGGCAGAAAGCTCTATAAAGCCCCATTCACATGACCGTATTTTGCAGGTCCGTAATTGTCTGCAATTGTGGATTCACACATTATAAGGTTAAATTGCCATGTTGGCACTTTGTGATAAATTAGTGGTCTTTGGGTTGCAATTTAGGCACTTGGTCTCTAAAAGGTTCGCCATCATTGGCCTATAGGCTGCAGCTGTGCAGTGACTTTTGCCAAAGCCAAAAATCGCCATGTTGCCCTCCTATTTCACATACAGGAATTGCAATTGTTGGTTGCTCAGAGAGAGTTCTAGCCAAACTCAGCATGTAGCCCTAACCATATAGTATATAGATCCAACAACTTGATGACCCTTCTCGAGATCCAGTGAAATAGTGATTTATTCATCCATTTTGCTGTGATGTACTTTAGAGCCCAAAATCAAGCTAAAACATCATTACTATATGGGTGAATTAGGCTTCACAGCAATTTTTGCTTCCACTCCCGTTGCATGTACAAGGATCGCTGGGTCGCTCGGCAAATCCTTCATTCATGTTAGTGAATGGAGTTGCATTGCAACCCCTTGTGTGATAGCTTTGTGTGCCCGCACCTCCTGAGTGATAGGTGTGTGAGTAGCCGTTCATTTGTAATCTGCACCTGTGCAAGCTCTATCCTATAACCCTGTGACTTGTCTGCAGCCTGATGTGAGCTGGTCATCCTGCCCTTGTGTTAGTAAGTAGGCTTTTTCTGTGAAGTGTTCTTCTTATTGTAAAATGGCAACACAAATTTGTGAATAGTAGGTAACATCGATCAGCCATGGCATAAGTGTATTCACTTTTTTTCTTGATGGACTGAACAAAGGTCATTTTAATAAAACTGACGTTGCTTGTGTTGTCAGATTTGACGGCCACATGGTCTCCATTACAGTCAATAGTGGTTATTTATAGTTTTCCCCTTTTTTGGCATATCTGTATATTTTTACACTATTTTTACTGTGGAGTTTACTTTAATGTTGTTCACATGTGTTACACTAGGCTCTCAATTGAGTTCAGGCTTCTGTTCTTCGGTCCTGAAAAACAGAAACCCTATCTACTTGAAAAGCTGTTATAGACTATAATGGGGTCTGCCGGGTTTCTGCTTGCAGTTGGAGAGAAAAATACTGCTTGCATATTGTAAGTGGAATAGGATACACAGTCCCCAAATGGTCCCACAACTCTAGTGTGACCGCAGCCTTAGTTTAGATCCTTAGGTTGGTCTTACACGACCGTAATTTAAGTCCGCAAATGTTCTACAATTGTGGGTTTTCAATTGCGGACACATTGTATTCAGTGCGGTCTCTTACACCATAGTCCGTGGTGTGCCGGGCTGTGACTGGAGGGCTGCACTGAATACAACAAGTCCGCAAAGGCCGTGAATTTACAGCACTGCACAGACTCGCCCACAGAACTCGCCTGTCCAGTTTCTTTGGGTTTTATGGGCGCGTGCAGGTGCGTGTCCTGCTGCACGCGCCCATAAACCCCAAAGAAACTGGACAGGCGACGGCTTGCCGGCAGTCTGCTTTACAACCCATTCATTTGAACCGCTGGTGTTCGTATGTGGCCTCTCCGCCTGGAAACAGTTTTTTTGTCCGGACAATCTGGCAGGGCCAGATTTACCATAGTTATACCATTTTGGGGAATGTCTATTTTTTAGATCTACTTTTGTTTAAATCGGACGCGAAACGGTGAAAAAAACGGCGGTTTGGCACTTTTGGTTTTGACGTTCACCGTACAGGAAAAATATTTTATAAGTAGACTGGGAATTTTCTAACACAGGGATACCTAATGTGTATGTGCATCACAGTATTTTTCTTCTTTTAGATGTATTCTAGGGAAAGGAGGTGATTTAGAACTTTTAAAATTTATTTTTTTTTTTTTTTAACCCCACTAGGGGACTTGAACCTGCAATCCTTTGATTGCAAGTCCCATAGATGGAAATACAAGTGTATTGCTGTCTATGGGAGATTCTGTACATTACTGTTGCAGCTGGTCTATGACCAGTACTAGGCTCCTGGCTGTCAGCAGAACAGGTCGGCTCCTGCGAACTCGCAGTTAAGTTTTAATGCCCGCAATTAGAATGCATTCTGATTGCGGGCATTAGCTTCGGGCCTCTGTGTATAGCGGAGACCCGGTTGCTATGGTGACCGCTCTGCAGCAGAGTTGTCTCCATTAGCTTTACATACCCGGCATCTGCTGTAACAGCACAGCGGATGCTGTGTAGGCTGCGGCCGCAGCATGACTCCACTCCTGCCGCTGCAGGAAGCCAGTGGCGGCAGGAGCGTTGCGATCCCACTCCTCCGCCCCCTGCCCCACAGTATACCCGCCGTATAAGATGACCCCCAACTTTTCAGAAATGTTTTGGGGGTTAAAAAGTCGTCTTATACGCCGGAAAAATACAGTATGTATAAAAAAAACTCACAGATCAAGCAGCTTTAGAAAAACAAATAGACCTCTGAAAAGAAGTTCTGGTTCTAGCACTGTTCTTCCAGCAGAGCAGAGGGTTTTACTCAACAATTTTTTGGTTCATAAACTGGTTCCTACTGATAATAAACTTTAAAGGGGCTCTATCAGCAAAATCATGCTGTATGAGCCCCACATATGCGTGAATAGCCTTTAAAAAGGCTATTTAGGCACCGCTAAAGTTATATTAAACTATCCCCCAGTTTTAAAATAACTAAAACTATAAAAAAGAATGTGATCTACTTACCCATCGTGCACGGTGGGCGGGCATTCAGGGTCTGCCATCTTCTTCATCAACGCCTCCTCTTCCTGTGATGTCCTCGGGTCCCTTCTTCCTCCGGCGCTCGCAAACTGACATTGCTTAAAAAAATGGCCTGGGCGCATGCACAGTAGCATGCTGCTTCTACTGCGCATGTGCCCAGGCCATTTTTTTTTTTTTTTAGCAATGTCAGTTCGCGAGCGCCGGAGGAAGACTGGACTCGAGGACATCGCAGGAAGAGGAGGCGTGGATGAAGAAGACGGCGGACCCTGAATGCCCGCCCAGCGTGCACGATGGGTAAGTTGATCACTTTCTTTTTTAGGGTATTATTTTAAAACTGGGGGATAGTTTAATATAACTTTAGCGGTGCCTGAATAGCCTTTTTAAAGGCTATTCACGCATATATGGGGCTCATACAGCATGATTTTGCTGATAGAGCCCCTTTAAAATCCTTGAACCTATGATGTGGATGTGGTAGTAGCACTTAAAAAAAAAAATAAAATAAAAAAAAATCAATACATTGTGCAATCTATGGAGGGCATTTTAACAGTATTTTTTTCTTGCTGATTTTCAATATAACTGAGCCACAGGGTATAGTTACATCCTTACAGAATTAATGGCTAATGAGTGTTTGGCAGGAGGTTAGAATGCTGCTGACAGGTGCTGTAAACAGAAGTCAGCACTGTTACTCACTACTACCAAAGGTTTTGCAGGGGAACTGACAATAGTCATAGGTTGTCCATGCTTTACCAAGTGTTTCTGTCAAGTTGTGCCTCTTTGTGAGAACTATAACCATATACCAGTTGCTTCATTGTAAGGAATATGTAACCACCAAGCATTTTACCTTATGTTTAAACTTAACATGAATTACTCTGCAGTCTGTCAGACCCTGGTACATATCCAAAAAACAATTCACCATCCCAGTGATCCTGTGACAAGAAGAGTATTATAGTTTCTGTCAGTATGACACATATTTATATGCATACAGAAGGCATTTGTGTATTTTCTGTGTTATAAATGGAGCAAGCTGTGACACAAATTGACTATCCCCCTCCCCTCCCCACAATAAACCACGGTGGGGCCCTGGCCTTAAAGGGGTTGTCCAGGCAAAAATGTAAGTATCAAATAGGCAGTGGACAGTGGGGAGGAAAAATTCATACTCTTCTTTCCATGGTGCTCCGGTGTCTCCCTGCGCAGTTTGAGGCCGCTGAAGGGCCTACTTATGACATCACAATCTTCTTGCTGAGGCCACTGATTGGCCTTAGTGGTGACGTGACCGCTTAGGCCAATCAGCAGCTTCAGTGAAGGGATCCGTGATGTCACAGCAAGTGAACATTTTCACTTTGAGAAGACACTGGAGCAGGAGGACTGGAATACGTCGGAAAACACTGGAGCATCGGGGGCAGGTGAGAATGAAATTTATTTATTTTTTTCCCCACCTCCCCTGATTGTCCAGGCATTAAAAAATGCCTTGACAACCTCTTTAGCTATTTTTATGGCACAATAAAATAAAACCAATAAAAAAAAAGTTTTCATTACCATTAAAAGTAAGTTATTTAAAAAATTATATTCGATCCTGAAAATGAAAATTCTCCCACAAATAATAGAAATTGATTGATTCAGGAACCACTATGGAAAAATTCTTATAACTCTGGAAGTGCTAAAAAAAAACCCCAACTTCCTATTATTTAAGGCCCATAATGCACAATATTAAGGGGTTAAGTAATATGTCAGTGTCTGTAGCTATCTTGCAGTTGATGCAGATGCAGTTGAGGCCCCCACCGCTTCCCTCAGCAAGCACTAATGTTTCCTTAAATAAAGCAGGGTTGCCAGCAGGCAGTGTACATTACACATCTAGCAGCTGTCTGACATTTCAGTGTACGTTCATTCTGGCCATTGGCAGCCATGCCAACCCGTACAGGCAATCCATCTCAGTACTCCAAAGACCAATTGAAAAATCTGTTAATTTCACATAATGTACCTCTGCCTCAGGGTGATCAGAGAAAAGCAGTCTATTTGCAGCTCTACCTCAAGCATATTCTCCCTAAAGATAAAGAAGCTGCTGACTTTTCAAGCGATGATGAGGACATGTTGTCAGAGAATGATGTAAGTCTTGTCCAGGTTTGAGGTTGATGTGTGTGGGACTTCTCAGCATGTCGGCACATTATGAAGGATTTCGGGACCGTTGGGTGTTTTGCACTACTTTTTGCACAACTGTTAATTCAGTGCTTTGCAATACTACAATTTTACCACCTGTAAAAGATCAGATTTGTGTGCTACTAAACAGGGTGCTAGATTTTTGGGTTATATTCCCCCTATCTATACTGGTTACAGTACAAGTCTTTAGAGTAATTTATTATAATATATATACTGTATTCAGGATACTATGAGGCAGCAGTGCTCAAAAAGTGTCCCTTTGGCATTTGCACTTGTGTCTTGGGGTGAATACTGCAGTAGATATGGAGTCATACCACAGCCATTCTAAAGGCTATAATGGATATAGTATCTATGTTTTGGTTGTTATATGCCCCCAAAAAAGTTCATAGCTTTGTAAATTTCTTCTTTCTGTATGACGCTAGGTTCACACCTGCGTTCTACTCTCCGTTCTGTGCTTTCTGTCTTGTGCATGCCAGAAGACGGAAAGCACAGACCGGGTCCAGCCGTGAGCGGCGGTGAGCGTTTTATGCTCTCCGCCGCGAAACTGGATTTTTTAATCCGGACACAGAATACTGCATGTCCGACTCTGTGTCCGGATTAAAAAACCCGGTTTCGCGGCGGAGAGCCTAAAACGCTCACCGCCGCTCACGGCCGGACATCTTTCTCACCCATTCAAATGAATGGGTGAGAGACTCCTGCAGGTTTCCGTCTCCTACTCTGTTTTATGCAGGAAAAGGAAACCTGCAGAACGCAGATGTGAACGAGCCCTAAGCTGCTTAAAATGCATTGCATTTTTCCTTCGCTGTGCTTCACTATGTGTGGCCTTTAGCCTATGGGTGCTGTGCAAGATACCCAAAATTTTGTAATTGCAGGAAAATTTTATAAGGGACACCAGTCACCCATATAGATATTTAGCACTCAATAAATCATTTTAAAATGCTCACAAACTTTGCAGACAACTTAATAAGATAGTATGTCTATAGATACATTCTATTCTGTCTTGCGGGAGGGCTGATTCTGCTGTTAGCCTGCAAGACAAGTCTGCAAACTGTAGTTTTGTGAAAAGACTGAGGATTCTGCAAATCTCACAACTTACAATTTGAGAAACGTCTTCCTTGTACTTGTATGGCTGATTGTGTGATTACAGTTGGGATATTATTCACAAACAGAAGCAGCAGTACTCATTGTTCTCATTGATTTCCTCCTCCCCCCCCCCCTTGTATTTTATCTGCTAAAGCCCGGTTCACATCTGCATTCGTAGATTCTGCTCCCCTTTCCGCATGAAAAATGCAGCAATTTTCTCTCCGCATTTTTTGTGCAGAAACCACACGGGCCCCATTATTGTCTATAGGGTCCACAAGCTTTCTAAGGTAACTGTTATTTTATGCGTATTAGGTTTCCATTCAGGGCATCCCGAATGGAAACCCATGTGTAGATGTGAACCTGGGCCTTAGTTGCCTGTATTTGTCCTGCATTTTCAGTCCCAGTGTTCTGGACTTTTGGCCACTTTTTGGTTTCCTGGATGGTATGGTCACCTGAGCATTTGTCAGGTATTTACTTGCAGTTTTATAGTTGCTCCTGGTAGAAGGGCAGAACATTATCAGCAATGAATGGAGAAGGCAGCTCCTTGTTGTACACATCCACAGCATGAGACAGAAATGCAAAATGTGTTTCAGCAATAATATTAGCAGCAGGACAATTGAAAGGACATCATGTATGAAGGATTGTACAGTTATAGAACAGATTTTTCATGAAAACTCAGGAACTCTTTTAAGGGATTGTACCATTAAAATGCTTTTTTTGACCATTACACATAGGAATAGCCTTAAGAAAGGCTATTGTTCTCCCACCTTTTAGATGCCTTCTCCGCACCGCTGTTTGGTTGAAATCACGGTTTTCTTCGGTATGCAAATGAGTTCTCTCGCAGCACTGGGGGCAGGCCCCAGCGCTCAAACAGCACTGGGGGCGTCCCCAATGCTGCAAGAGAAATCTCCAGCGATGCCTCTATCTTCTTCAGGAACGGCCTCACTGCACGTCTTTTTCCGGAGCTGGGTTTCCCGAGCAGTGCCAGTCAGGGAGGAGAAAGTAGTGGTAGCCCAATAAAGTAGTGCAAGTAGACTGTGTGGTAGTATGAACCACTTCATTACTGAGCCATTTTCCCTTGTTCATGACTGGATACATGGCATTTTGAGTGTTCTAATATACATAGCACTTTGCAAAAAGAGTACATGTGACTGTTTTTTTACTTGTGGCTTTTTTTTTTTTTTTTTTTTCCTCAATAGCACAAAATTCTACCAAACAGTTGTTGCCTGTGTTGTGCCAATGGTAAAGGCATTCATTTTTATTTATTTTTTTATTAATATATTATTCCACCTATAAAGTCATAATAGACAGTTTTAGAGGGCAAGCAAACAATGTATGTAGTCAATAGGTGGTTGTAATTTGACTAAATTATGAATAAAATAATATTTTATGTATGTGTATATAAAGATATAAAAAATATATTTGTGTAAAAGCAGTTTCGGGCCAAACCAGATATAGTTGGCAGTAATCGAACACTTATTATGCCATTTTCACTCTGTGATGTATATATAATAGCCGCTGTCTTACAAAGTGAATGAACGCTCCTTAGCATGAACTGAATGCTCATTTATTGCATTACAGACATTCATTTAAGAAGTAAATGGGATCCCAGCTAGAAAACTTGGATTTAGAGTGGGAAATCAGCAGAGTAATGGCTAACCTTACACTGTTAATATTGAGGAAATCCACATGGTTAGTGCACCGACCCCAGGTCTTTGTGACTGCTATCCAAGTGTGCATTGATGACGTAAACCACTATGCTGGATAAGAGACATTCTGCAGCATGAAAACTGTGTGCTGCTGACCCAGCATAGTTAGTGGAGTCACCTCTGCAATGGCTTTGTAAGACTGTCAGGACCCCTGAGTCAGCACTGGCACACTGACCAGCCTAGAAGGACAGCTACTCTCCTCACAAATTAAATGCAGTCTGCCATTTTGAGAATTCTTCCAGTGACAGAATTAGGTTACAGCATCCATCTGAGTGTCATGTTAATATTTCCTTTATTGGTCCAGCATATGTTGTCTGTCCTACCAGTGCATTGTCTCCTATCCCCACCAGACTGGAAGTGATAATGTCTCCCCATTCAATGTCACTGTTCTTAGGAGTTACATTACTGACTGGCTACTGCAATTGCGTGACAAAAAAAATGGGATGTCATCACTGTTGGTCCTTCATGAACAGAAGCTGTGGCACAGGAAAAGAGGGCGATTTTAAAGGGTGAACACTGTTTTCTCTTAAAAGTTTGTCTACTTACAGTACCGTATATATTCGAGTATAAGCGGACCTGAATATAAGCCGAGGCCCCTAATTTTACCACAAAAAACTGGGAAAATTTATTGACTCGAGTATAAGCCAAGGGGGAAGGGGAATGTAGCAGCTACTGGAAAATTTCAAAAATTAAAATGGTCAGAGTTTTTGGGTGCAGTAGATGCTGGGGAAGGGGAGGGGGTGTTTTGGTTGTCTGTCTGTCTGCCCCTTCCCTGAGCTTGAGGACTGGGTTTTTCCCCCCACGTGGAATTCAGCCTAGCTGAATATAGGGTATCTGCAGTGCTCCTATTAACCCCTTCCCCATGGAACAGGAGCACTGCAGATACCCTATATTCAGTAGACCGGGCACTTTCAGACACAGGGATACCTAATGTGTCTGTGTCTCACAGTCATTTTCTACTTTTATATGTATTCTAGGGAAAGGAGGGATTTAGAACTTTTATTTATTTTTCTTTTAAAGCTTCTTTTTTTTCCCCCACTATCTTATGGGAGATTCTATATATTGATATTGTGGCTGGTCATAGAACCCCCCCCCCTTCCCCCTCCAAAAAAAAGAAAAAAGAAATTTTTTTTTTTTTTTTTTTCTTGCTGATTCGAGTATAAGCCGAGCGGGACTTTCAGCACAAAAACTGTACTGAAAAATTCGGCTTATACTCGAGTATATACGGTAATGGTGTAGTTCTCAAACATCCTCATTAGGCCGTGGCCCCACGGGATGGAAACTCCGCGGGAAAAATTGCAGCATTTTACAGTACGGGCAAAGTGGATGGGATTCTAGCAAAGCCCATCCCCACTTTGCGGTAAAAACCGCCGTGCTGACATGCCACAATTTCCTGAGCCGGTGCGATTTTTGAAATGGCAGCATGTCAATTATAACTACGGAAATGCCGGCAATTTCCTCATAGGTATAATTGTCACAGCAAGTCTGTGGAGAAAAGCTCTGCAAACTTTCTGTATTAAAGCGCTGCAGAAAGAACTGCGCCGCGTGGCTGCTGTGGTTTTTCCCACAGCGCTTTATTGTCCCATGGGGCCTAAGCCTTAAAAGGAGTCTGTTAGCAGAGCCCAGCATATCATTCCATCCACACAGATATATACAGTGTTTTCCCTTATGGAGATATCCCTGTTGTTAAAATGCAATGGAGTTCTTTGGAGCAAGGAGGGCGTTGCCATTGCTCCGAAGAGGTAAGAAATAACGCCCTCCTAGCTCCAAAACGTATTCACAGTGAAAAAACGGTGATATCTCAACAACAGGTGGTGTGGATACACAAGGGGAGAATGGGGTGACCAATCTATCTGAGGGGTCGGGGTATCTGCTCGGTTGTTGGTTTATGGGCAGAATCTGATAATCCGATTATTGCCGGCTCTAGCTGTAGGGATTTTCTTCTGCTTTGCGCTATGATATAACTTCGAATCCACGGCTTTCTTTTTTTTTTTTCCCCTGAGTAAAATATAACTTCTATCTTCCTTCTTTCTGACAAATATTAATACAAATGTCAGAATTCCTGCGAGGGGAAAACAGGCTTTTGACTGACTCATTAAATTTGGCGTTAGACTTGGGAGTGATTCCTGGGGCTGACAGGCAGGGCAGAAGGTCGCAGCGCGTAGGGCTGTTGCTAGGCAACCAAACCCTTTGTGGGAAAATGTTGACAGATTTTCCAAACTACAAGAAGACGGGTGTCGAGATCCACTGAATGGTCTGTACAAATGACCTGTTTACCATTTAGCCAGCGAACCTATTGCAACGCACACACCGCCATCTAAAACACTAGCCAGATAGGATTTTATGTGAGACTAGATAAATGGACAGGTCCTGTGGTATCTGGAATATTTTACAATAGCTCTTTCTCATTGTGTTATATATCTCCTTGTAGACTGGTATCTGTTGGTATCTTTTGACTTTCTGTAAAGATGCCAGGCATCCTAATTAGAGATGAGCGAACACTAAAATGTTCGAGGTTCGAAATTCGATTCGAACAGCCGCTCAATGTTCGTGTGTTCGAACGGGTTTCGAACCCCATTATAGTCTATGGGGAACAGATACTCGTTAAGGGGGAAACCCAAATCCGTGTCTGGAGGGTCACCAAGTCCACTATGACACCCCAGGAAATGATGCCAACACCTCTGGAATGACACTGGGACAGCAGGGGAAGCATGCCTGGGGGCATCTAACACACCAAAGACCCTCTATTACCCCAACATCACAGTCTAACAACTACACACTTTCCACATTCAAAAAAACCTCTATCAAAGTGGGAAAATACCTGGAAACCTTCTTTACTCCCCAAATGGATGGACACAAACCCCAATTTAAGCTCAACAAACAGTAACAACCACCCCTTTAAATCACGTTCCCCATGACAACCACAAATGGAATAGGCAATGGGAATTCCAAAAGCCCTCACCCTTAACTGTCATTTTGAGTGTGTGTGTGTGTGTGTGTGTGTGTGTGTGTGTGTGTGATGTGGTAAGACCTTCCAAAATTCACTTTTCTAGCCCTTAACATGAGCCCTTCCAAACAAAGTTACATGACCTTAAGCTGAGCTACCAGCAGAGATTGAGGCCCTTGGCATGAGTAGAGCCTTGCACCAGCAGTGTTTTTGGCACTTAGGGTGAGTTGAGCCTTGTACCAGCGTGTGTCCCTTAACATCAGGCGGGCCCTAAGTTCTGCGCTTTGCACAAAAGTTCCACATTAACTAGGCTGAATGGTACAAAGATTAGTAGGCCCGAGAACCAGGAACAGGTCTTGCAATGGCTGTCGGATAACGCTTAAAGCACATTGTCCACCAGCCAGTCAGCCTCTACCTCCTCTTACCCAACAGTCTTGTCCTCCTTCCACCCAAAATTCCCAATCTTCTCAGAACAATAACCCCAACTGTCCCTGCTCCCCAGAGCTGTTCTCCCTTCCTTTGACTGTACCGCAACCTGCCCCTCCATTTCGCGATTCCACGGACCTAACAGACGAGTATCTGTGTCCAGATGCTCAAACACTAGAGTCTCCTCCATTCCATCTCCGGTCGATTTGGTGGCGGATGACCAGCAACCCACCCTCATCGACGACGATGAGACGCAGTTGCTGTCAGGGCAGCCAGTTGACATGCGCATTGTGCAGGGGGAGGAGGCGAGACAGGAGTTGGAAGAGGAGGTGGTGGACGACGAGGACACCGACCCCACCTGGACAAGGCAGATGTCAAGCTGGGAAAGTAGTGTGGATGTTGAGGCAGGTGCAGCACCAAAAAGGGTAGCTAGAGGCAGAGACATGTCCAGAGGCAGAGGTCAGCTGCTTTGCCGAAGCCAGGCCAGACCCGGAATGTCCGAAGATGTTCCCTTTTGTACCCAGCCCAGAAAAACTCCCCCATCGAGGGCACGTTTCTTGAAGGTGTAGAGTTTTTTCAAGGAATGCGCCGAGGACAGATATAGTGTCGTCTACACAATTTGCCTCTCGAAATCGAGTAGGGGCCCTGAGAAGAGCAACCTGTCCACCACTTCAATGCACCGTCATTTGGAATCCAAGCAATGGAATCAGTGGCAGGCAGCAACGGCAGGACAAACGTCGCCCGCCGTTCATGCCACTGCCTCTGCTCACAGTGCTGGCGATGCACTCCAGAGGACGAGCCAGGACATCACTTCATCTGCCTCCGCCACTTTGTTGACTTCTCCCTCATCCTCCCCTGTTTCTGTCTTATCTCCTTCTCCTGCACCATCAAAGGCACCATCAGGCGCTTCTTTACAACAACCCACCATCTCTCAGACATTGGAGCGCCGGCAGAAATACACCGCTAACCACCCACCCACGCAAGCCTAGAACGCCAACATCGCTAAACTGCTGGCCCAGGAGAGGTTGGCGTTCCGGCTTGTTGAAACTCCCGCCTTCCCGGACCTGATGGCAACTGTGGCACCTCACTATGCCGTCCCTAGCCGTCTCAACTTCTCCCGGTGTGGCGTCCCCGCCTTGCACCAGCACGTGTCACTCAACATCAGGTGGGCCCTTAGTTCCGCGCTTTGCTGCAAGGTCCACTTGACCACCGACACTTGGACAAGCGCCTGTGGTCAGGGATGCTGCAGTGCTTATCTTTAATGACAGGCAGGGTGAATGTGGTGGAGTCTGTTCCTCGGGTGCAAACTGGGGTGGCCTATCTCCTCTCCCAGGCCAAAATTCATGGCAGGAGTAGACTGAAACCCTACGACGCTGCAACCTCCACCACAGCTACTAGCGGCAAACGCTAAAACACTGGTGTGGGGAGACGTCAGCAGGCGGTGCTGAAGCTCATCAGCTTGGGGGACAGACAGCACAGTGCCTCCGAGGTCAGGGATGCCATCCTGGCTGAGATGGCATTTTTTTTTCCCTGCTACACCTGGGGCCTGGCATTTTTACGCCTGTGATAATGGCTGGAACCTGGTAGCGGCTCTGGAGCTTGCCAGCCTCCAACACGTTCCATGTTTGGCCCACGTCTAACCTAGTGGTGCAAAGTTTTTTAAAAACATACCCAAATGTACCGAAGCTACTGTTGAAAATGCGGCGCTTGTGCGCCCACTTTTGCAAGTGCACAGGAGTCGCTGCTAGCCTAAAAACACTCTAGCAAGGCCTACATCTGTCCAAACACAGGCTGTTGTCCGTCATTCACACACGCTGAAACCCTACAATACCATATCTTGAGCAGGGTGTGTGAGCTGCACAGACCTTTGATGGAGTTCCATCTACAAAACCCAAGGGTTCCTCAAAGTCAGCAACCAAAGTTTCTGCACCATGAGTTTCCAGGGGTGGCAGAGTTATGGCTAGGGGAAGAGGCATGGATAGGGATGATGTCTAGGGGCAAAAGCAGTGTGGATGTGGAGGCAAGCTAAGCAGGAAAAACTGGGGGTACAAGCTAAGGCATGGACTGGGGTGATGTCTAGGGGCAAAAGCAGTGTGGATGTGGAGGCAAGCTAAGCAGGAAAAACTGGGGATACAAGCTAAGGCATGGACTGGGGTGATGTCTAGGGGCAAAAGCAGTGTGGATGTGGAGGCAAGCTAAGCAGGAAAAACTGGGGGTACAAGCTAAGGCATGGACTGGGGTGATGTCTAGGGGCAAAAGCAGTGTGGATGTGGAGGCAAGCTAAGCAGGAAAAACTGGGGGTACAAGCTAAGGCATGGACTGGGGTGATGTCTAGGGGCAAAAGCAGTGTGGATGTGGAGGCAAGCTAAGCAGGAAAAACTGGGGGTACAAGCTAAGGCATGGACTGGGGTGATGTCTAGGGGCAAAAGCAGTGTGGATGTGGAGGCAAGCAAAGCAGGGAAAATGGTGGCTAGAGGCAAAGGGATGTCCATAGGCAGCAAGGGCAAAGATGCAAAACTCTCCCGTTTCAAGAATTTTCCTGACTTGTTTCCCCACAAAACATTCCTGGGAGGAGGGCTGAAACACCACCCTCCTCCTCCTCCGCTGTTAGATTTACCCCAGCTACGAGCTGAAAACGCTGCAACACTGGTGTGGGGAGACGTCAGCAGGCTGGGCTGAAGCTCATCAGCTTGGGAGACGGACAGCACACTGCCTCTGAGGTCAGGGATGCCATCCTGGATGAGATGGCAATTTGTTTATCCCCGCTGCCCCTGGGGCCAGGTTTTTTAGCTTGTTGGAGGGCTCTGGAGCTTGCCAGCCTCCAACACGTTCCATGCCTGGCCCACATGTTCAATGTAGTGGTGCAATGATTTTTAAAAACATACCCCAAATTAGCTGAGCTAAGGGTGAAAGTGCGGCACTTGGACACCCACTTTCCCAAGTCTACAGTACCTGGAGCTAGCCGCAATACACTCCAGCAAGGCCTACATCTGCCTGAAGCACCTACTGTTGTGCGAGGTCACCACACGCTCTAACCCTAGATACCGTATGTTCAGCAGGGTGTGTGAGCAGCAGAGACCTTTGATGGAGTACCAGCTACAAAACCCAAGGGTTCCTCAGAGTCAGCTCCCTCACTTTCTGCACCATGAGTTTCCATGGGTGGCAGACTTATGGCTAGAGGCACAGGCATGGATAGGGGTGATGTGTAGGGGCAAAAGCAGTGTGGATGTGGAGGCAAGCTAAGCAGCAAAAACTGGGGGTACAAGCAGCCGGTGACATCATCACTGACAAGCACAGCTGTCTGTCAGCTGACAGGCTGACTTTCACCAAAATGAACAGACAATGGATAGACTCATCATATACATGTCAGTTACATGACAAATTTAGTGCAATTTGCAAGTCCAAGATGGTTTGGAGATCTGCGGAGAGGAATCTCACCACCTCTTGCGGGTGCCATCATTTGGAAGGCAAGCCCTGGGCTGGGGTGAGAGCAAGCGCAGGATAATCGTCGTTTGGCCTGGCGGCCACTGCCTCTTCCACTGTTGACAGGGCTGGCGCTGCAGTCCAGACCAGGAGCCAGGACACCTCCACATCTGCCTCTGACACTTTGGGGAGTTCACCCTTATCCTCACCTTTTCCTGCCATTTCTCCTTTTGCCCGCGCCATCATGCGCCTCTTCCCAGCAACTCCCCATCTCCCAAGCCTTTCATTTCATGCTAAAGTACAGCGCAACCCACCCACATGCCCAAGGCTACAACGGCCTCATCTCAAGAAATCTGGCCCAGGAGATGTTGGAATCCCGGCTGGGGGACACTCTGCCCTTTTTGGGCAGAGTGTCTACTGCGCCACCGCACTGTGCCGTCCACACCAGCACTTTCCCCCAAACATGAGGCGGTCCCTAAATTCAGCGCTTAGCCCTAAAGTTCCATGTGACCAGTTACGAATGGACAAGTGCATGCGGACAGGGACGCTACCTTTCAATTTGGGCACAGTGGTTGAATGTAGTTGAGGCGTGGACCGGGTCGCAAAATGTGGTGGCCTGACTTGTCTCCCCACACAACATTCCTGGGAGGAGGGCTGAAACACCACCCTCCTCCGCTGTTAAATTGACCCCAGCTACGAGCTGGAAACGCTGCAACACTGGTGTGGGGAGACGTCAGTGGGCCGTGCTGAAGCTCATCAGCTTGGGGGCCAGACAGCACACTGCCTACAAAGTGAGTCATGCCATCCTCGATGAGACGGCAATGTGGTTTTTGCCACTGCACCTGGGCCCAGGCATGTTGTCATGTGTGATAATGGCCGTAACCTGGGATTGGCTCTGTAGCTTGGCAGCCTGCAACATATTCCATGCCTGGGCCACGTTTTTAACTCGTTGCTGCTAATCTTTTGAAAAAGGTACCCCAATGTTCCTGAGCTACTGGTGAAAGTGTGGCGCTTGTGCGGATAGTTTTTAAAGTGTATAGTTGCCGCTGCTAGCCTCTATGCACTCCTACAACGCCTGTACCTGCTGGAACAACGGCTGTTGTGCGACGTCTCCACACTGCTGGCACTAAACATATCATGTGTTGAGCAGAGTGTGTGAGCAGCACAGACCTTTGATGTAGTTCCAACTCCAAAACCCTCGGGTTCGTCAAAGTCAACTCCCTCAGTTGCTCAACCATGAGTGGCCATGGGTGGCAGACTTATGTGAAATCCCATCCCATCCATTGCACTGGACACGAAACATTAGCATGCGCTCAGCACAACTTCGGATATGGCAGATGCGTTAAGCAGGGTGCAGGGTACAACACAGACCAGGCCCGAGCACCAGGAACAGGTGTTAGAAATACTGCAGCATCTGCCATTTCCTTCCAATTTTGGGGTTTTGGACCCGCCACCGACTTGTCTGGACCTAAGTGGGGATCATGAGACACAGTTGCCATCAAGGCAAGCTGTGGTCATGTGCGGTTTGCAGTAAGGGGGCAGTGCGCAATTGGAAGAGGAGTTGGTGGATGACGAGGCCACCGACCCCACATGGACAGGGGTGATGTCTAGGGGCTAAAGCAGTGTAGATGTAGAGGGAAGCTAAATCAACAAAAAACCTGGGTAGAAGCAAAGGCATAAACTGGGGTGATGTTTAGGGGTGAAAGCAGAGTAGATGTGGAGGGAAGCTAAGCAGCAAAAACAGTGGGTAGAAGCAAAGGCATGCAAAACTCTACCCTGTTGGAAGACTTATTCCTAGGTCTGGAACACGTTAATGGCCCCCCTGGACAAATTACTGCCACTCAGGGGCCTAGTGTCACCAGGAGGGACAAGTATAGGCGCATGTTGTGGGAATACCTGGCCGACACCAGCTCTGTCCTCTCCGATCCCTCTGTGCTCTACAGCCTAAACTTATTTTCTCATCTTTTTTTCTGAACTGCACATCTCTTGCCTGCTTCCTTTGGGATCTTAGAAATGGTGGTCCACTTCCACAGATGGTAACTTCAATAGACAGTGTAACGGGAGTAGCTGAGGGATCGCTGTCTTAACCACTTTTTGGCACAAAATTAACTTCCAAAGCCAAATATGGTGCAAGTATATGATGCAAGGACACCTACACACCTATCTCTGACACATTGGGGAGTTCACCCTCATGCGCCCTTTTGGCCTGCACCATCATGCGCCTCTTCCCAACCACTCCACATTTCCCAAGCTTTTCATTGCAGGCAGAAGTACAATACAACCCACCCCCATGCCCAAGCCTGTAACAGCCTCATCGATAAACTGCTGGCCCTGGAGATGTTGGTGTTTGTTTATGCTTCTGGAGACCCAGGCCTTCCGTCAGCAGATGGCAGCTGGGGCACCTCCCTATGCTGGGCCTAGCCGTTACTACTTCTCTTGGTGTGCTGTCTCTGCCTTGCGCCTGCATGTGTCCCATAACATCAGTCGGGCCCAGAGCTCTGCGCTTTGCTGCAAGGTCCACTTGACCACCGACACATGGACAAGCGCCTGTGGTCAGGGATGCTGCAGTGCTTATCTTTAATGACAGGCAGGGTGAATGTGGTGGAGTCTGTTCCCCGGGTGCAAACTGGGGTGGCCTATCTCCTCTCCCAGGCCATGGCAGGAGTAGACTGAAACCCTACGAAGCTGCAACCTCCACCCCAGCTACTAGCGGAAAACACTGTAACACTGGCATGGGGAGATGTCAGTAGGCCGTGCTGAAACTGATCAGCTTGGGGGACAGACAGCACAGTGCCTCCGAGGTCAGGGATGCCATCCTGGCTGAGATGGCATTTTTTTTTCCCTGCTACACCTGGGGCCTGGCATTTTTGCGCCTGTGATAATGGCTGGAACCTGGTAGCAGATCTGGAGCTTGCCAGACTCAAACACGGTCCACGCATGGCCCACGTTTTCCAACTTGTTGGTGCCATGTTTCTTTGAAACCTACACCATTGTGCCTGATATACAGGTCAAAGTGGGGCCATTTTCGTAAGTGAGAACTAGCCTCTGCTAGGCAGAAAACATTCAGAGCACACTCCTCTCATCTTCGCACCGTTGGCTGGCGGAGGAAGACGAGGGGGTTGGAGTGGCATCTGATGTCCCTATCCCACACGAGGCTAGAGGGTGCACTTCAGTGCATCCCATTGCTTCACCACAAATGGTGTGAAGGGGAGTGGAAAATGGAGGAAATGGAGAGTGACCCTTACAGTTGGGGCCAGCAAAGGCATGCCAAGTAACACACTGGCACACATGGCTGACTTCATCTTGGGTTGCTTTTCAACACATATTTCACATCATGAAGAACAAATAATACTGGATTTTTTCAAGCCTCGAACCCCGGTCTAGGTCTAATGTCTGTTCCTTTCTTATATTAGGGGAGAGGGAAAAAAAATTACTTCAGTGATACGTTTAGCGTACATAGACTGACTATTAATGTGTATCCCACTTAGTGTTGTTAGGGTTACACACCGTCACAACCTGGCTAAAGCTTCTATAGCTGTTAATAAAGTCAACATAACTTTACGGTATCCAAAAAGACAGCTGGTACCGACAGAGAGCAAGACAAATGTCACCCAAAGCTGTGAGCTCTGAACACCCACAGTGACTTTGGCGTCATCATCATTATAAGGGAGTGGGTGGTAATAAATAACTTGGCAGTGCCTAAAACCCAAAAAGCTTATACAACTATATTTACATTAAGATACACAAATGAAACTTTTCAGTAGCATGTCATGAGACAAGCTGATAAGCTCTTCCTTTGTGCAGTGCTATTTGAAAGTTAAACGCTGCCTTTATTTTAATTCTGGAGAAGGTGCAGACATTAGATTTAGAACATGTTGTCTTCATTGTCCAAATCCTCTATATAGGTAACGCGTTTTTCGGGCCGAGCTGTCTGGGAACGAGCTGGTGCAGCACTGACAACCTGGGTGAATATGGCAAGAGCCTGAGATGTAGGGTGAATGAATCCCCAAATTATTTGTGGAATTCCCAGTGAGACAATGGCACTGTATACCAGTATTAAAAATTGTGGGTGCACATAACCCCCATATATTCTTTGAATTCCCAGTCAGACAATGGCACTGTATACCAGTATTAAAAATTGTGGGTGCACATAACCCCCATATATTCTTTGAATTCCCAGTCAGACAATGGCACTGTATACCAGTATTAAAAATTGTGGGTGCACGTAACCCCCATATATTCTTTGAATTCCCAGTCAGACAATGGCACTGTATACCAGTAGTAAAAATTGTGGGTGCACATAACCCCCATATATTCTTTGAATTCCCAGTCAGACAATGGCACTGTATACCAGTATTAAAAATTGTGGGTGCACATAACCCCCATATATTCTTTGAATTCCCAGTCAGACAATGGCACTGTATAGCAGTATTAAAAATTGTGGGTGCACGTAACCCCCATATATTCTTTGAATTCCCAGTCAGACAATGGCACTATATACCAGTATTAAAAATTGTGGGTGCACATAACCCCCATATATTCTTTGAATTCCCAGTCAGACAATGGCACTGTATACCAGTATTAAAAATTGTGGGTGCACGTAACCCCCATATATTCTTTTAATTCCCAGTCAGACAATGGCACTGTATACCAGTAGTAAAAATTGTGGGTGCACATAACCCCCATATATTCTTTGAATTCCCAGTCAGACAATGGCACTGTATACCAGTATTAAAAATTGTGGGTGCACATAACCCCCATATATTCTTTGAATTCCCAGTCAGACAATGGCACTGTATACCAGTATTAAAAATTGTGGGTGCACATAACCCCCATATATTCTTTGAATTCCCAGTGAGACAAAGGAACTGTATAGCAGTATTAAAAATTGTGGGTGCACGTAACCCCCATATATTCTTTGAATTCCCAGTCAGACAATGGCACTGTATACCAGTATTAAAAATTGTGGGTGCACATAACCCCCATATATTCTTTGAATTCCCAGTGAGACAATGGCACTGTATACCAGTAGCAAAAATTGTGGGTGTATATAGCCCCAATTCTATTGCTAGGGGACTTGCAGGGTATTTCTGAGGTGAAGGTGGGGGGGCACACCGTTGGAACGGGGATTTGGGGTGTATATATGGGGTATACGGGAATACACTGTCAGTGTGTTCCATTCAGGATCCTGGGAAAGCTGGGTTGCGGCGATTGAGCCCGTCAGTGCCACGTTACACTGACAAGCTTCTCCCTGGAATTGAAGTTATATGTAAGCCCAATATATTCTTTGAATTCCCAGTGAGACAATGGCACTATATGGCAGTAGCAAAAATAGTGGGTGTATATAGCCCCAATTCTATTGCTAGGGGACTTGCAGGGTATTTCTGGGGTGAAGGTGGGGGGGCACACCGTTGGAACGGGTATCGGGGGTATATATCGGGTATACGGGAATACACTGACAGTGTATTCCATTCAGGATCCTGGGAAAGCTGGGTTGCGGCGATTGAGCCCATCAGTGCCACGTTACACTGACAAGCTTCTCCCTGGAATTTAGCTCTTATAAGAGCTGTTGGTTGTCTTCTCCTTCCTATCCTAGCCTGTCCCTGCCTACCCAGAATCTAAGCCCTAGCTAGCTGGACGGAAACCTCCGTCCTCGGTGAATTGCAAGCTCAGAATGACGCGAAGCTGGGCGGCGCTGTTCTTTTAAATTAGAGGTCACATGTTTTCGGCAGCCAATGGGTTTTGCCTACTTTTTTCAACGTCACCGGTGTCGTAGTTCCTGTCCCACCTACCCTGCGCTGTTATTGGAGCAAAAAAGGCGCCAGGGAAGGTGGGAGGGGAATCGAGTAATGGCGCACTGTACCACGCGGTGTTCGATTCGATTCGAAAATGCCGAACAGCCTAATATCCGATGGAACATGAGTTCGATAGAACACTGTTCGCTCATCTCTAATCCTAATGCACGTGATCTCATTCAATGATTCCTCACTTTCCTGTGAAGTGATGGTGTGTATCTTGTATGGCGCCACCAGGTGTTCAGAATGCATAGTAATGTTCCCAATAATGGGCTGTGTACTGGTGGACATACATGCTCTGTCACCCACAGAGTGCACTAATGGGACATTAGTGCCCCCACACAATATAATGCCCCATTATTGTGCCTTCTTAAAGTATGCTCCATAGCACCTCAACCCCCCTCCTTCCCCGTATCCACGGGACGGAAACGCCACAATTTGCCCACAGCAGAAAAACACCACGAGAAAAATCACGCCATTTTACAGTAAGTGCAAAGTGGATGGGATTCTAGTAGGGTTGAGCCGATCTTGAGATTTCAGGATCGGTTTCAAAATCCGATTTCCGATCATTTTCCAGCCGATCGCGAAATTTGCTCGATCGGGATCCGATCTTTTCCGATCCCGATCCTCAACCCTAGTCAATGCTTCTCTATGGGAAAAGTCACTTGAGGGTTGAGTCGATCTTGAAATAATCTCCGACCTTGATCCCGCTGGAAAAGATCGGGTCGGAATTCCGATCGCAGTCGTGAAATTTACTCGATCGGCGATCGGAATCCGATCTTTTCCGATCGCAATGTATAACTCCTGCGCTTATAGTAATGTATTAGTCCCCGGTGCTAACAATTTATGTTACTTAAAGCTACTATACTATTTGATGAGTACAAGCACATCTATTTATCTATGCTATGTGTCGTGCAAGTTGTTTTAAGCAAATTTAGATTGTACATGTATTTTTTTTCCATATAAATTGTTATATGTAATTATTCCTGTGTTTGGAGAGAGACTGTAGCAATAAAAGGGTTACAGTTCAGCCACACCTTTCATTGAATGAAGGGTGTACTAGAGCATTAATCTTTATTGTGCTACTTAGCATGTATTGCAGGCTCCGACTGGTTTCCTGCTTACACTGTTCCTATTTCCTTTCTCAGCTTCAGTCCGTTGAGGACCACGAGGAAAAGAGAAGTGACAAGATGGACTTGAAAAGCTTGAGTGACAGTGAGCTAAAGGAACAGCTGAAGAAACACGGGGTCAACCCAGGACCCATCTTACGTATGCACATCATATTTTACAGAACTGTGGGAGTGTCAGAGCAGTGTACAGGAAGTCGGTCAATAGGCAGCGATTACTCAGCATGGGGAAAAATCCTTCCCTTTACATCAAAGACAATAGCCAAGCATGGATCCATTATATTAATGGAGGCTTTCTAGCCTTACATTGTAATAGCATTGGTCAGAGATGTACTAATCATTTTGTAGAATAGATGCACACGTCTCCTAAATAAAAGATACATTACTATAGATAGATCTGCAAATGCTAAAATAAACCGCTCTCAGGAAGAAAGAAGCTGCATGCCTTGATGTGGTATTATATGAGGATGGAAATGCAGTGCAAGTTCATAAGTAAAGATAAGAGCACTTACTGTGAATGCTCGTGTGAGGCGAGGTACTCTAGTGCATTGCAGAGAACAAAAGTTCTGAATTCATTTCATTGACTGCATAATGCCGTAGGTTTCCTTCTGGAGTTCTTATCTGCTAGAAGCAATGCTTATTTTTGGCTTTCGATGTTTTCGGAGATTGTGCTAAAACACAATATCCAGGCAGGCGATGCTTAGCAAAGCTTGACTGATCTTCTCTCAAAACCGCCAATATGGCTCCGAGGATTATGTGTGATATGAAAGACTAAAACATTATTAACGGTTTTGTTTATTACAGGTTTGGTGTACTTTTGTTGTTTTTCATTTTTTTTTCTAACTTTGTCTAGCCACCACCAGGACTGTTTATGAGAAAAAGTTACAGCAACTACTAGAAGAGAATCAGGTGAATGAAAATGGAGGTGGCCATGAGGACCAGTATTCCGATAGTGAAGATGAAGGTTGGTGCATACGTTGTTCAGGCTCAAGGCCAAATTACAGCTTGGAACATGAGCTGCATATTAAGTACCAATAACTGTGTGGGATCGCATTCACCAAAACCAGAAAGGTGTTTAGGCAGAGAAATTGTTAATCTCTGCATTGAACCTTAATGTGGACATAATGCATTATTTGTAGCTTCTATTTTCCATCTTGTATAAATGAAACTTAAATCTTCAGTACAATTCGCAAGCTTGAGTAAGCCATTAAAAGGTTATATCATGGCCTAGCTAGTATTTTTAAGGGTTCCACTGTGAGGACCCCTGTAGATTCTGAGGTTGAAGGGCTGCATTTGGACCCCAAAGATCAAAAAGCTATGACACATACCAGTGATATGCCATTATTTCCTGCCATGGGTTTAACCCTTTAGGCTGGGTTTACACTGTGCTTTGCTTCATGCAATTTTCAGTTGTAGTAATGAGCAGTGCTACATTTTACTATACCAGTAAACCAGAGATTTTCAATTGAATGACCATTAGCATACAGATAAAATGTATAGTACACGTGTTAGGCATTACTGCAAAAAAAGCACTGTGTAAACCCAAAGTCCAAACAATGCGGAAAAGCTGATGTTGCAGATTTTGCAGAATTTTTTTTGAACCTGGAGACAGGAGAAGTAGAAGTGTTTCCCATTCCTTTTGAAACCACTTTTGGCTTTGGCTCAAAAAAGCAGGAAAATCTGCGACGTGTAGCCTCAGCCTTAAGTTGGCTTCCTACCTAGCTAAGAGAGGGTGAGGGGACACCAATAAATGTCATTGACTTTTCTAGTGTCAGGGTTTTAAAATCTTATTCAGCTGTTCATGAGTTGTATCAGCTTCTAAACTGGGTGAAAACTAATCTGACCTCCTGTTACAACTTCTACATGGTTGTCCTTCAGCCTAGTTATGTAGTGATATTGTATCACTTACTGCACTCATTCATCATTCAGGCCTCTTAGAAAGCTGAGTTATGTGTGATCGAGTAACTGTATTGGTTGGCACAGCCTTACAGAAGAGAACAACTGAAGGATGGATTGATATTTTTTTTTTTTTTTTAGGGGGGAAAACATTTTTAAAGGATATATATGATCTTATTCTCTTTGAAGGTGTTCAGGTGAAGAATCTTCTGGACCTGAGATGTGAGCTGAACGGAGATAGAACAGCCGGTTTTGACAGCTATAGCCAAAAAAATGTAAGTTAACTGTATAGATTAACCCTTCTGTCTGATTTGCTGAAAAGAAGTAAAAACAACAAATTTTGCTTTAGGCTTTTTACCTTTTACAGATATAGATAGATAGAATACAGACCAAAAGTTTGGACACACCTTCTCATTCAGAGTTTTTTTTGTATTTTCATGACTATGAAAATTGTAGATTCACACTGAAGGCATCAAAACTATGAATTAACACATGTGGAGCTTCAAGAGGTAGTCACTAGAGATGAGCGAACACTGTTCGGATCAGCCGATCCGAACAGCACGCTCCCATAGAAATGAATGGAAGCACCTGTGATGCGGCCGGCTGACGGCAAAGTCAGCGTCACAGGTGCTTCCATTCATTTCTATGGGAGCGTGCTGTTCGGATCGGCTGATCCGAACAGTGTTCGCTCATCTCTAGTAGTCACCGGAAATGGTTTTCACTTCACAGGTGTGCCCTGTCAGGTTTAATAAGTGGGATTTCTTGCCTTATAAATGGGGTTGGGACCATCAGTTGTGTTGTGCAGAAGTCAGGTGGATACACAGCTGATAGTCCTACTGAATAGACTGTTAGAATTTGTATTATGACAAGAAAAAAGCAGCTAAGTAAAGAAAAACGAGTGGCCATCGTTACTTTAAGAAATGAAGGTCAGTCCGAAAAATTCGGAAAACTTTGAAAGTATCCCCAAGTGCAGTTGCAACAACCATCCAGCGCTGCAAAGAAACTGGCTCACATGAGGACCGCCCCAGGAAAGGAAGACCAAGAGTCACATCTGCTGAGGAGGATAAGTTCATCTGAGTCACCAGCCTCAGAAATCGCAGGTTAACAGCAGCTCAGATTAGAGACCAGGTCAATGCCACACAGAATTCTAGCAGCAGACACATCTCTACAACAACTGTTAAGAGGAGACTTTTTGCAGCAGGCCTTCATGGTAAAATAGCTGCTAGAAAACCACTGCTAAGGACAGACAACAAGCAGAAGAGACTTGTTTGGGCTGAAGAACACAAGGAATGGACATTAGACCAGTGGAAATCTGTGCTTTGGTCTGATGAGTCCAAATTTGAGATCTTTGGTTCCAACCACCATGTCTATGTGCAACGCAGAAAAGGTGAACAGATGGACTCTCCATGCCTGGTTCCCACCATAAAGCATGGAGGAGGAGGTGTGATGGTGTGGGGGTGCTTTGCTGGTGACACTGTTGGGAATTTACTCAAAATTGAAGGCATACTGATTCAGCATGGCTACCACAGCATCTTGCAGCGGCATGCTATTCCATCCGGTTTGCGTTTAGTTGGACCATCATTTATTTTCAACAGGACAATGACCCACCTCACACCTCCAGGCTGTGTAAGGGCTATTTGACCAAGAAGGAGAGTGATGGGGTGCTACGCCAGATGACCTGGCCTCCACAAGCACCAGCCATGAACCCAATCGAGATGGTTTGGGATGAGCTGGACCGCAGAGTGAAGGCAAAAGTGCCAACAGATACTAAGCATCTCTGGGAACTCCTTCAAGACTGTTGGAAGACCATTTCAGGTGACTACCTCATGAAGCTCATCAAGAGAATGCCAAGAGTGTGCAAAGCAGTAATCAAAGCAAAAGGTGGCTACTTTGAAGAACCTAGAATATAAGACAGATTTTCAGTTGTTTCACACTTTTTTGTGAAGTATATAATTCCACATGTGTCAATTCACAGTTTTGATGCCTTCAGTGTGAATCTACAATGTTCATAATCATGAAAATACAGAAGGCTCTTTGAATGAGAAAGTGTGGCCAAACTTTTTTTTTTCTCTGTAAATTGAAAGAATTTAGATGTACTGACCTAGAGGAGCTTGCACTAACAATTATAGTAGGACACTGCCTAGGCATTGCGATAGCCATCTTCAGTGACCAGATATTACATATTTAAAATTTAAATGATGCTGACAAAATATACCATTGTTACTCACAAGTACTTGCTTTTAAAGGGTAAGTTTCACCAGAAAATGATCTATTTTTGTAACCACGTTTTTATGTTAAACATATTTTTAAGATTTTTATTTATTTATTTATTTTAATATTTCTATATAACTAGTGTATCTAAAAGGAAAAAGTACTATATCCTGTAAGTTTAGTCTGATCACTAAGCCTAGTAATAGACTGACACTTGGCAATTCTGTAGTAAACTGGGGCGTAAATGATAATAAATGTAGTGCACAGCCCAGGCCTTGCCCCATCCATGAAAGTAGTGTAGTTGCCGCAAGAACAGGTATAAATTACAAATTTTTAGTCAAACTACAATATGAGCAACAAAAAAAGCAACATTTTTTTATGCCAGATAACTAGAGTACAACGTAACACCCAACATTGCATCCACTCCTGACAATAGTCACAGCTTTCACTGCTCAGATCATGCCTAATGAACTCTCCCATAGACCTTGTGAGTCAGTTCCAGTCTATTGCTGTATTTTCAGTCTATGGCCATGACTATGCTGTAAAGCACATCAAAATGCTGTTAACAGCAGGGGAGAAAGCTCAGGCAAAATGGCAGCCACCTTAATCACATAGATAAAAGATAATAAAAAAGTCTATAATCAGAAAATAAAAACAGATTGCAAAAGCCATATTCACTACCTGGTTTTAATAATGGTGATGCATTCCTTCTCAAGTTGGCCATACTTGGCGAGATGCTTTACTCAATGCAAGATTCTGTTCTTGGAATTCTATTGGCATTGCATATATGGATGGAAGAATAGCTGAGTTAACCCTGGAGAGGCCAGCGGCTTGAGGATATTATATATTACAGAAATTATTTAAAAAAAATATCCATTGAAATGCTTGTTGGCAGCCCCATACATGATTATGCTTATCAGCTTGATCTGAAATGTGTATATGAACTAAGGCCGACTGTGCAAATTAGAATGTCGGCAAGATCAGCTGACCAACTAACTTGTTTGATATCGGAAAGGTAAAAATGATCGGCCAATTTTCGTTTCTTGAGAGAGATAAGTTGTCTGGAAAAAGCTTAGCCTGTATTCACACGACTGTCCATTTCTTTGTCTGTGGAAAATGGACAAATCTAACTGTTTTGCACCTGTCTGTTTTTGAAAGCGGCGTGTCAGAGTTTCTTACTGCCCAGTGATGACACTAGGCAGTAAAGCCTGCCCTTCTGACAGTGCAGAGTTATTGGTGCAGAAATGAATGACCCCCATAATACCGGGAGCACATCTGGAATGCAGATAGTGCGCTGAATTCAGTTCACTGTCCGCTTTCTAGCAGTATATAATACCGCGGGGGCCAGAAGATGTGAAAAGTCTTCTTCAAAAAGGGACCCATTGATTTCTGTACAGTCCATGTGTTTGTCAAAACTGGCAAGTATGTAGAACATACGGGGTTTTTTGTGTCTGTAAAAAAAAAAAAAATAAAAAAAAATGGACATATGAATATATTCATTCACTTAGTTTTAAAATGTCCGTGTGATGGTCTTTATAAAAAAAAAAAAAAAAACTAGCTGCCACAATGAATAAGGTCTTAATTGCTTCTCCTCATTTGGAGCTCTTACACACTCTGAGTCAAGAGAGGTTGGGATAGCTTTGGACTGAAAGGTATGGTGAGTTTTAAAGAGGACCTATCTATTTGGCTCTGATGCTCTGAATGGTGGCCCCACTTCTACTGGGGACATAAACTGTCAGATCTGAGAGTGGTGTCAAGAGCATTTATATATACGTTATGGAGAGAAGTCCTCTTAAACTTATAGGATGGCAGTTGTACACTCAAGAAAAACTGTACTTTTAGCAAAGGCTCTTTATCATAAATGCAAATAAACTGTACAATTTGCGGTCATGATGTCTTTTATTCTGTTACGTTCTGCTCGAAATTTTACATTCTAAAATGCTTTATCCAAATATGTAGACTTGTAGGGGCAAAAAAAGAACCCTTCTTAACAGTATTGGTGTCCTATATGTATAAAATCATTGAGCTTTCATTCTGAAAAATGTCATGGCTTACGTATGGTAACTGGCAATCCTTTGTATAAACCCCCTTTTAGGTTGTAACAGACAATGTTCCAGCACCTCAGCGATCTTCTTTACCGAGCCGCCCTGCGACACGTCTCCCTGCAGGCCCATATACACATGTAATTTCAATCCCTCAATGAGCACATCATGACACTGGGTGATGGTTTTCTTGTGTACTGGCTTGGGAACAAATGGCTCAGGTGTGAAATCTAGTGCAATGGACAAGTGGAGTAGTTGCCCATAGCAGCTGATGAGGATTGCTTTTTCATTTTCCTATTAGGTCATAGCAGCCAAATTGGAGACTCAAGAACAGCACCGTTTTGCAGTGTCTGCTCCTTAGCAGTATAGAGCAGGGTTAAATAGCCCCCAAAACTGCCTACAGATGGTCATCTCTGGTTCAGCTGCTGAGAGCCAATTTGCATATTTTTTCCCATGGAGCATTGCTTGAGTAATAAGTTTCAATACACTGCTGCATCTTTTCAGTGACATAAGTACCTCTATGAGCTTCTTCCGTTTTCAAAAGCACTTTGGATGAATGGGAACTGGATTCTGATTGGTTGCTGTGGGCAGCACTTCCCATTCTGAGATCTCTTCCCCAATGTTTCAATTTCTTTAGATTTTTCTTTTTTGCAAGGTGTTGTCTGGACTGGTATGGCTGCTGGATACCCTTTTATTCCAGTGATTAGATAGAATGAAAACTTTTGTCTTTTGCTCTTTCAGATCCCCGCATGTCTGGCAGCTGAATTTAATCAGAACCTTGCAACGCTAGGAGATGATTTCAGCGTTACAAAAATGTTAAAGCAGGAAAGTATAGTTCTTTAGAAGTGGATGACAGAACTTCTTTTCATAGGTTTTAGTTTGCCGTAACACAATAGATACTGAAGCAGTATCTTCTCTGAAAGCTTTCTCTGCCTCACAATGCTTTACTTAAATAATGTTCATTGATGTCCAGATAAAGAATTGCCCGGATATATCCAATCTGTCTGCAGGGAGATCACATTAAATCTGTGGTTTTTTCCATGGGATATTTGTTAGTATTTAGCCAGACATTATATATACTGCATTTAGAAGATCACTTTATTAGGTAACACTTTCTTGTGATTGTTGTCAATCCAGACAACAGTAGGGCTTGGTTCACACCTGCCTTGGAGTCTCCATAGGAAACTCCGCCACAGATTCCACCTAAAATCGTCAGAGAGTAAAGTCCTGCACGTAGGACTTTTCTCTCGGCTGGTATCAGTATAAATGGCCAGAAACCTGACGGACCCCATTATGATCTGTGGGTAACCTCTTTTTTAGCAGACAAGCTCTCCATCTTTCGGGTCCAAATGCAGACCCAAATGACGGATTGACGAAAGGTAGTGTGAAACTAACGCAAGATGAGGCTGCAGTAAATCATGTTATGGAGCTAAACATGAACTAGAGGAATTTTATCACTTTGTTGGTTATATTGATATTATTGACAATAGACTGTAGGGATTATTAAATATAGCATAAATCTCCTTGAGGGCAGGACTGAAGAAAATAAGAATTCTCTTTATTCCATAAGCATCCATTTCTTCAGCTGTTGCTGCTACGATGAGCTCCTGGAGTGGGCTATTCCACAGATTTATACAGATTTATCATATTTTTTATTTTGCTAACTTGTCGCCATCATATTCCACAGCACTTTACGTATCTCCCCTTAAACATCTGTTCTTATGACCAAACAAATTTGACTCCTGTAATATCTCCTAAGGAGCACGGAGGGGCCGAAGTTATCAATTTTGTAGCACTACGTTGAACCTTTTCCAACTCTATGAGCTGGTGCTCTGAACTGAACTTTATATCACAAGTAATTTATAATGTAGTAATATTAGATTTGGCTAGGATTTTATGTTTCCGAAATAAAATGGCAAGGGGGCCCTGGGACATAAAAAGCATAGTGGTTCTGCCATGACCAATTCACTGCTCGTTGGGGGTCATTTCTAAAGGCTTTCTTCTATTGGCATGAGATACGCCAGAATTAAGTGGATTCGGCTAATTCATAATTCTAGCACATCTTGAGAGGTCAACGTGCCAGACTTAAAATTGTAATAGTTCTAGTAAGTATAATGGACTGTGGCATCACAACACTAGCTGCCTTTATCCCTTCCCCTCTCTGCCCACTTTTCTCAATAGTGTTGTGGTAGTCAGAAAATGGACAAAGTGGTGCATTTATGTCAGTTTTGACATACTTGTATGGTATACAGTTGGTCCAGTGTGTAAGAACATTTCTAGAACCATGCCAGTTTTTCTGGTATGTGCCCCACTGTTCCTCACAGCCCAGCAATGACTTTAGTTTTGGCAGTGATATCTCGGACTCCAGTGCACATAACAAATCTGAAAGATGATTGTCACACACTTGTAATGTGTGTGCGCGCACATGCACACACGCGTACTGTGTGCACACAATAACCCTACACATACATGTACTGTGTGCACACAATAACCCTACACATACTTGTACTTTGTGCACAATAACCACACATATTTACTTATTTAAAGGTTCTGGGTCTACTTTGATCCATATTTATCGTCCAACCTAATGAAGTCATAGGGAATCCCATTAAGCATAGTACCCAAGTAAAGGTTCCATGATGTCCTGCAGCAGAGGTCATCTCTGAAAACTGTAAAGCCAATACAGAGGCAGCTGACACATCGGTGTATAATGTTGTGAATATATCGTACTATACAGTGAAGCTGAGTTGTACAATGTGTAGACAACTAATAAGTATGTTATAACTGTACGACCAAGTGATAGATGTAAATCTGTATCTAAGCAGATGGAGAGGAGGTCATGTTTGAGCTACACAGCAGGTCACAGAAATGGACAGGAAAGCAAGAATTTGACACCCAAAAGCCAGGTACAAATGTGTCTACAGTACAGCCAGACAGGTTATGTATCTGCTGTATCTTATCTATCTACAGTGTCTGCCTGTATGTGAGGGAGAGTGGATTTTAACTTGGATTTTATCAAAATTTTATTTTCCATTTTATTTCACATAAGGAAATAATTTTATATTTTTTTTTTACTTTGATCATTCCCTTCTGGGAGATAGTCTTGAACTTTTGAATGGTCATCACCTTCTGTGAATTACCGTATATACTCAAGTATAAGCCGACTTTTTCAGCACATTTTTCATGCTGAAAAAGCTTATACTCGAGTCAGGATCCACAGAGCACAGAAAACTGGAAGGGGGAGGTCCATGAGTGCTACTGCTCTGTGATTGGTTTGTCATGAGGTGTCATGAGCACGTGACTGATGTCATCAAAGGTCCTGTAGCCACTGGTATGTAACATCTGCAGATAAGGTTGAGTCTAAATCCTAGTAGCTCCGCCCACACCAGAGTCCGATCACATGGTCATGACGTCATCAGAGGTCCTTTAGCACACTAGGATTTAGCATTTACCCTGCAGATGAGTGGCCACGATTCATTGTGTCTTATAGAAGATGTCTGTTGTATGGAGGAGAGGAAGCTACAGTAATGTGACACACACAGGGACCTGCCTTTAGTTACTCTGCCTATTAATGTCAGGCATTTGGGGTTATTAATTTAGTTTCAGTAACTTCATGTGCCTCACATTAATAACAGTTAACCCCATCATGTCCCTTATATTAACCCCTGTGTGCCCCATATAAGGGTTACTAATATGTGAGACGCATGAGGGCACTAATGAAGGACCTTAATTATGAAGATACCTAATTATTACCTCCATATGTCCTACATATCAGTAACTCGTATGTGAGGCACACAGGGGGTTAATGTGAGGGACATGATGGGGTTAACTGCTATTACTATGAGGCACATGGAGTTACTAAGCTACAATGCACATGACCTGACTTTTTATCTGCAATGGTGGATTCCCCTCCCCCACCCCCAGGCTTAATCTCGAGTCAATAATTTTTCCCAGTTTTTTTGTGGTAAAATTAGGGGTCTTGGCTTATATTCGAGTTGGCTTATACTCGAGTATATACGGTATTTCCCATTTTAGTCCAAAAATGGATTTTTTTGATATTTAATATTAATGACCTATCAGCTTTAAAGTGCTTTTCATTTCCTGCAATCTATGCAATAACTTTGCTTGTATTACATACTTTTCTACATTACATTTGCAACACCAATAAGGATAAGCTGAATGGTTATGCAAAATTAGGAAGTATCAGATCTGTAATTGATCAAATTTTCAAGCAGCTAACGCCAATCTGTAGCATAAAAACCATATTGAAAGCAAAGTTTTAGCCAGTAGAGATGAGCGAGTAGTGAAATATTCTAAAATTCGATTAATATTCGACTGTGCGTTTGAATATGGAATCCTATTATAGTCTATGGGAAAAACATGCTCGTTTCAGGGAAACTAAAACTCGACGAATTGTAGTCCCCAAGTCCACTATGACACCCCAGGAAATTATGCAAACACCTCTGGAATGCAACTGGGACAGCAGGGGAAGTGTAACTGGGACGGCAGGGGAAGCATGTCTGGGGGCATCTATCATGCCCAAGTCCTATTATTATTACCGTATATACTCGAGTATAAGCCGAATTTTTCAGCACAGTTATTGTGCTGAAAAAGCCCCCCTCGGCTTATACTCGAGTCAGCAAAAGAAAAAAAACTTTTTTTTTTCTTTTTTTTTTAGTGGGGGAGGTCTATGACCATCAGCAATATCAATGTATAGAACCTCACATAAAATAGCGGAGAAAAAAAAAAAAAAAAAGCTTTAAAAAAAAAAAAGCTTAAAGTTCTAAATCCCTCCTTTCCCTAGAATAGACACTAAAGTAGAAAATTACTATGAAACACAAACACATTAGGTATCCCTGTGTCTGAAAGTGCCCAGTCTACTGAATATAGGATCTGCAGTGCTCCTGTTCCATCGGGAAGGGGTTAATAGAAGCACTGCAGATACCCTATATTCAGCCAGACTGAATTCCAAGTGGGGGGAGAAAAACCCCAGTCCTCAAGCTCAGGGAAGGGGCAGACAGACAAACCAAAACACCCTTTCCCAGCACCCAGCAACTACTGCACCCAAAAACTCCGACCATTTTAATTTTTGAAATTTTCCAGTAACTGCTGCATTTCCCCCCTAGGCTTATACTCAAGTCAATAAGTTTTCCCAGTTTTTTGTGCTAAAATTAAGGGGGTCGGCTTATATTCAGGTCGGCTTATACTCGAGTATATACGGTATCAATATTATCCAATGACTGTATACGGTGTTTTCCAATGCCTACGTTGTCCTTCTTCCTGTCCCACCTCCCATTCATAGTTATTGGTGTATAAAAAGTGCCAGGGTAGATGGGAGGGGAATCAAATTTTTACTGTGTTTACCACGTGGTATTCAACCGAGTATGAGTATTTGGAATACCGTAGTATTCAATCAAATACCACTCGCTCATCTCTATTAGCCAGACAAAAGTCTCAAAAATCAGATCAAATCCTGTTCATCGACATGCCACAACACCTTATGTTGCAAACTTAGAGGGACATAATCCTTTAATTGGTTTATCACTTCGACAGATGACTACACTCCTAGGCCAAATATTCGGCGCTATTCAGCGTTACTGGTCCAACTGATTTGGAAGAACCGCAACAAACTGGAATCGCAGCATGAGGTGTCTGATTAGATGAATGGCTCATAGCGATTCCATTCTGTATTGCAAATGAAATTGGATCTGACGTCCCTAAGCTACGTCGGCAAACAGTGTTGACACAAACTATCAAAAGGGACATTGCGATACAAGCCAGATGTCCTGCTAGAGTTGGACCATGCCAGTAGTCTCAAATGCTATCGTGGTGCTTAGCAAGATGGCAGTGGAGAGTGATATTCAGGTCTGTAATCTTCAGTGATGAGTCTTGAACGCAGTGATAATTGGAAGTTGGTTTGGAGACATCGTGGGCAGTGCCTTAAAGAGTCCTTCACAATGAAGCATCACACTGGTGTGTGCGGACTCCTTTTAAAGTCTTTATTTCACATACATGAACAACTGTGTTTCATTTATTTGGGTGTAGAACCAGTGGTACAGACATTTCTCCAAAATGTGCCAAGAGCTGTTTTTCGACAGGACTCTGCCAAGCTTCATGTTGCTCGTGCTAATGTAACAAGCCATTTACAGACTTGTCTCCTATCGAGTACATCTGGGATGTGTTTGGTCGGAAATTGCACAGGGAGCTGGCGATTACAAAGGGATCTTAAGGATTTGCATGCCTAAGTGCATTCAGCGTGGCATAACATTCCTCAAACAACCATTAACTATTTCATTGGTGGCATGCCAAAGAGCGTGTAATTCTGAACCTTGATAGCGAATAAACAGAGATGTTTTGAATATTTTTGTTTAATTTTTGGTTTTTAATTTTCATATAATTTACATTCCTATCCATCCTGTGATTTCAATAATTCTAAAACTTTTCTTGGTGTTGCATTTGTTTTTTCAACTTCTTGTGTGTCCTAAATCCTCCAACATTGCAAAGTATTTCTGTCTTATTTCAAAGTCAGAACTCTATAACCAAAGGCTTCACAGATTCAGAGGCACTTCTAGCATGCTAGAGGGGGGGGGGGGGAAGCAAAATTACTAATGAGATTTGTATTTGTCAGGAAAAAGTTACTGCAGACAAGAACACAATGACCTACAGATCTCCAGCTAACACGCCCAAGGCCTGTGTGTTTACGAAGCAGAGCAGATTCCAGGCAACTATCTCCCTTATTGCAATGGCTGTGGGCACTGCGCTATTCACTGAGAATGAATATATTGCAAAATGTATTTGTCTGTTCAAAAGAGAACAAATTTCATCTCTTTATCAGTTTTTTTTTTCTTCTCACGGTTAGTATTCTGATGTATTGCCGTTATTGCAGCATGTGTGCAACAAATACAATCCAATTTCAGATCGGTTGTTCATTCTCAGTGACTATGACTTGTCACATGGGTGATTTGTGCTGGTTAATGCGCAGGTTTCAATATCTGAAACATTATGTATATAGATTTACCATTTTCAAACCTATTTTCTGACCATAATCTTGGCGTGTTGATATTGTCTGCCTTGTCTTTGTGGTAGGTATCTAACATTGGATGATACTATTCAGCCATTAATCATTTCATGCTTTCTGTATTAACAGCCGGATGACACCGCTGCTGATGACTTTTCTGATCTACTGTCCCCGTCCACGCTAGGCATGAGGTAATTCACAAGACAGTTTGGCATTTTACAGCTCTTTGCCTAATAGAGACGAATAGCTAGTGTATAATGAAGGCAATGACAGGTTGTCTCTTAACAAATACTCATTGCACAAATGGGTAATGGAGGACAGAAAAAGAACACTGGGCTAAAAACCATAATCCTATAAAACAATGTTGTTTGTGTACTTTGCTTTGTCTTCTATATTGATTTTTTTTTTCTCTACTCCATGTTGCTCAGCCAAGATGAATTGGCTTCTGAGATTTTCAAGACAGTTTTGTCTCTTAAGTGGGATAGATTTAGCCCAGCTATTACATATTACCCAATAGGATACATTTTACTGGTATCCTTGTTTGCCTTGGGCATTTAACCTGTCCATAGCTTTTTGTCTAGTCTTGCTTGCCTGGCACACACACAATCTTGTCTGCCTTGTATTGTTGAGTGCTTAGCTTTTATACTGTATATATGCATATATTTCTGTGCATTTTCATGCACTTAAGCCTCTGTTGCACTCCACATTCTGATTTTGGCTAAAAGTTCTATAATGTATATCCTAATTAAAACCATGGGACCCCAACATATACATACTAAGTAGACATGCAAATATGGCGGGGAGGGCAAAATGTTGTCTATATTTGGATAGAAACTACACACAATAAACAGGAAGACCTATGGTAGGTGTACAAGAAAGAGGCCACCAAGATGAGTTCAAATACAGCTTGTAATCCATATGCGTGAGGCTTGAGTCCATGACCCAAAATATGAACCAACTTGAATAGTACCTATATAATGAACCTTGTTGGCAAATGGTTACTGCAGGCAGAACCATGAGTAGTTTAAGATATATTTAAGATATATATTACATATATTTCGGACCATGCAACTGTATAATCTGGAGCACTGAGTGCTCCAAACTGCTATGCTCTGCATTCATCTGATATGCCGTCCCGCCTTTCTATGAATGGTGGGGCGATGCAACTAAGCTGGAATCTCACCTGGCCCTGACACTCAAAGAAGGGAGGGGAGAATAAGGGCGTATTAGAGCAGTGTAGGGTGTAGCAGTCTGGAATCACAGAGCAGCCCTCAGTGCTCCAGACAATACATTTGCATGTTCTGAAATAGATCAATATCTCAGTAATGGAGGTGGCATTATATTGAGGAAGTCATATTCTTATGATCTGTACATTTACATAGTGATTGGTACTTTTCTTTCATATGTGTACTTTTTTGCTAGAAACCGTATTGAAAATTCATATTTTTCTGACATTTATTTTGTAAATGTTTTTTTTGCGAGTTTGTGATTAATATTTTCCTACCATTCAATCTCTCTACAGTGCTACACGAAGAAAGCCTATAAAGGGGGCTGCTGGTCGTCCTATTCAATTTCGATATGATGATATTGTAACTAGAGCCAGGATGCAGGAGCAGGCTAAAGAAACAGTAACTAAGGGAAAACCACAACGACTGGTATCTGTGCGTCTTCAGATTGCTATCTTTATCATAGTAGCTTTTGTTGCTCTTGTGTATATCACAATGGAGAGCAGCCCAGAAAACCCTTTCAACCATGTCACAGAAGACATGTCTGAAGTGCTACAACCCTAGTTTAAAATGTTGATGTAATAGGTTAACTTGTGTTCTTCCAATAGGAAGAGGGAGCTGTACCCAAATGTGCAAGACTTGTTTTGTTCAATAATGTTTTCATGTAAATTTGGTGCCTTTTTTAGCAGTGGTTGAATCATCTGCTCAGTACTAAACCTCTTCATGGAGAATGTTCTCATACGCAGATCACTGAATAGGATTATTTTAGTGTTGGGCACTTCAGATGTTTCAGAGACGCTGCTATGTTAAATGGTTTGTCCCAAAACGCCTTAAGACAGTTCAGGGGTTGTTTAGAGCCTGTGAATTCTTAATACAATCTAGACAATGTTTTTGACTTCCAAAATATAAATAGTGTTAAGTGTTTCTTTTAGCTTTTCTACTGTATAAGGGTTTCTCATAAAATCAATATAGTTCTCAAGAATATGAAAATTATCTACTGCTAATAAAGAAAACTCCCATATGATAAATGTTACTGGATTAAAATGAAAAAACTCAAGTTTTTTCAGTTCCTGTGTTTTATAAAGGGATAAGATCTGTAGCCGCTAGTTGAATACTGTCCTTCATGTTTTCTTCACTTCAAAAGCAAGACATTTGTGAGAAATCATAGCAGGAGTCAACAAGATTGAGTTTCAATGAAAAGCTAACATTGCTAGGATCCTTGACTGATTTCACATTCAGAGTTTCTGTTTCTGCATGGTGGTATAATGTAATAAAATACTCCGTACAGAGGTAAAACTGGTACATATTGTGTTTTCAGCAAGTTCTTTTTGGGGATGAGTTTTTTTGGCTGCTAATTTAGATTGTTCACTATTTTTAAGCCATTGGGTTTGTGCAATTCCTCCCTAGCAGTTTTGGCTTGTCTTATCCATGTTATATGTCATGTTTAAATAAAGTCGATGTTTATTTTGCCTCCTTTGTTTTTATTCACGGACAGGCTCTCGGAAAAAGAAGCGAGGTGCTTATTCTTCAAGCCGTTTCGCCCCGCGATTCATCTTGACGACACTCCCTCTTCTGCACTAGGCCTAATCCGGAGCGCGCGACTGGATGCCGGTGCAGTGCACCAGCTTTCAGTTGCGGCTGCCAGTCTTTTGGATCATAACCTGAGGTGGTCTCCGCCTCAGGTTCTGATCCGAGATACCCAAAGAACTGCATGGCACAACTTCTCATTAAATATTGCATGCTTTACCACTACAAATAGTGAAAGACCGTATGCTGATGGACACACAACACTCAATTTCTACATCTACAGGCACTCTTATTGATGTGCTGTGTTTCTCAGATATGTTACAGTGGAGGATGAAGAAAATGGTTGCACATAATATTAGATCTGACAGTGTATGAGAGCTCAGTGCAGTCTGGTAACATTCCTCATGGTTTATTTCTACTAGTTTCATAAAATATTTGTTCTTTCTTTACCAGAAATATCCAGTAAAAATGAATAACACTTATCATATTTGGAAGGATATACTATATGATTCCTGCCAATTGTTTACTAAAGTAATGTTTTAAGTGAGATCCGCTGTTCTGTACAAATGTGTATGAGAATGGCGTCGGAGTTTAATGGAACTGAAGCTGAAGTGTTAGAAGAGGGCAAAGAACTCTCTTGGAGGTTAGCTGGCGTCAGTTGCCATCTCTAGTCTATGAAAGCTGTGTGTTTTTATCATATCTGCCTGAGTTGTCACTAGAGGCAAAATTTCACATTTAGCTTGTTCCACTCGGAATAACAAGTGATGGTGGTCCCAGCAGTGGGACTAATGCAAGCAGATTGTTGCCAGAGTGATGTCAGAACGCGTGTGCAGAAGACTGAACCTTTAGACATTTCAAGTCCAAACTCTTGTGGGTTGAAAATGTAGGTGGTAATTGTCTTGCAGATTTGATGAGGAAGATTTGAGAAAACCCTGCTCCCGATGTCGGAACCAGGAAAGACGAGTGAAAATGAAGAATGATTGAAAAGATGGCCATTCCCCACTGTAAGCTATAAATTGTTACTTTTTAATGCTAATGTATTTTTGTGGATATGCGTGGTACACCAGACACACAGTAAATAAGTGTCGTCGTGTCTCATCTGTCGCATTTGTCCTCACTCTTAGAGAGTACTGAAAGTTTACTGCTTAGATTCTCTTCCATTTATAGATTTGGAAAAAGTGCAGTTAATGCAAATATTAAAGCCTTATTAATAAGGCTTTAATATTTGCGTTATATGTAGATGAAATGTGTTTCTATAAAGTACAAACTAATATAGTTCAGAACAGCAAGACACGTCCTACAGGGAACAAGTCCCATTATATAAGTGCTGATTCAGGAAGGACTGATTCTATTCAGTTACATACAAATTCAGTCTGAAGAGCAGGCACAAAGGTTTGAAGACATAGAGAGTATGATACATTTTAAAGGTTTTTTTTGAAAGTAAGGGTAGAGTCATTCGACCGTGAATTCTGGCTGTATGACGTTCCCTTTTTAAGGCCGTCACATGGCAGCATTAATTTCAGTGTGTGTGTGAATGGGGGCCACACAGATGACTGTTGTCACGGACTGTCAAAATGTAGGTCATGTCCTATTTTTGGCTATTTTCAGTCCCATCCACATACAGAAATGTATGGGATTCATGAAAACTGATTCCCCTCAGGTGTAAGATAGCTATGAAAAATGGATGTGTGAATGTAGCCTAAGGTTTTGATGACCTATCTTTAGGACAGATCATCAATAGCAGCCCCTCTGAGGAACCGCATGAAGAGACTGCATATTTTTTTTTTTTTTTTTTTTTTTTTTTTTTATAAGTGCTCTAACATTAGAGGTTTCCTGGGCCCAAAATCGTTTTTTCATACTGATGATTTATCCCCAGGATCTCCGGGTACTGGAAAATGCTAGTAGCCTGCATAGTAGATTTCCCCTGCGGACTTTCTGCTTCAATTATACCTATAGGGAAACTGCTGGTGTTTCCGTAGTTAAATTGACCTGCTGCGATTTCCAAAACTGCAATGGATTTTGTACATATTTTACTGCAAAGTGAAGGTGGGATTCGCTAGAATCCCATCCACTTTGCTGTGACTGTAAAATGTTGCATTTTTTTCCTGCAGCGTTTACGCCACATGGGCCCCCGGCCTTAAAGGGGTATTCCCATGTACATAATCATGTCTATATTTGTAGATAATTAAAAGTTAAACATTTTTGCAAATATAAGTAGTTAAAAATTCTGCAGTTTTAAAGATTTTCTCTAACTTTCTTAGGGGTGATAGTCTGTTATCTTGATCGGTTACTAATGGATACGACCACTAATGCAGAAACTTTCTATGGATTCTTGGCTGGGTTCCTGACATGATTTTCTTATTGTAGATGGGTTATCAAGCAAGAACATTACATGTATGAGAAGATATCCCGGCCACAAGAAGGAAATCATGGCTGATTTTCTGACCTTAGAAAGTTCCTGCGTTCCTGGTCGTATCCACTGATAACCGATCAAGACAACAGACTGTCACCACAAGATATTTAGAGAAAATCTTTAAAACTCTGCAAAATGTTTAATTACTTACTGTCTGATAGTGCCCGGTCTACTGAATATAGGGTATCTGCAGTGCTCCTGTTCCATCGGGAAGGGGTTAATAGGAGCACTGCAGATACCCTATATTCAGCCAGACTGAGTTCCAAGTGGGGGGAAAAAAATGCAGTCCTCAAGTTCAAGGAAGGGGCAGACAGACAGCCAAAACACCCCCTCCCCTTCCCAGCACCCAGCATCTACTGCACCCAAAACTCTGACCATTTTAATTTATTGAAATTTTCCAGCAGCTGCTGCTCCCCCCCCCCCCTCGGCCTACACTCGAGTCAATAAGTTTTCCCAGTTTTTTGTTGTAAAAAACTTATATTCGGTTCGGCTTATACTCGAGTATATACGGTATATTTGCAAAAATGTTTAACTTTTAATTATCTACAAATTTAAAAATAATTTTGTACATGGGAATGCCCCTTTAAGACTGAGGGCCCACATTACAGAAACACAGCTTTTTTTTTGTTGTTTTGGCTACAAAAGGAATGGAAAATGTATAGGGAAGCACTTTGGCTTTCCATAAAAGGGAAATCAGAAAGGATATCAAAAAAGTGTATTCAGCCATAGTGTGTCAATTGTATAGGTCCAGTGTCAGGTGTGACCCCTCTAGCTGTGCCAGTACTTCTGTGCCCCCTAAGGCTCTTGGGTACGGATGCAACTGCACTCTCAAGTTACGCCCCTGGACATATTTATATTATTTTGTTGCTTCTGTGTGTAATGGTGCTTCATTCCCTCAACCCTAGTATTCACCATACATGTTAGCACTGTTATTCAACCTTAGGTACGTTGTATCATATTTTTTGGGACTGTCCCCTGATCCGCCCTTCAATGATGGCCTCTTTATACATGGCGTTCCATTAGACCCTCTTATCTATCTGCTTAATTTGCGCCCTAGGCACCTGGGTAAAAAGAAGTCTAAGTTTTTGTACTCATGCACTGCTGCTTAAAGATGACATTTCATCAGATTAAACACAGGCAGTTCTATATACTGCTGGAAAGCAAACAGTGTGCTGAATTCAGCGCACTATCGGCTTTCCCGATCTGTGCCCCGGGTAAAGAGCTATTGCTCCCGGTACCGTAGCGCTTTACAGTCAGAAGGGCGTTTCTGACAGTCAGCCAGGATTGTCCTCCACAGCATCGCCTATAGCACTGTACAGCGCGATAGGCGCTGCTGTGGAGAAGGACGTTCCTGGCTGACTGTCACAAACTCCCTTCTGACTATAAAGCGCTACTGTACCGGGACCAATAGCGCTTTACCCGGGGCACAGATCGGGAAAGCCGAATTCAGCACACTGTTGGCTTTCCAGCAGTATATAGAACTGCCTGTGCCCAATCTGATGAAAGGTCCTCTTTAAGCACTTATTGCCAAACACTGGAAGAATGTGCTTAACTCCTAAGGGGCCTGCATTGATAGCTTGGTTGAAAGATGTCCTCCGTCTGGAATTTTTTACTTCTTCCCTTAATCACACGGTATCGGTCATCAAATCTATCTGGTCTCACTGGGATACCTACTGTACTCTACGAGGTCTCTCTCGTGGTATTCGATCAGAATAAAATATGTCAAATACCTTAATATTCGATCGAATACCTACTCGATCGAACGGTATTTGCTCATCACTATTTGATACCTATTTAGCTGCTGACAGACTCCCTTTAATATAACTTAAGCTATATTAAATTAGGTTTAAGTAAATAGCACCACCTAGTGTGAACTTCAACCATTAAGAATTAATTGAGAAATTGTGGTTGTAAATGGGTATGGTCCATTGTTCAACAATCTGTAATTGTATCTTTAAAAGTTGACCAGTAATCCACTGTTATGTACCTCATACACTCTTCAATAAACTGAGTTTAAAATAGTAAACCACCACCTCAGCTATCCTTACAAGTACACTTAGTTAATGGCCAGCATATATTCATATACTTGGGAGCTCAGCTGCACATTTATTTATAAGCTAGTGCACCCACCAGCTGAACCACACAGATTTGCATAGACCAATATGCCCACCAGCTCAACTGCATATGTTTGCATAATTTAGTACACCCACTTGCTGAGCAGCATACAGTGTACATTTCTAAGCTTAATATTTATATATAAACTAAAATCCATAACTGTTAAAGTTGCTCCATTTATTAGGACTGGTGTCATCTACGCCAGTCTTCATAACCCCGTCTCTGCCAGTTGCTACACTTCATTTATAACTAAAGATGGGTGAACCACTCATTTAGATTTGAGTTTGGGTGGCTCGGGTCCCAGATTCATTTCATTTCAAACAAGCTTGGTACGAAACACAACTTGAATTGGCTTAAAACATAGTCTACAACACTGTCAGGGCTACTAGGAACATATCCGATTTATAGCTCTCTGTAAGGCAAACTCAGCCAAAGTTATGTGACAATGACATGTATGTCTATCAATCAAGATAAGATAATCCTTTAATAGTCCCACAGTGGGAAAATTTCAGTTTGTTACAGCAGCATAGTAATACAGATACAGGATAATACACAGTAATATATTACAGACGTAGACACACATATACTGAGAAGGGACGATATACTAAGAGTCCATAGCAGCTAAGGAACAGAAGACGAAAGAAGGAAGACTTCATAGTCCTAATCATTAGTTTTCTGTGCGGAGTGATCTTCTCTTGGTCTGATGTAGATTATACAGCCTTGTCACAGTTGGAAGGAAGGACTTGCGATAGCGCTCCTTGTCACACTTACAGTGCTGCTAAGTGCCATCAAGGTCTCATATATGGGGTGGGATTTGTTCACCCGCATGGAGGTCACCACAGATAGTATCCTTCTGTCACCTACCACCTGTACTGGGTCCAGGGGCTCCCCAGGGCAGAGCTGGCCCTTCTGATCAGCCTGTCAAGTCTATTTCTGTACCTGGTTGCTATACTGCTCCCCCAGCAGGCCACACCGAAAAAGATGGCAGAAGCAACCACAGAATTGAAAAAGGCCCTAAGAAGTGTCCCCTGGACTCCGAAGGCCCTCAGCCTCCTGAGCAGGTAGAGTCTGCTATGGCCCTTTCTGTGCAGCGCCTCCAGGTGAGCAGCCCAGTCTAGTTTATTATTGAGGAGCACACCCAGATACTTATAAGTCCTGACTATCTCAATACATGTCCCTTGGATCTCCACCGGGGTCGGAGCACTTCTCCGTTTACTAAAGTCCACCACCATCTCCTTGGTTTTCCCAGCATTAATCCTGAGGTGGTTCTGCTGGCACCATTCAACAAAGTCTCGGTTTAAGTCTCTGTATTCCCTATCGTCACCATCAGTGATAAGGCCTACAATTGCAGAGTCATCAGAGTACTTCTGTAAGTGACAGCTGGATGAGTTGTGCCTAAAGTCAGCAGTGTACAGTGTGAAGAGAAATGGGGCAAGAACTGTAGCTTGTGGTGCCCCCGTACTACAGATCACAGTGTCAGACACACAGTCCCGGGCCCTCACATACTGAGGGCGGTTTGTCAGGTAGTCTAGGATCCAGTAGGACAGGTGATGTCCACTCCACCAAGGTTCAGCTTCTCCCTCAGTAGCCCTGGCTGAATGGTGTTGAACGCACTGGAGAAATCAAAGAACATTATTCTCACAGTGTTCCCAGGTTTCTCCAGGTGAGAGAGAGCTCTGTGAAGGTGGATGATGGCATCATCTACCCCAATGCCTGGCCGATAGGCAAACTGGAGGGGGTCCAGAGCGGAGCTCACTAGGGGGCGTAGGTGTGTCAGGACCAGTCTCTCTAAACAGATGGTAAGCAGTGGATAAAGACTCATTGCACTACCACTTGCCCATGTTTTTTAGGCCTGGTTTACATCTGCGTTCGGGGAGTCCGCATGTGGACGGAAAGCCAACGGACCCCATTATAGTCTGTGGAGTCCGTGTGCTTTCAATGTTCATCACTTGCCAATGTGTTTGATAGTCCGTCCAGGGGGTCCCCATGTGGAATCCCTGAACAGATTACCGAATGCAGATATGAACTGGGCCTTAGACACAGTGGTTATATTGCAAAAATCTATTGTTTTGTAGAAAAATGTGTGGCTGTGAGCCTAGTTGAAAAGTGATGAAGAATTGACTTTTTTTTTTGGGGGGGGGGGGAGCGACCAAAAATTAAATGGGCCAGAGAGGAGTATCCAGAGGAGACCAACTGAGCTTGGCATAGAAGAGGAGAAGTAGGAGAAACAATTTGTGATGATAATGCTAAGTGTAGACCATGTGCTAAGTGTAGATGTGGCCTGCCTACAAGGATGATCACAAGGAAAAGGAGTAGAATAGTTTTGCTCAATTCCCTGCCAGTGCCGCTACCAAGTCTATTTTGTGAAATTAGACTGTAATTTATACGTAGAGAGGTTGTTCCTTCATTTTTTCCTGCATGGACACTGCTTAGCTCTCCTACCAGAATGACTACCAGTAGTAGTACCACACCCCCTGCCACTACTACCAACAGCCACACATTGCTGAATGTTCTCACCCATCAAAAAGAAGAGGAAGATTGCACCGACTAGGAGAAATGGGCTTCTCAGCAGGTGTCACATCACTACCAGGGATCTGTGTAAGTGAAGAATATGAAGGAGACTTTAACAATCCTGTAAGGCCCTGTGCTTAATTTAAATGTTATGTAGGAGGAAGAACACACAGAATCCTGACTACTATCTTCACATGCAGTATCTTCCTGTAACTAAGATGAGAAAGCCAAGTAATCAAAACTTTTATCATTATTCTCAGGAAGTATAACAATCCTCTCATTGGTGGTATTACCAAAATCAGAAGTAGTGTTGCTATTGCCACCCATATTCTTATTGTTGGTACTTACCCAAGTGTTTCATCACCATCATTTTTCCTGTCCTGTTTTTTTCCAATCAGTTTTTTTACTGCACACTGCTTAAAAAGGCTCTATCATTGGGAAAACTCATTTTTAACTAAGCACATCCATGCATAGCTTTTAGAAAGGCTATTCCACACATACCTTTTGTATTTAAATCACCTCAGTGGTTTTTGAATGAGCCTGTTTTTATTCATATGCTAATTAGCCTATCGGTGCACTCATCATGAACCCTCTGCCTATTCTTTCCTATGTATGTATTCAGCACAGGCTGTTGCTGCTGATGATGACTTCTTGCTTGCACACACAGATAGGAAAGAATAGGAGAGAGACAGTGCTTCTGGGAACTTCCTGTGCTGGCTGGAGGCTAATTAGCATATGATTAAAAACGGACTCATTCAAAAACCACTGAGGCAATTTACATACAAAAGGTAGGTTTGAAATAGACTTTCTAAAGCCTATGCAAGGATGTGATTACCGTATATACTCGAGCTTATACTCGAGTCAGCAAAAAAAAAATATATATATATATATTTTTTATTTTTTTTTAGGAGGGGGTGGGGGGGTCTATGACCAGCCACAGTATCAATGTATAGAATCTCCCATAAAAAAATAAAAGTTCTAAATCACTCCTTTACCTAGAATACATACAAAAGTAGAAAATTACTGCAAAACACATACACATTAGGTATCCTGTGTCTGATAGTGCCCGGTCTACTGAATATAGGGTATCTGCAGTGCTCCTGTTCCGTCGGGAAGGGGTTAATAGGAGCACTGCAGATACCCTATATTCAGCCAGACTGAATTCCAAGTGGGGGAAGAAAAAACAGTCCTTAAGCTCAGGGAAGGGGCAGACAGACAACCAAAACACCCCCTCCCCTTCCCCAGCACCCGGCAAATACTGCACCCAAGAACTCCGACCATTTTAATTTTTGAAATTTTCCAGTAGCTGCTGCATTTCCCCCCCTAGGCTTATACTCGGGTCAATAAGTTTTCCCAGTCTTTTTGTGGTAAAATTAGGGGCCTAGGCTTATATTCTGGTCGGCTAATACTCGAGTATATACGGTAGTTAAAAATGACTTTTCCCAATCATAGAGCCCCTTTAATTGTAATGGTTAACTGATTGGCAACAAGTCTGACACTGGGTTTGTCTTTTTTGTTGTTTTTTTTTTATATACAAACAAGTACTTCAAGAAAATACAGATTTAAATAACAGGTTTGATTTAGAATATTGAAGGCAGCGAAACTAAAAAAAAAAACATTAAAAAATTCAGATTAGCAGTCTCTCAATTCCTTAGATTTGTGCAGGCCGCAATACTGTATATATGAGCAGCAACAACAAAAAAATGCTTAAAAAGTGAATAGCTTTTTCAGACTAACTCTCCATCACACTGTGTACTTGGTTGAGCAGAGCAGAAAACAAAAATATCGAGTTTTCCTTTTTAGATTAGTGTAGGCTGTATATTGGTTTAATAACAAAAAATGTTTAACTGTTTGTTTTTAATTTGCACAGGCTGCAATATTACATATGTGAGCAGTAACAAAAAAAAATTATTAAAAAGAAAATATTTTTTCAGACTAACTCTGTCACACTGTATAGGGTGAGCAGAAAAACAATATTAAATACAATTATTTTCATATTAGTGCAGTCTGTTAGACTGTATAATGCCTAAAAAATGCTTAAGGCTAAAGCCCCACGGGACGACCCGCAGCAATTAAGTGCTGCGGGGAAAAAACGTGGCGGATCGTTAAACAGAGAGTCCGCAAAGTTTTCCTCCTTGGACTTTCTGTTACAATTATATCTACGGGAAAGCCACCGTTGTTCCCATAGATATAATTGACATGCTGTGATTTCCAAAAACACTCTGGCTTTGGAAATGCAAGCCTTGTCCACACCATGGTTTTTACCACAAAGTGCATTTAATGAAAAAAAAAATTAAACTCTTTCCCCAAAAAAAACCCTTAACAAAAGATTTTTCACTGCTTTATGCAGCCTATAATACAAATGCCGGTATTTTGCAATCCATGCATGCATTTCATTAATTATCATTGCTAGTACCGTATGGACCTGGTTTTTACCAGGTTATTATTGTATTTAAATTGGAGCATACATTTATTCACAGCAGATACATGAAACAGCAGAAATTATGGGTGGGTTTGTAAGTTGGTATTTCCACCTTAAATGTGCTCAGTATATTTATTTAAAGAGGACCTTTCACCATTTTGCCCATAGGCAGTTCTACATACTGCCGGAAAGCTGACAGTGCGCTGAGTTCAGCGCACTGTCGGTTTTCCCGATCTGTGCCTGGTGTGAAGAGCTTACAGTCCGGTACCGTAGCTCTTCTATGGTCAGAAGGGCGTTTCTGACACTTAGCCAGAGACGTCCTTCTTCACAGCACAGCCAATCGCGCTGTGCTGTGAGAGCCGGGAGGAACGCCCCCTCCCTCCCTGATAATGCTCGTCTATGGACGAGTACTGCGAGCAGATGGAGGGGACGTTCCTCCCGGCTCTCGCAGCACAGCGCGATTGGCTGTGCTGTGAAGAAGGACGTCTCTGACTGACTGTCAGAAACGCCCTTCTGACCATAGAAGAGCTACGGTACCGGGACCGTAAGCTCTACACACTGGGCCCAGATCGGGAAAGCCGACAGTGTGCTGAACTCAGCGCACTGTCAGCTTTCCGGCAGTATGTAGAACTGCCTATGGGCAAAATGGTGAAAGGTCCTCTTTAAAGTATCACTATTGTGAGGTAAGTGTCACTATTATGTCTAAGGTAAAGCAAGCCATACGCTTTAGATAGTGGTCAACTGAATTATTGTTGGGAATCAAGTATTTCTGCCACAAATTGGAGGTCAAACTAGTCCCTGTTTTTACCTTCTACTTGCTCCACAAACCAGATGATTTCTTATCCTCTTGAATGAAGTGGTTGAGCTGAATGCAATGGGGCAACATGAGCAGCACATGAAAAACAGATGTAAGAATAAGCTTTAACTCTTCACATGTGGGCCTCAAAGTAATGGTGTATCTGCTGGTATTTTGTGTGTGCATGCATAATATCACTGTGCATGCATAATATCATAACTGCTTGTTTCATTTACATAAGATAATGTGGTGAAGTATGCAGGCTGAATCTGTTCCTTGTGGCTCCTTCATGTGTCTGGAAATTGTCTTCTCGTGTAAACATCGCCACTTCCAATGACATTTATCACTAGGCTTTTAGCAGTTTTAGAACATGAACCAGATTCAACACATAAAAATATCACTCATCGTCTACATCGCTGTTTAAAACTGGAACATACAGAGAGGAAATCTGTTATATTCAAGGCTACGGCTGACACGTCTGGATTTCTGCAAGAATCAATTACAGTGTAACCCAATTTGTGGGCTAAAAGTTGGTTTGAAGTTGTATTTTATACTTTCTGTGCTAGAATTATTGTCATTTTTTTCTATGTAGGAGATGTTAGGGCTCGTTCACATCTGCACCCGGTCTCCGTTTATACAGGTTTCCGTTTTTTTTAACCAGACAAAAAGTCGGACATGCAGGACTTTGTGTCCGGTTTAAAAAAAATGGTTTAGCTGCGGAGAGCACAAAATGCTCGCCGGCGCTTACGGCCGGACCCAGTCTGACAGGTTGTTGGTGCAAAGGTTTTTAAAAACCTACCCCATTGTGCCTGATATACTGGTGAAAGTGCGGCCATTTTCGTAAGTCTAAAGTAGCCGCTGCTAGCCAGAAAACATTCAGAGCACACTCCTATCATCTTCTCACCGTTGGATGACAGAGGAAGAGGAGGAGGATGAAGTGGTATTTGATGTCACTGTCCCACACGAGGCTAGCGGGGAAGTTCACTGCATCCCATTGCTTCAGCGCAGATGGTGTGATGGGGAGTTGAAAGTGGAGAAAATGGAGAGTGACCCTTCCGGTGGGGGCAGCAAAGTCATGCCAAGTAACACTGTCACACATGGTTGACTTCATGTTCGGCTACTTTTCCAGAGACAAAGGCATTGTTCACATCATGGAGAGCAACCAATACTCGATTTTTGCAATCCTCGACCCCCGGTATTAAAATAACATCTCATCTTGCGTTCTGGTAGGGAAGAGGAACAATCACATAAATGATTGCCACAAGCACCTGGTGCAGAATATGATGGAAATGTTTCCGTCAACCCTCGCTGGCGGCAGAGAGGAGACTTCCTCCAAGAGGATAACAACTGTCATCCGGTCCACAACCACCAGCGGAACACTCTCAAAGGTGTGGGACACGTTAATGCTCCCCCCCCCCAGCCAAATTACCACCACTGAGGGGTCTAGTGTCACCAGGAGGGAAAAGTATAGCTGTATGTTGCTTGAGTACCTGGCCAACCACAGCCCTGTCCTCTCCGATCCCTCTGCGCCTTACACGTATTGGGTGTAGAAGTTGGACCTGTGGCCCTTGGGTTGAGTGGAGGCTTGCACCAGCTGAGGTTTGGGTGAGTTTGGCGAGGGGGTGCAAGTACGCCCCCCAGTTAGCCTTTTTGCTGGCATACACAATGAACTGGCTGTACACAATGAACCCCAACTGTCACTTGCTGAGCCACTGTTCTACTTGTAACATGATGATAGAACCTACGTGTCTATGCTTTCTTTTGAGTTCTAGTTAGATTTGTTCACCTGCATTTCAAGTTTATCCCCATTCTGTGACTGGAGCCTAACACCAGCATAGTGTCAGGCCCTTGGGGATAATTTTTTTTGCCTTGTACATGCAGGGTTTTAGGCCCTTGGGGTGAGTGGAGGCTTCCCCCAGCTGAGGTTTGGGTGAGTTTGGCGAGGGGTGCAAGTACGCCACCCAGTTAGCCTTTTTGGTGGCAAAAAGTGTACACAATGAACCCCAACTGTCACTTGCTGAGCCACTCTTCTACTTGTAACATGATGATAGAACCTGCGTGTCTATGCTCTTTTGAGTTATAAATAGATTGGGGCACCTGCATTTTAAGTTTATGCCCCATTCTGTTGCTTCAGCCCACAAGCAGAGATTTTTTTTTGTGCCTCTTTGTGCCAATTCAGCCCTGCCACCCCAGTAGTAATTATTTCACCCCTTTCTTTGAATTGTGACTTGTCCCAACAGTGTTTACAGTGTCAGCCCCATTCTGTTGCTTCAGCCCAGGTATATACTGTATACCAGTGGTACGGAATTTCAGCCCTAAACAGTTGTTTTGAGAAATTTCTGCAGGATGAGCCTATAAGCTGATGGTGTTTATAGGCTCATCAAGCAGTGTTGCTGTTTTCCTGCCTAGCAGAAGCTAAACTTTCTCTCTGACCCTCACAACGATGTCTCTCCCTGTCTATCCAAGCCGCAAGACACGAGCATGGCTGCCACTATTCTTATAGATCCGAGGTCACCTGATTTCGCCAGCCAATGACTTTTTCTTATTTTTTATCGATGCATACTTTTTCCTCTTTCCAGTTCCACCTCCCCTGCACAGTTATTGGTGCAAAAAAGCACCAGGGAAGATGGGAGGAGATACGAATTTTTACTGCATTTACCGTGTGGTATTTGTTCGATATCGAACATGTTGAATAGCTTGATATTCGATCGAATACCTACTCGATCGAACGGTATTCACTCATCTCTAGTAATGATATGTGTAAATGTTTACACTATTACAGAGAAAGGATAAGGTTATTGAAGAATTTAAAATGGTAAATAAAAAGATGGTACTCTGTTGGGTTACCTCTAACCTAGGTGTAAAATAATATACGGTTAGGCACTTAGGCATAGAGTTTCCTTATGATATCCTTGGCACATTTACCAACAGGTGTTGCAGCTGCTCCTTTACTCTCGTAGGTTTTCAAAGCTGGTGTCTTAGCTAGTCCCATTCATGACACCACTGCAAATGAAGGAGGCTGGCTGTCAACGGCAGGACACATGATGGGTGTCGTGACACCAAATTGCTTTTAAGTGCCTGTAATTGCTCCGGGCAGAGACAGGACTGAGCCATCTATGTCTGGATAGTGCACAAGGAAACTGGAACCTGATTGTGCTTTCTAGTGGATCAAGCGGTCCACTCTACTAATGGTCTGTCTGCCATGTGAGCAGTCCTTCACATAATTATGCAAGCCCCTCCTAAAAGCTAGGTCAGTTGCCCCAGTTTAATGTCCTCCTCCATCTGCCCCCAGTTTAATATCCTTCTCCTGCTGTCATCAGTTTAATGTCCCTCTCCAGCTAACTCCACTGTTTAACATAAGAAAAATAATACTCATCGCTCCCATGCTGTTCTGTCTGAAGTCTCTGCTCCCAGAGTCTTCAGGGAGTTGAAGTCACAATGTGATTGTGGCATGATATTGCACATAATACTCTTGATGCACACAGGGGAGGATTGGTGAAGCAGTATGTAGACAGCTATCTGATTCACCATTGTATTCAACTCATCTGCATCCTCCGGACACAGATGAGTTGAGGCTGGGGTATACCTGCAGCCGACTTGGACAGTGGGACAGCATCCAGAATCTGGGACTGTCCCGCTGAATCCGTGACGGTTAGGAGAAATGTAATTTGGTAATTTCCATTTGAATTTGCGAGGCCCTGAGATAAAATAATTAATTAACCCCCAAAATATGACCCTATTTTAGAAATCCTAAACACTACTCAAGAATTTTTTTAAGAGGCATTAATATTATTATTATTTTGAGCCCTAAAGTACTTCCCAAATTGAATGTCCCTAGTGAAAATCAAAATTTTCAAAGAAATATGCCATTCTAGTGCCCAATATGTTATGCCCATTTTCTGTCAACAGAGACACACACTCCTAACACTTTTATGTGGATTATCCCAGGTACAAAATAGTTGTATATTTAGGCTTAAAGGGAAAGGAAGGAGCAGTGCGCTTTTAAGCATTTGAATTTGAAGCTTTTCAGATTTAGAGGAACTGGTTTCTAGACTACATGTTCTATTTGTAGAGCCAGTACAGTGGAATTCCCCAAGAAATGACTCCATTCTGTAGGTGCAATTTCAATGGCTCTGCAAACATGACATGGCCTCCAAAGAATAAACAATAAATCCACATCTAGTTTTTAAATTGTTATATTTTATCTGAAAAGGGGCATTTTATGAGTATTGTAAGCGGCCGTTTTCTTGTGGCCGATGGAAATGCACAGTCGGCTTTGCCCTGAGGCCTAGAGGTTTGAAGCCAACACCCGGAAGAAGACGCGTGAAGACTCCGTTTCTGAAGAAGATGGAGGTGGCGCTGAAGAATTCTCTTGCAGAATTGGGGATGCCCCCAGTGCTGTTTGAGCGATGTGGCCTGCCCCCAGTGCTGTGAGAGAACTAATTTGCATACCAGCGGAAAACAGAATTGTAACCGAACGGCGGGGTGGAGAAGACATCTAAAGGTAGGAGAAGAATAGCCTTTCTTAAGGCTATTCCTACATGTTAGTGAGAAAAAAAGGTTTTTAATGGTAGAATCCCTTTAAAATATAACATTTTTGCCTGGAGAACCCCTTTAATAAGTGGTAAAGGAAATAGATATTTAATAAGATATAGTGAAAAGTTTCATATAATAACCTGCACTATTCATTTATGAAAAATTGTTTATAACTGGAGGTACACACTAAAGCAGGGTGGACAATTAATTTTCCCATAGGGCCACATCAAAAATAGAAACGTTTCTAGAGGGCTATGTGTGCTTTGGCAAATGTAGCTCCACCCACTTCTATGTTGACTCCGCCCATTCTCATCCATTTTTCCATGTGCCCCCACAAAGTATAATGCTCCTACAGTCACCCTAAAATTGTATGCCCCCACATTATAATGTTCTCCTCCAAAAGTCCTACAGTATTAAGTCCCTCTCTTTGTGCCGCTTCTGGAAGAGGACACTAAACTGGGACAACTGGAGGAGGGCATTAAACAGTGGGGGTAGTTGGAGGGGGACATTAAACTAGAGGCAGATATGTCCCCCTTCAGGTACCCCATACGGTTTAATATCCTCCTCCAGTTGACCCCAGTTTAATGTCGCCCTCCAACTACCCCCCCATTGTGTAATGTCCTCCTCCAGGTGACCCCAGTTTAATGTCACCTTCCATCTGCCCCCCACTTTAATGTCCCCCTTACATCTGCCTTCAATTTAACTGCCCCCAGTGTCCCCCTCTTGCTCACACATACTGTCTCTTCTTTCCTCCTTATCCTCCATCAGTCTCCATTCCCGGCAGCTTGCATGCTCTTTCTGTATAACACGACTACACTGTCCTGGGTGGCTCCGCCCCCTAACAAGTCTTATCATATCCTAATGAGCTAAAGGACCTTTGATGACGTCATCAAAAGGTCCTTTAGCTGACTTGCCATTCAGCATCTACCTTTATCCTACACCCTACATGGGCCGTTCAGAGACAGTTAGAGGGCCAGATGTGACCCACGGACCATACAATGCCCAGGTCTGTGTTGGTAAAAAGCAGCATTTTTTTTCTTTTTTTTTAAAATCCCTGACAACCTTTTTAGCATTTTACTGTACCTGCAAAGTGTATGGGATTCTAGTGAGTCCCATGCACACATTGCGGAAAAACAAGCACAGCGGACACGCAACAGTTTTGGAAATCGCAACATGTCAATTATACCGAAGGAATCACCGGTGGTTTCCCTATAGATATAATGGAAGCAGAAAGAGCTGCTAGAAAAACAAGATGCATTGCTGGCACATTTTTTTCCCCGCAGCGCTTTTTTTTTTTTTTTGCCTGGGTCCGAGTCCGACACGCGTGCCCTTAGACTAATCCTCTATTCCATCATGGTGTTGCAATTTCCATTTTCTCCAGTGTATATAGAACGAGAAGAATTCCTGTTCCTGTAGCATCTCTGTGTGGAAGAAGTGTGTATAGCTTTGATGAGATGTGTAATTCGTAGTGTGTCAGAACTTGGTATATGAACATATCTTATGTACGTCATTTCATTAATGTAACCCTTTCCTTTTATGTCATATGAACTCTGACTTCACTGCTATAATATTCACTTCACTAATGTCCATAAAGGGTTAAAACAGTTGGCTCTAATTATTCTATTTCTCATTTCCAAGCTTTCTTCTAAGTCAATATCTCCAAGACAATGCTGATTTCCTGTAACAAATGGATATGGAGATTGCCTCATAGGGATTGTTTCTCTTGCTTAACCAGTTAGTTGCTAGTGGAAATTTGCAGACCTTTACTTTTGCAAGTGAACTAAGGGCCTTTGACATAAATTTGTGAGGGCTCTTCCACATGTCTGAAGTGCGTATGTCTCATCATTTATATGGCTTTGCTTGGATATCTTTTGTATGGTTCACATTTGTGCTCATTAAAATGTAGGATGATTCTGGTTCTTGGCAGCAAGAATATTCTTTATATAGTTGTACAGAGTGTATGGATTATATGGGACATACAGTCAATGTGTTCCCAGATGCAGCTGCTCCACAAGCAGACTCTAGTGCATTTTAATTTCTATTAACTTCTTCCTATGGGAGGATTTCATTTGAATATAAATAAGAAGATTTTTAATGAGTCAGTTCGAACAAGGAAAACTACTTGCAGAATTTCTTCCTATGTATTTTAATTCGAGCTGCACCCTTTATTTCCTTCCTCGTGATTTACAGACAAATTGATACGGACGCATCAGTGTTATTCCATAGACAGGTATGGATTATGCGTATTCTTGTGCTCTGCTTATGGGCTCTGCTCTCCTTTAACATATAATTATTACCATGTTCTGATACACTTCCACATCTGATTCCATTGGAAAATATAATCTCACAGAAGCTAATGTGGAGGCCTATTTTATTATCACATCCTGGGTAAGCAATGGACTGTAAGGTCTGGTTAACATCTGCGTTCGGGTTTCTGTTTGGGGAGTCCACTTGGGAACCCCCCAAATGGAAACCTATCTGCATAATAAAATCAAAAAAGCAGTTACCTAAGGAAACCCACAGACCCCATAGATTATAATGGAGTCCGTGTGGTTTCCGCATAAAAAAAGCGGAGAGAAAAATGCTGCTTGCAGGACTTTTCTCACCACATATTTCATGTGGATAGTTGAACGGAATGGCCAGATCGCAGATGTGAATCGAGCCTAAGCTACTCGTTTGGCAGACTAAAGATACATTCACACTGTGGTACAAAATGACCATGAAAAATGGAAATCAGAGATACCTCATATATTTCAGTGTATTAAGGGATCCATGAAAACATACAAAAACACAGTAGCACATGGCCCATTTTTTGATGGTGAATTAAAAGAAACGATAAAAAAATCAGTTGTATGAATAGCCCCCATTCACATACAGTGAATTTCACGCAGCTGTCATACGGCCAATTTTCATGTGAATGCAGCCTAAAGGGGCTGTCCAGGCAACATTTTTATATTTTAAATAGGCTGGGGAAGGTGGAAAAAAGAAATCATAGACTACCTTTCCCTGCTGCTCCAATGCCTCTCAGCGTGATCTAGGCCTGCCGGTTTATTGTTATCTTCCTGCGGACGTCCCCACCACACGTGACTGCTAAAGCCAATCAGCAGCTTCAGTGGAAGAGATTCGGAATGTCACAGCCAATGAGCAGTGTCACTTTGAATAGACAGCCCAGCAGAAGGACGGGACCGCCTTGGGAGGACACTGGAGTACCAGGGACAGGTCAGTATGATTTTTTTTTTTTTTAACCTCCCCTGCTGTATTTTAAAAATATTTTTTTCCCCAGACCTCTTTAATGATTTTTTTTTTGTTTTCTACCACATACCACCTTCTGAATATAAGCTAAAGATGTTCTGGAAATCTCTCACTTGCTATATATAGAAAATGACAATGCCTAACTAGAGTCAGTGATGAAGCAGAAATATAACTTCCAAAACCCATATGTGTCATCACATTGTAGGATGATCTTAATTTTAATCCAGCATGTTCCTGACTTTAGTTACTTTAGGCTTACATCTGCAAGCAACAGGTTTTCCTCCTTCTGGAAGAGAGCTGGTTTACATAGTGAAATGTATAGATGTCTTTAGCTATGCTTCTTGAACATAATATGCAACTGCCTTGAAATCTTATAGGTCATAATCTGACAGTAGTCCTAAAATATATGGTATATGATAAAAGAGGCTGATTTAGGCTTGAACATACTGGTTTAAAGGGTATGTTTTAGTACACAGGTCCTGTGTGTCCCCTATGAATAGAGCAACCGGTTGCACCGCCACTCCATTCATCTCTGAGGAACAGCAGAGGAGTTAACAGTGACACATCTAAAGTGACAGCTGCTCCTTTGATAATGCTGTTTTTGTAGCACACAGTAATAATGCATCTTTTTATGCCCAAGCACAGAAATAAGTATTTTTGCAGCCACAAAAAGTAACAGAGGTCCTTCTGTACCCCTACAAAGTATTAGTGGCCCTTCTGCAACCTTAGAAAGTAATAGTGGCCCTTCTGCACCGATACAAAGTAATAGTGGTCCTTCTGCACCCCTACAAAGTAATAGTGGCCCTTCTGCACCCTACAAACTATTAATGACCCTTCTGCACCCCTACAAAGTAATAGTGGCCCTTCTGCAACCTTAGAAAGTAATAGTGGCCCTTCTGCACCGATACAAAGTAATAGTGGTCCTTCTGCACCCCTACAAAGTAATAGTGGCCCTTCTGCACCCTACAAAGTATTAATGGCCCTTCTGCACCCCTACAAAGTAATAGTGGCTCTTCTGCACCCTACAAAGTATTAATGACCCTTCTGCACCCCTACAAAGTAATAGTGGCCCTTCTGCAACCTTAGAAAGTAATAGTGGCCCTTCTGCACCGGTACAAAGTAATAGTGGTCCTTCTGCACCCCTACAAAGTATTAATGGCCCTTCTGCACCCCTACAAAGTAATAGTGGCCCTTTTGCACCCTACAAAGTATTAATGGCCCTTCTGCACCCCTACAAAGTAATAGTGGCCCTTTTGCACTGGTACAAAGTAATAGTGGTCCTTCTGCACCCCTACAAAGTAATAATGGTCCTTCTGTGCCCACAGTGTATCAACTCTTGTAGTCTGACTGTACCAACAAATATGTATCTTGTATATTCTCCTCTGTCTCCTCTAATCCAGGGTCTCACAATAGAGATAGGGTATGAAAATTCAGGATGCAAAGGATGTCATACAGGAAATAGCACAGTGTAAGAAAGTAGAGCATTAATGTACAGACACAGTTTAGTGTAGGCCTATTGTCCCTTTTCACACAGGGGTCAACCACAGCAATTCCTATACCACTAATTCTGCTTGTCAAGTTCTATACGAAAACACAAGAGCTGTCTCTAACATACTGTCACCCCAGCCGTTTTATGTTAATGAAATTGCTAATCCTGTCTATAAACCAAAGCTGGCAAGTGACGTACAGAAAGCACAAAGGGCCAGTTTACTGTGACTTTGGTGGACAACGTGAAAACAGGTATATGTGTATAGTAATAAAGAAATTTCAAAAGCAACATTAAAAAAGAGAAAAAAAACTTTCAGCACTCATATAACTAGAAGCCACCCTAAAAATCAATAACATTCACATTTCTGATAAAAAAAAATATATATATATATTAAAAAGGGAAAGGAATACCCCAATGGCAAGCTATGGGTCTTATATACTAGCAACTGAACACATGAAGACCGCTTGCAGACGACCGTGACCGTGGTCAGTGTGATATCCATGTATTTCACAGCACACTGACCATGGCCATGGTCGTCTGCAAGGGGTCTTAGATCCAGGTAAACTGGCAGAAACAATTAAGCAGACTTAGTATCTATGATAGTGAACCATTTGGAAAGTCCTTTCTGAATACACATAACAGACTCTGATCCTATTCTTGAGGTCATTTATTCTTCAAGTTAATGCAAAACACAGAAAGCATTTCTTGTCCTCCATATACACTCACCGGCCACTTTATTAGGTACACCTGTCCAACTGCTTGTTAACACTTAATTTCTAATCAGCCAATCACATGGTGGCAACTCAGTGCATTTAGGCATGTAGACATGGTCAAGACAATCTCCTGCAGTTCAAACCGAGCATCAGTATGGGGAAGAAAGGTGATTTGAGTGCCTTTGAACGTGGCATGGTTGTTGGTGCCAGAAGGGCTGGTCTGAGTATTTCAGAAACTGCTGATCTACTGGGATTTTCACGCACAACCATCTCTAGGGTTTACAGAGAATGGTCCGAAAAAGAATAAACATCCAGTGAGCGGCAGTTCTGTGGGCAGAAATGCGTTGTTGATGCCAGAGGTCAGAGGAGAATGGCCAGACTGGTTCGAGCTGATAGAAAGGCAACAGTGACTCAAATAGCCACCCGTTACAACCAAGGTAGCCAGAAGAGCATCTCTGAACGCACAGTACGCCGAACTTTGAGGCAGATGGGCTACAGCAGCAGAAGACCACACCGGGTGCCACTCCTTTCAGCTAAGAACAGGAAACTGAGGCTACAATTTGCACAAGCTCATCGAAATTGGTTCAACGGTTCAGGCTGGTGGTGGTGGTGTCATGGTGTGGGGAATATTTTCTTGGCACTCTTTGGGCCCCTTGGTACCAATTGAGCATCGTTGCAACGCCAAAGCCTACCTGAGTATTGTTGCTGACCATGTCCATCCCTTTATGACCACAATGTACCCAACATCTGATGGCTACTTTCAGCAGGATAATGCGCCATGTCATAAAGCTGGAATCATCTCAGACTGGTTTCTTGAACATGACAATGAGTTCACTGTACTCCAATGGCCTCCACAGTCACCAGATCTCAATCCAATAGAGCATCTTTGGGATGTGGTGGAACGGGAGATTCGCATCATGGATGTGCAGCCGACAAATCTGCGGCAACTGTGTGATGCCATCATGTCAATATGGACCAAAATCTCTGAGGAATGCTTCCAGCACCTTGTTGAATCTATGCCACGAAGAATTGAGGCAGTTCTGAAGACAAAAGGGGGTCCAACCCGTTACTAGCATGGTGTACCTAATAAAGTGGCCGGTGAGTGTATATCACATTCTAACTTACAGTAAATGCCCAAAACATGCGATTATGATTATATATTACATGCTATGTATATGTTACTATAGCGATTGCTTCCAATCAATGGGACATTATTCAGTTATGTAACAATGATCTAATATTCTTGTATTTCTCTACTTATTGCACTCTACATTTATGGCAGTCATCAGTGTTCCCAGAATTTGGCCACATTAAAAGTGACATTGATGGTATATTGTGAGAATTTGCAGTCAAAGTCTGATCTTAGCTAGTCCAATTCCTGTGACGACAGGCCACCACTAGAACAAAGTGGCAGTGAAACCAGAAAAGTACCGCATCGCTTTATCTCTTGTTGGCTCTGCATTGCTGGCCATTGCCTAGGCTGAGCTTCTTCGGTTGCAATGCTTTCTGGGTCCCCTGCAGATCTCTAATAGATGTCTCTAATTCTAATAGTAAGGCCTGGTTCAGATCTGCATTCAGTATTCTGTTCGGAAAGTCTGCTTGGGGAACCGCCCGAACAGAATACCAAATACATTGACAAGCGGTGAGCTAATGAAAGCACACAGACCCCATAGACTATAATGGGGTCCGTGTGTTTTCCGCATGATGTCCAGAACATGCGGAGAGAAAAGTACTTCAAGAACTACCTTCATCTCTGCATGACTCATGCAAACACCGTGCAGAAAACACATGGACCCCAGCTCTGCAATTCGTCTCACCTCTACATTTTTTGAAGACAAAACAAAAAAATTGCCTTAATATAAACTTGTCATTTGACTTTAGGATATAAAAGAAGGAGTGATGTTGAGCATAACGCTATATAGGTTTATTTAATATGGATTTCTGAGTAAAAAGCAGACAGGACTTGGAGGCGAAACAGTGAAAGTCCGTACTACTCCCCCTCCCACAAACACACACACAGTCATTAACAATACACAGTCATTGTCAATCATCCTTTGTGGGTGGAGCAATCAGGACTCCCGTTGTCTCTCCTAGGAGCCCTGTCTGGATTTATTCTTGTCTTTTACTGTAAACCCTGCTCTGTATACTGTCAACCTATATGTATCACCAAGCATAACTTCTCTACCTCTGTGAAATCTTTATTTCCGGTTGCGCACCAAAAATGACCGGACACCTTGCACTAAGTGTCATGATGCAACAGTTTAATAAATATGGAGTAGGGTACCTGCACTTTCTAGGATCTACACACCCCATTTTTCACAACCACTATTAAATCTGTGGTATCCATACTATTAGCATGTTTTTCCAACGTGCAGTTCCTTTCCAACAATCTTGATGTAATGATATCAGATTGTTTGTCGTTTGTAACAAATATCGTTCCATCTATTGCCAGAATAAATCAAGCCGACATGCTTGAGGAATTGACTATCCATTTGCCTGTGCATTTCCCTTCTCTCTAGGCATTTCTCCTGTCTGAAGCATTCTTCAATCACAGCTTGTGTCATTCCCTAAGGGCTGCGAGGAGGGAGGAAAAAAAAGCAGAGACTTCACAACGTTGGATGCATGTGAGGAATAAGGGGACTGGCAGGAAGCATGCTGAGAGGGAGAGCAGGCATGTTAGCTTTGAGAGCAGAGAAACACAATATTGGGAGAGACAAGCTCTGAGAAAGCCACTGGATTTGGACTTTCTCAGGATCAAACTTGGCGACAGCACCTAGAAAACTGATCATACTGGAGAACACGGTGAGTACGGTGATTTCCGTATTAACCCCTACTTGTCCCAGTTCTGAACATTTTACTAAGCTATGCATTTACGATGCTGAAGGCTACCCAATCTTGAGAGGGCATCACTGGAATCATGCTTAACACCGTCACCTGCTGGCTCGGTCACCTTCGATGTCATGGATACAGACCTGTAATGGTGCCTTCTATTTAATTAGTAGACAATTTAATTTCAGCTTTCAGACAACGCTATGCAACCAGCCAAATGATCTTACAAGCTGCCCTTCATACTCAAGGCTATATGACAGATCTCCTATATCTGGGGCAACACATCGCAGGATTTCTCATAATATACAGATGACATAATGCTAGTTAAACAGATGAGAAGGAAATTTACATTCTAACAATGTTGTTAAATATTCAGTAAAAGCAAAGCCTAGCTAGAAATGACCTATAAGGCTTTACAAATTAACTATTTTCCCTGAAAAAAAAACTATAATTTTTATACAAATTTAATTTGTAATTGTCTATAGAAAGGTTTCGTATAATAGCTGGTTAGAGAGAAACCAGTAATGCAATCTAGACAGCAGGCTATCCGGAATAAAGACCTAGGATTAAGCATGGTTTGATGTTTTAGTCGGTAGGATGAAAGCAGATTAGAGGAGCCCAAGCTGTTCTTGGCATCACTATCTCCGTATGAGTGAATGCCATTAACACCTACACTTTGTTGTGGCGCCTGTGACATGTTCCTGAACCCTTCTTGTATTATGTGCGGTTGTCACTTTCATAAAGATTCGTTATGGAAGTTTCTAGTTCTAGTTTTCTATATCTATAGACATGGAGTGAGAAATGCCATGTTTGTGGATTCTATAGTGTATATAGTGTGTATATAGTGTATGTGCACCCCACAACTTCAGCTATGTAATGAGATGTTTGTCTTTATGCTTCTGTGAGTTTTTTTCTATTGCAGATGAGTTCTGGATCTCCCTGATTGAATAATGTCTATGCTTCTACACGCTTTATGGTTAACCCTATTAACTCCGCTGCTCGTCAGGCTTCTATACACATATTAGTATTGAACATAATCATTTTTGTCTACAGTCTGACTGGAGAACAATCAATATATATAAAAAAAGGAAAAAAAAATCCTATCAAGATAGATGTATATGACTGTTATCTTTACTATCATAAAGTGAACACAAAGAAGATCCCATCAGTAGGAAAAGCAAGGTTTTTTTTATTGTAGAACCAGATAAGAAAGCAATTTAGACTTTAAGAAAGTCCCAATGCAAATCAAAGACATACAGATGAAATATGTCTATGTGAATGGTTCTCATCATGAACCAGTGTCGGTCCAGTCTAAACAGGATGATGTTATAAACTTGCAGTGGAACTTTGTGGCCGCATTCCTTCCTTCTGCTAAGATATAGAAGTCTACATTTCTTACATGCCTTAGTGCTGACATTTTAGTAAGTAAATGCTATTATCATAATAAAATATTAGCTAAAACTATACTGACCACAATGCTTAATAGATAATTATGTCTCCATGAAAGAGTGCCCTCACCTCATATTATAGGTTATAACATGATTTGGTAGTTTGTATTATGAAACTCAAGGATGGTTCTCTGTAATCGTGTCCTTGTCCAATTTAAAGGGTGTTTCAAGCCTGAATAATAGGTTATCAATTAAATATCTTCCGGGGTGCAACACCATAGACCCCTGGCCGATCAGTGGTTTGAAGAGACTGCTGCCCCTTTAGTATTTGCTAAACACAGCACTGTACATTTGTATAGCAGCCTTTCTTGGTTTTGCAATTCAGTCCATCCATTTGAAAAGAAACTGAGCTCTGATCAGGCCATGACTGTGACGTCACATGGCCTGTAAAGTGGATGAAGTGGCGCTCAGGAAGTGCTGCTCCTACGTCAAACAGCTGATCTAAGGGGTTTCTGAGGTCCAACCTCTGAGGATCTATCATTTAAAGGTCATCAATTAAAAGATAGGTCATTAACTAAAAAGTTCCCCTTTAATGGAAACATGGTAATAGTTAGAGTTACTTATGAAATAGAAAAAGCAATTATCCACACTAAATGTCAGTATTACATCTTCAAGGTCAGTAGACTTGCACTGTCTTGGACACTTTAAGATCACACATTGAGAGCTAAAAAGCCAAAATTATGTATGGCTTCAAACTTTTTTTCTGCTCTTAAAGGGAGTTTACCCCCACTTCATTACAGAGCACATTACATTTATCAAAAACATATGTTATGTTATGTTGATGGGCGTATATTGTTTCTTTGCTTACTTATGTAGCGCCATCATATTTCACAGCGCTTTACAGATATTGTCAATACTGTCCCATATAGGGCTAAATCTAAATTCTATATGAGTATGTTATCTAAATGTCTGAATACCGTAAATTGTTGCCCCTTTTGATCCAGGTTTTATCCTTATTATGCAGGCCCTGGACAACATTAGGAAAGTCTTAGATATCATTCACTGGATTAATATCCACTCAACTCCTGCAGTGATCTTAGCCTTAGACATGTATTATTTATTTATTTGCTTACTTATATAGCGCTATCATATTCCGGAGCGCTTTACAGTCATTTTCAGTCGCTGTCCCATATAGGGCTCACAGTCTTAATTCTCTATCAGTATTTGTCTTTGGAGTGCGGGAAGAAACCCACACAAACATGGGGAAAAGAAACAAACTATTTGCAGATGTTGTACTTGGCAGGATTTGAACCCAGGACTTCAGCGCTTCAAGACTGTCTCAACCACTGAGCCACCATATTGTCAAATAGGAAAGGCTTTCGAGCGTGCCCTAGTTCTATTTATTTGCAGTCTTGCATGGGTTTTGCCGGTCACTTCGTCCAAGTTTTACAGGTTCTCTGTTCAGATGCCAACTTTTATCTTAAACTTTCCTCTACATTTGAGTCTTCAATATCAATTCTTAGTGGCACAAAGCTAGGATGCCCACTTTTTCAAACCCTGTTTTCCTTAATAATGAAAATGTTAGCAGTCCTAAATCCTAAAAACCACAATATCCAGGGCATACAGATCTCTGCAAAAGAAAATAAGACTAGCCTATTTGCTGACGATGTCTTGGTTACCCTAACCCACACATCCCTACCTAATATGTTTGACACGATTGACCATTTCACCTTAGGCTCAGGTTTTTGGAATAACTCCTTGAAATCATAAATCTTTTTTTATAATACCTCCCCTTCTACTCAATGACTAGTAATACATAATTTTGGTTTTGATCCCAGACCCCACTATCTTTCATACTTGGAGGTCCACGTCACCAGTAAACTATCTACCCCTGCGAATATAATTATCTTTCAGTCTATAGCAGAATTCGCTCTGACCTTTGCAAGTGGCACCAGTCTAGCCTGTCTTGGACAAACAGGGCAAATGCTATAAAATGGATTATCCTGCCCCGACTTTTTTATTTATTCCACTCCCTATCGCTCCCTGTCCCAATTTGAAACCCTACCTTGTTTCAGGATGAGATCTTCTGGTTCATCTGGGGTAATTAACAACCCTGCACACGATTATGTAATATCACAATTGTTTGGGGGATGCAGGGTTCCCTGCTTGATTTTTTACTACCAAACAGCTAGGATAGCCCTTTTGGTCTTAATATCAGCTATACCTGATGCCCCTTTGCGAGTGGAATGGTAGTCAGACTCAGTAAGACCATACTCACTCCAGGCTTTAATGTGGACAACTACCCCTATACCTCTACTTGTACCCTACTCTGCCCAGATTACCGTGGGCAGTATAATTTAGATATCACTTACAATCCTGCCCTTCCCCTGCCACTTCTCTCCAACTCTCAATTACTGCTTGGTATAAACCCTACCAACTTTAGATGGCAGTGCGACCTAGGCCTTACACACATTTTGGATTAAAATAGGAGTCTCTGAGGAGTCTCAGAGGCATTTAGAGTAAGCCAGGTAGTCTCATTTTCCACACAATGTTGTTCCACAAGGGATACATATTGCTACATAAACCTTACAATCTACAGTTCTATATGACCAGTTTAGGAGAGGTCTCCTGTCCATTTTGTATGGCGTTATTAATCAACCTACGTGTGACTGTAAATTACTATTCATGGTGTAGTGGGAGGATGAACTTCACACCACCCTTACTCTACCCAACTGGCATCAATGTTGCAAAACATTCAGTAGAGTCTCATTGATGGAGACTTCCCTATGAATCCTCCACGGCACTTATTATGTTCTGACGAGGATATACACCAGGGGTAGGGAACCTTTGGCTCTCCAGCTGCTGTGAAACTACAACTCCCAGCATGCTCCATTCACTTCCATGGGAGTTCCCAGAACAGCAGAGCCAGTATGCATGCTGGGAGTTGTAGTTTTGCAACAGCTGGAGAGCCGTACGTTCCCTACCCCTGATATACACCATCTCCTTGTCCTTCTCTTTCTTGTTTCAGAGGCTGGACCTCAAGAGGCACTAAGTATCACATATGGTGGTTGTGTCCTATAGTCAGCGCCACACCTCCCATGAGGCGACCTGAAGCGACTGCTTCAGGCGGCGCTATGCCAGGGCCCCAGAGAGGGCGGCATTTTTGCTTACCTAAGCCAGTCCAGGACAAGCTGTCCTGGACTGGCTTAGCACCGAGCGGTGGATTGGGGAGGCCACTGGAGCAGCGCTGCTCCAACAGCCTCCCCTCACGCTCAGGCAGAGAGCAGGTCCTCTCCGTGCCTGCAAACACTGTTAAGCCCCGCACTCTTCACTTAGCCCTGCCTCCTCCACTCCATCACGCCCCCTCCGCCCCGGGAGGCTTTCTGTCGTTCGCCTCGGGCGGCGAAAGGGGCAGGTTCACCCCTGCCTATAGTGAGCCAGTTTTGAGATGTATTATTACAGGTTATCTGGACAGTAACCCATCAGCAATGCTGATCTGGATAATCATTTGCTTCCTGGGATTTAAACTCTCTGAATTTCACTTTAATTTCACAAATTATTCTCCTGTCAAGATCAATATTGCCTCTAAATCAATCCTTACAACGCTCAACAGTATGTCATTGGAATGTGGGAAGACCCTCATGCAAACACGGGAAGAAGATGTTGTATATCGGTCACTAATGGGCTTTATTCTACTGCAATTGACTTTCTACATTAGATGAGGTGGAATAATGCAGGTTCTCTCTCCCTCTGAGAAGTGAGGACCTGATATTTATCTCCGTAGACATCATGGTTAATAGCAACTCTGGCACCTCATGTGTTTTTTTTAAGAGGGGACTCCCTCCTGTTGGGGTCAACGTGTGAGTAAGCCAGGGACCTAATGAAGGCCCCCCATGGATGCCTCTATATAATCCCATCAGGTCACAATTTAATAAACTGCCTATCAGAATATGACAGGCAGAGGGGGCCACTCAGTGGCTAGCACTGCAGCCTTGCAGCGCTGGAGTCCTGGTGTTCAAATCCCGCCAAGGGCATAAAACCATCTGCAAGGAGTTTGTATGTTCTCCCCATGTTTGCATGGATTTCCATCCCATATTCTAAAAGACATACTGATAGGGAAAAATGTACATTGTGAGCTCTATGTGGGGCTCACAATCTACATTTAAAAAAAAAAAAAAAGAATATGACAGGCAGCAGTCCATTCACACGGAGGAAAATGGTTAGGAATTTGGTGTGGAATTTCAGTGGTGAAAAAAAAGCCTCCCATTGACTTCAATGGGTTCCTTTTTCTGCTAGTCAGAGGAACAAATTAAAAGTGGAAAACACACAAACACATAGTAAAAACACGCAAAAATAAACAAAAAAAGTTATAAAAAAAAAAAAAAAAACACCTTTAGATTTAAAAAAGTCACCGAACATTAACATACAAACCACCCTGCGTCCTTATGGAGTTAAAGCAGAACATTGCAGTGCGTGTCTTACAAAATCCTCTGTAGCCTTCCTTTTTTCCTTCCCTGGGTGTCCTCCTCTCACTTCCTTAGCTCTATTGGTGTTAATTAACATATTTACATATTGATAATCATAATTTACACATGAATGAACACTATTAATGTATTCATATCTACATCTTCATCTTCCCAAGGGTTGCCTACAGTACCAATAGATAAATCTAACCCTTATGGCACTTAACAACCTTGATCTGTTCGCATCACATTAATAGCCTCCATTTGATGCAAACACCAGGAAAATCTCCTAATATATACCTGATGAAAATCTGTGACGGATGCCATGTACTTACTCCCATTCTGAAATTTATATAATGAGGCAAATAGTTTTTAAATGAATACTGTTGTATGGAATAGCATAGTCTACTTTTCTACTTCATGCTGTATACTGATGTATATAATCTAGGACACTGTTTTAACCCCTTAAGGACCAGGCCATTTTTTGGTTTCGCATTTTCGTTTTTCCCTCCTCACATTTCAAGAGCCATAACTTTTTCATTTTTCAGTTCACAGAGTCACATGATGGCTTATTGTTTGCGGGACAAATTGTACTTTGTAATGGCATCATTCAATATGCTGTGCAATGTACTGGGAAACTGGAAAAAAATTCAGAATGAGGTGCAATTGGAGAAAAAATGCATTTGCGCCATTTTCTTATGGGTTTAATTTTTACAGCGTTCACTGTTTGGTACAAATGACATGTTACCTGTGTTCTACGTGTCAGTACGAACGCGGTGATACCAAATTTATATAGTATTTGAAATGTTTTGATACTTTTAAAAAAAATGATAAACTTTGCAAAATAGAAAAAAAATTTTGTGTCATCATGTTCTAACACCTGTAACTTTTTCATATTTCCATGTATGGAGCTGGTTGTGGTGTCTTTTTATGTGGGACAAGATGACGTTTCTATTGATACCATTTGGGGAAAGATCTGATGGTTTGATCACTTTTTATTCAATTTTTTATAGGAGGCAAAGTGTTGAAAAAAACGCTTTTTGGCTGTTTTTATTTTTTTTGCCGCTACGCCGTTCGCAGTACGGGATAAATCTTTTAATATTCTAATAGTTCAGGCATTTTGGAGCGCAGGGATACCTAATATGTTTATGTTTAATGTTCTTTAATTACTTTTATAGCTAATCTAGGGAAAGGGGGGTGATTTGAACTTTTATATTTTTTTTATTTTTTTAATACTTTTAAAAACTTTTTTTTTTCTTCTGTTACATTTATGATCAGACCCCTTAGGTACCTTGAAACCTAGGGGGTCTGATCGCTCATACTATTCACTGCAATACTACAGTACTGCAGTGAATAGCAGAATCCCAGCACTTCTATTAGACGATGCCTCTGGCATCGTCTAATAGATCTAGTGCAGAGACAAGCCTGGAAGCCTTCAATAGGCTTCCGGCTGTCATAGCAACCGATCACCGCCCTCATGTGACGTTCAGGAGGGCGGCGATCGGGGAAACATGGCGGCGCCCATGCCGCCTGCGCTGTTTACACGCTGCGGTCGCGTTTGACCGCAGTGTGTAAAGGGTTAACAGCAGCGATCGGCTCGAGCACCGACCGCTGCTGTTATTGGCAGGTCCTGGCTGTATTATACAGCCGGCATCTGCCGTGTATGGAGCGAGCTCAGCGTGTGAGCTCGCTCTATACATCCCCATGCGACCCATGACGTACAGTTACGTCAAGGGTCGCTAAGGGGTTAAGCAGGCGTAACTACCAGGGTAGCAGTTGCCACAGGGCCCGGGACAACCGCTAGCACTGCGTTTTTTTTTTTGTTTGGTTGGTTTTTTTAATAAGCCCTACTTACTTACCTACTTACTTACGATCCTGGCAGGGGCCCGTTTCAGTAAGTGACGCCGCAAGCCCTACAAGCACTATTATACTCGGGGGTCCATATGCGTCGTGACGCAGGCCCCCCCCCCGGTCACATGACATCCTGGACATCATTGAAGATGGCCGACAGCGGATGAGAATGCAGCAGAACCGCGAGATAGGTAACAGTGGTTTTTTATGTTTTTATCCCCCCAGGTCTCCGATTATTATACTCTGGGGTCGGAAAAGACCCCAGAGTATAATAATTGTTCATGGATGTTCATAATGGAGCATAAAACTGTGTGTAAGGGCCACTATGGGGTATAATACTGTGTTCAGGGGCCAATATGGAGCGCATAATACTGTGTGCAGGGGCCACTATGGGGCATTATAGTGTGCGCAGAAATGTGGAGGGGTAGGGGTCAGTTGGTTGAGGCCTTTGGGGTCAGTCGTGGGGGGGGGGCCCATGTCAAAAGTTCACCACGGGGCCCCGCCATTCCTAGTTACGCCACTGGTTTTAAGCCTCTATCAGGCTAATAGAGCCCTATGAATATGTATAACATGTGTGTCAGGAGCTTCTCCTGGCATCCGCACTAACTGGATATCACAAATATATGATGTGAACATACTGTAATCAGCAGGTCAGTTTCATTTAGGTCAACCTAGATCATAGGATGACATATTGTGAATATATACTGACTTCTCTATTAAGATTAACTTATTTACATTGCAAGTACTCTTACAAATCCCATTCTTGGGATTTAGGTAAAGTAATTTTGCTTGTGTAACACGTCTATTATTCTGCCTCACAGTAGTTTTCTTTTTTACTGTCTTGCCTTATGGATCTCTAATCCATGATAAATTAATCATAGCGTTGACTTGTTTTTGTCCCATAAATTTGATACTGGGCTAGCTACTTTTATAGAACACACTGATCTCGATAGAGAAACAAAGACAGGAACACATGACAAACTGGGACAAACTGAAATAGGCCATATCTTCTTCCTATTGTCCTTATTCTGTCACCTGCTGTGGCGAATTGTCGCGGTGCGCTGATCTGTTTGTCATCCTAGTGCTTCCATGCATGAATAATGTCTCTTCTCTGTTACCCTGTAAAAACATGATGAAGGGGCTGGGTCCAAAAGTAAATAACTACACATTCTACAGTGTAGGAAAAGGGATAGCATTTTAAAATCCATCATGTCAAATTTTATGTTCCCCAACAGCATTCAAAGTAGACAGAGGAGCAGTCAGCAACATTCCTAGCATGTGTTATAAGACTGGCGGGTTCTTTCCCTAGCTTCATGTGATGCCCCATGACTGGCCAGAATTTTAGTCAATTTTAATTTTTGTGGTGACTTCAGGAGCTGGTACCCTGTGCAGATTTAAAGTGTAACTAAACTTTCAAAGAACCTTTGATTTTCTGGCAGTATTTGTGTCATTAATAATTTTGTAACATACTTTATTAACAAATTTTGGCTCCTTTCTATGAAATTCAGCATTTTTTCACTATTTCCTTTGCTTCTCTATTGAGACCTGGTCCCTACTTCTCATTGTGTAGGGCAGGGGTAGGCAACCTTTTATGTTCAGCGTGCCGATTTAAATAAAAAAAATCACAGATGAGGTCCTTGGAGTCAATAATCGTAAGGCTGACAACCCCAATACTAAAGTCATATAGCACAAACCATAAAGTGCTGCCATACTGCGTTCCCAGCCACATGCGTTTACCACTATTTGCCTTGATACATCAGTACTTTCCATTAGAAGTGATGTAAACATGTGTAACCCATAATTGGTGGTAAATGTGTGACAGGTAGCAGAGTGAGGTAACACCTGTAGAGCAGTGACACACAATGTACCTGGATGCTGCATCCCCGGCCGCCAGTACCTTCACTTTTCTGTAAGTGACGCTGATTAATTTCAGCCACTTTTAATTCCTGTTGCGGTAACAACAAAACCACAGTCAGGAATTAATGTGTGTCACACTTACCCCAAAGTGACAGCACCGATGCTCAGGGATGTAATTTGGCCACAGCAGAAACACCACAGGAAAAATCACGGTGTTTTACAGTAATTGCAAAGTGTGGTTTTGAAAACCAAGCTCACTGAAGTTATCACTCCAGCCCTAATCCATCTCTTCAATCTATCCCTAACCAATGGATCCTTCCCCTCAGCCTTCAAACACGCCACTGTCACTCCTATACTTAAGAAACCGTCCCTTGACCCGTCCTCTCCTGCCAACTATCGTCCCATCTCACTGCTCCCATACGCCTCAAAACTGCTTGAGCAACACGTCCACTCAGAACTCTCCTCCTATCTCTCGTCCAACCTGCTCTTTGACAGACTTCAGTCAGGCTTCAGACCCCGGCACTCCACTGAAACTGCCCTAACAAAAGTCACTAACGACCTGCTAACCGCCAAAGCCAAGCGCCATTACTCTGTCCTCCTCCTCCTCGACCTCTCCTCTGCCTTTGACACAGTTGACCACTCCCTCCTGTTAGAAATTCTCTCATCCCTTGGTATCTCAGACCTGGCCCATTCCTGGATCTCCTCATACCTCTCTGACCGCACATTCAGCGTCTCCCACTCGCACACCACCTCATCACCACGCCCTCTCTCTGTAGGTGTCCCCCAAGGCTCCGTCCTAGGACCCCTCCTGTTCTCCATCTACACCCTTGGCCTGGGCCAACTCATAGAATCTCATGGCTTTCAGTACCATTGCTATGCCGACGATACCCAAATATATATCTCTGGACCAGACATTACCTCCCTGCTGGCCAGAGTTCCAGATTGTTTAGCGGCCGTAGCCTCCTTCCTCTCCTCCCGCTTTCTCAAACTCAACATGGAGAAAACAGAGTTTATCATCTTCAGCCCATCCTGTATGGCCCCTCCCCCTGACCCATCTATCAAAGTTAATGGAACCCCACTTACCCCTGTCCCACAGGCCCGATGCCTTGGGGTAACCCTGGACTCTGACCTATCCTTCAAACCACATATTCAAACCCTCAACACCTCTTGTCGCCTCCAGCTCAAGAACATCCACCGAATCCGCTCCTTCCTCACCCCAGAAACTACCAAGATGCTCGTCCAGGCCCTCATAATCTCCCGCTTAGACTACTGCAACACCCTTCTCCATGGACTCCCGGCAAACACCCTCGCCCCCCTCCAGTCCACCTTAAACTGTGCTGCTCGCTTAATCCACCTCACCCCCCGATCTTCATCGGCTGCTCCCCTCTGCCAGTCCCTCCACTGGTTACCCATAGCCCAGCGAATTGAGTTCAAGCTACTAACGCTAACATACAAAGCCATCCACAACCTGTCCCCTCCATATATCTCTGACCTCATCTCCCGCTACCTGCCCACACGTAACCTCAGATCCTCCAACGACCTCCTACTCCGCTCTTCCCTCATCCGCTCCTCACACAACCATCTCCAAGACTTCTCCCGTGCATCCCCCATACTCTGGAACTCCTTACCACGACACATAAGACTGACCCCCACACTCACAGGATTCAAGAAGGCCCTGAAGACTCACCTATTCAGGAAGGCCTACAACCTCCAATAACACTATCACCGCACTGCCATCTGTACAGTCTCCCCCTCTCATTCTGTCTCTACCCCCTTCCCTCATAGATTGTAAGCCCTCGCGGGCAGGGCCCTCTACCCCACTGTGCCAGCCGATCACTGTTAGTATGATATGTACCTGTATATTTTGTGAATTGTATGTATCCCCCAAATGTAAAGCACCATGGAATTAATGGTGCTATATAAATAAACAATAATAATAATAATAATCACAGCATGTCAATTATATCTACGGAAATGCCGGCGGCTTTCCCATAGATATAATTGTACCAGAAAGTCCGTGGAGAAAAACTCAGTGAACTTTCTGTTCAAAGAGCTGCGGGAAGAACCGCAATGCGTTCACGCCGCGGTTGTTCCTGCAGTGCTTTAGCGCAGCGCTTCCGGCCCGTGGGGCCTTAGTTTAAGGCCAAAGCCCCACATTGCGGAAACACAGCTTTTTTGTTGCAGATTTTGCTGCGTTTTTTTGAGCCATAGCCAGAAGTGGATTGAGCATAAGTTAAAAGCATCAGAGATTCCTATATATTTCCCATTCCTTTTGTAGCCATTTTTGGCTTTGGCTCAAAAAACCGCAACAAATTCTGCAACAAAAAAAGCTGTGTTTCCGTGACGTGGGGCCTTAGCGTTTTTCAGAGCCAAAGCCAAGAGTGGATTAAGCAGAAGGGAGACGTATAAGAAGCTTCCTATATGTTTTCCATTCCTTTTGTAGCCATTCTTGGCTTTGGATCAAAAACCGCAGCAAAATCTGCAACAAAAACGCTGAATTTTCTTATCGGGTGGTGACTCCACCTTAAACCTCCTACACACAAATGACACAGATGTGGTTTTCACTGACCTATACATTAAAAATGAAATGACAGGGCCCCAAATCAAACAGATATAGGACCTTCTCCATAATTTGCAGCTCTTCAATTTGGCCCGGACACACAGCCACAAAAACAATGGCTGTGTGTATGGGCCCATTGAGATGTATAGGTCTGTACTTTTATCCACAGTTGTGGATAAAATGTATAGTCATGTGCATTACAGTTTAGCAACTCCATGGGCCTCATATTAATAGCAGTTAACCCCATCATACCCCTCACATTAACCCCTGTGTGATTTACATGATTTAAGAGTTACTGATATGTGAGACCTATGGAGGTATTAAGTAACTATTGTACCCCCATATGTCTCACATATTAGTAACCCTTATGTGCGGCACACAGGAGTTAATGTGAGGGACATGATGGGGTTAACTGAAATTAATGCAAGGCACACGGAGTTACTAAAACTAAATGAATAACCCCAAATGCCTGACATTAATATGAATAGTAACCCCAGCAGAGAGGGCAGCAAAAAAATAAAGGGGGGGGGGGGGTCCTAGACCAGTCTCAAGTTTTAATACCTGCAACTCCTGTGCTGGCTACCGTGCCAACAAAATATGCCTCGAGAGTCACCAACCCCTGGTGTAGTGAGTACAGACTGTATGACATGAAGAGAAAATGAGGGTGGGGCGGGTCACTTCAAACTACTATATATTGGGCATTATAAAAGCTAGAAACTTGCTTTTGGTGTTATGTAAAAGAGGAGGTTGTTATCTTTCATATACCACAATGTTGCAGCTGTATATAGATATCACAATCCCAACTGTTTTCAAGTATTGACATCTCTGTAAATCATACAGGTAGAACTGCACCAGCAGTGTCCTTAGTGTCTCCTCCTCCCAGATGTATGTTATGTAATGCATATTTTGTTTTATACATAGCTCTGAACATACTTCAGCCCATGAGAACCTGCTGTGCTGGGAATCTATTGGGATGAGTGAAACAGAGAGGTAATTTACACACAGTAGGGAAGCACTATTTCCAAAGACCTGAAGTGAGAAAGCAAAGCAAAGAAAAATATGCACAGCCCATAGATTATAGTGCAGGGCAGCCCTGTGTGTGCCTTCCATAAAATCAGGTGTATCCTCCTCAGAGTCTTTTTGTGGTAGTTGTTTGAACCAAAGCGAGAAATGGATTCAAATATGAAGCACTTATACTTCTCCGTCCTGATAGAACCAAAAACAAAGAAACAAAGAAAAGGATGAGAAAAAAGAAAGTGAAGGAGAGAGAAAGAAAAGACAGAAAAAATGAAGGAGGAAGAGAGAGGCAGAGTCTGGTCACGGAGTTCCCGTAACCTCATCAATGGAAGCGGAACCAACAGCATACAGCCTACCTCACGAGGTCTCTATAATACTGCATACTCTGTAAAAGAATCCAGAGAGTCCAGGCTGCAATAAAGGATTCATGCGTATTCCGGAGACAAGCAGTGAGGTCCTCCATACTTTGGATATCCTCCACTTCATGTATCCAATGAAGGAGCAAGAGAGAAGTGGAAAACTTCGAGTGTGGGAATGCAGGACCTGGCCACAATCAACAGATCTTTCAAGGAGGATTTGTGTTAAGTACAAATGGTGCAGTCAGAGAGGTGGAGCAGGTAGAAGGCTGGTGACCGAGGGGGAATGATCTGAAATACACCTTAGAAACCAACAGGTAGACCCCATCCCAAAAGTCCCTTAGTCCGGCACACTCCCAGAAAGTGTACAATAATGTCCCCTCCTGCATGCCACACCGCCAACATCTCAAGGAAGCAGATAGAAACATTTTGTGTAATTTGGATGGAACATGATACCATCTGGTTAACGGCTTATATCCTGCCGCTTAGTATTTACTCACAATGGAGCCCTTGTGGGCAAATTAAAGAATTCTGGAGCACTGCGAGTCAGAGAAGACAACGTTCAAGTCAGTCTCCTCCTTAGCCAAGAAGGCAGGCTTGTGGCCCGGTAGAGGGGAAACCAGCAGTAAGTAGAAGGCTGAGGGGGAGTGGCGAACTGAGATGAATCTGGAACAGGATTTCTCAAACAGAGAAAGTGGGGCCATGAATGGTGTTATGTGCTAGCGTGAATATCCTGTATATGGCATTCTGCACCAACCGTCCCTCACATACATGTATGTCATTCTGCATTTACAGGTTATCAGTCACTTTGATATCTTATAGTCAATAGCTTCTTCTCAACTTAACTGATTGTATGGATTGTATGGATCTCAGTGTCAGGATTCAAAGGGAATAACTCATCTGACTGAGCTATTTGTAATGCTGACCACCCCCCTTGCTGGATGTGGATCCCGCATTGTAGTTGTATTTGCATGAATAGTCCCACTATTGGACTTCCTATATAAGACTGGCCATTGCACTTCCTCGTCCTTCCTCCTATTGAGCTCCTTGCCTTTGGTCTAGCTTATCTGTTTGCTGCATTTATATTGCTTTTGGCCACATATCACAGTCCAAAGTATTGCTGTTTACATCTGTAGTGGATTTGGATCATGACTATGCCTCATACTCAAACTGTTGCTGCCTTTCTGTGTACCATATCTGGAGTACTACTTGACAACTCTTGTTTTTTAGTATCACCCATCATGACTTTTTCAGTCACTGGACTTTGAACCTGCTTCCAGACCTGTCATCAGATACCTAAACACATGACATTATACCCCAATAGACAAGATCTAACTACCCTTCCACTGCTATGCTATGTAGCTGCTTCTGACATGGTTGTTAATTGCACTTTCTCCAATAGATACTAGGTGTCTACCTATCCACTACTTTATAATAGGAAATCATGTTGTATGCTCTCCCCTTGTGTGTATTTTTCCTTCCACATTCCTAAGACATATTGATAGGGAATTTAGATTGTGAGTCCTATATGGGACAGCGACTTCAATGTCTATAAAGCGCTGCGGAATATGATAGTGCTATAAAAGTAATGTGAGCAATATATGGCAGTTAGTTTCCAACCACCAGGGAGAAATGAAAGCTACAGAGAGCGCCTGCAGAGTGAAAATGTACTATATAATGCAAAATCGAAGTCATACAGTGGCCAGAAATAGGGTTACTTCTCATGAACACACACAGCAAATAACCTACTTGTACTCTCTGCTATCCCACTTGATTTTATATCATTTACTTCCCCTTCCACGACAGGCCAACCAGTGGACACCAGAAATATGTTTAATCCCCCTACTAAGTCTGCCATTCCCTTTTTTCCATATAGAAGTCAGGGAATGTAATGGAGACTGGAAACCAGGGAATATAGTCTACTTTATCTTCCCCTTTGGACTAAAAGGAATATACTTCTTATTCTACTGTTTAGCAAAAATATAACGTTCCCCTCTCCCATTGGAAAGCAGGGACTGGTTAAAGACTGATGTACCGTGGGTCTTACAGAAAAACATTGTGCGTACAGGTCATAACATTAATACATGATATTCTGGATTAGTTGTAAATCAAATTGTTTCTAGCAGAAAATGATTGACTACAAAAGCATTTGCTGGGACCTCAGCCCCAATAATGTTTTCGAACTTAGACCCATCAGACAATTCATTGATACTTAATGGTCAACCAGCCTAACCATTGTAGGGAGTATAACTTACAGATATTGACCACAAGGAACCACATGTAGAATATTTCAATACATGACCTCTGGTATTGCTAACTAGCCTTAGTTCATATACTGTACATCGGAACTGTATTGAGTCTTTACTGCTTTGGTAGTCCATGATAAAATGGGTGACACTCTGAATATTGAGCTGGGTTTTTTTTCTACTAAATGTGCATATTGTACTGTAAATTTTCATAGAATTTTATTGAGAATCCTAAAAGTCTGGACACTTTACAATGACTATATATTCTATCTGCATTCACAGAGGATGAGCCCTGTAAGATATCTGATTGATGAAATGTACAAATGACTTGTAGGTATTAACTAGAGGCAGGCTGGCATTATTAGTTCCTGTTTTCTAGGTCATGTTATTTACTAAATCTAGGTCCTAGTATATAAATACTGCATCCATGATTTAGATCTAGAGACCTCATCACCAAAGGAAACACGTGATTAATGCATAGCAGTCCGCTCAGGGGCTTTAAGCAATAGTGCATTGACCTGGATTTAAGTCTCCTTTCCAATATCTGTTGCTCCCACCTGTAACCACTTCACTGCTGGAAACATTTACTGTAGTTGCTTATTCAGTCTATTTAAGTCTATACATTGTAAATCATGAATTACTTGAAATATTGTATGCGTCACTATAATACCTATCATTACCTCCCTAGGTAAACTGATGCTAAGTCTTAATATTTTTATTTATGTATTATAGGGCCCAGTTTCTGTTCGCTCACGCTGTCCTTGTTGTACCGCGTGGTGAGTTCATGTGGGCGTTGGTTGCCTGGTAACCAGAACTCATCAAGCTGAGAGCTAAGGACGAGTAGATAGGTGCAATACTCACGATGCCGGCTTTAACCCTCTCCTTCCTGCATTCCACATTGCACTTGAAAACTCTGAGCAGCACATTTGCAAATCAGTGAAGATGTAAATAGCATCAATTCTGCAATTCTGCTCAGAGCTGGCCTGTATGCAGAACAAGCTTATGTAATGTATGTAAAATAAGACCCCAAAATAGACAACAAAACGTTGTAATGACAGAACTGGAATCAATACAGACAAATTATCTGTAACTGCTTTAGACCAGACATTATGACGTTATTTAGACAGTAAATTATAGACACTTATCTCCCTAACCACAGGATGTGAATAAGTGTCTGACTGCTGCGGGCCTGACTGCTGGGACCCCCGAGATCGAGGGAATTAGGGGTCTGCAAGTATGCCTGAATTCCCCTTAAGTATGAAGAGGTTCTGCTATTGCTCTAGTCACTTCCTTGGTATGTTTGATATAACAATCTCCAGCAATCCTACAGAAGTGGATGGAGCAGTGGTAATGCATGTACCACTCCAGTCATAGGGGGCTCTCAATGGGGCACTTGTGGACCTCTTTTCTCCTGATCGGTGGTCGTCCCAGCAGAACCTTAGCAATAAAACACGTGTACCCATCCATGGCATAGGTGATGAGTTTCTATAGTGGGAAACTCTTAACCAACATGATCATGCATCTTAAAATGAACACTCACCACCTAATACAATAGATTTCTATGTCCAATATTGTGTTAATTTTCTTCTTCTTATAGCAACTGGAAGTTTTTGATAAATACCCTTCTGTTTTATGCTGAATGTAGCAAGAGCAAGCAGAAAGCTCCACCTAGTGGTGGCTACAGTCAGCCAAATATTTCACATGAAATGGGGTATTCTTAAGCAATGGCATATTGCTAGGGTTTGTCATCACTTTATTTTGTTGGGGGTCTGCTCCATAGATGCCCGATTTAGCCAGTCTTTCATTTAAGGGTCACAGTGCTAAATTGGTATTGTGGTCCCTCCCTTCTTATGTTCTAGAATTAAAAAAATATCTTTTTCATCTTTTTTGCCGTCATGTCTCCTGGACACTGCTGCTAATCTGTGGAGTTCTTTAAAATGGGCTAATGGACAAAGTATGTTGGAGCAATTCCTATTTTTACCACTAGGGGTCAACATCTATTTACAGAAAGTGTAGTGGGATATAATTAAAACAGAACTTCTATTGCTATATATGTAAAAATTTTAAAAAAGACATAATTCTGCCAGGCACATTTCTGCATTGTAATAAATCATAGGCTGTGAATTAGGGTAACCAAGGTAACTAGAATATTTGTTGGGCATGTAGCATCTTCCTCTGTGCGGCAACGCATCACAGTTTTTCCCACATCGCTTTTCACAGAAAGTCTGCAGTTCTGGAAATCACAGCATGTCCGCTACGTGTATATTTACGCAATGTATGGATAGGATTTACTAGAATTCCATCCACTTTGCAGGGACTGTAAAACACTGCATTTTTTTCCACGGTGTTTACGCCACTTGGGGCCCCAGGCCTTGAGAATTTTTCCAGTACATATGGATGGATAACTAGTGATCATAAAATTAGTAATTTTCTACTCCAAATGCATCCACCTCTGATAACTAAAGCATAGCATCAAATGAGGTCAGCCATAGACAAAATCGCCTATACATTTAACAGACTAGCAAGGTCTGGCTGGTAGGGCATGTGCCTTGGGGACCAGAGGAGGTACCAACAAGACACTGCATTGGCTATGGTATTTAGATACAGGGCTATGTCCCCAGCTGATGACTTGCCTTTTCCATATCACACACTATGCAGAAATAAGCAATAGTTAAAGCGTAAGCAACTTGTAATTTTCTGGCATCATTTGTGACATTAATAAATGTTGTAATATAATTTATTAACAGATTTTGGCTCCTTTCTCTGAAATCCTGCTCTGAAATCCACTAGTGACATAGACGACTAATGATTCCTTTGGCTGCTTAGTGACTACAGCTCTGAGCTACAATACATCATGCAACTCAGGACCAATACTCAATAATCATACTTGCTAACTTTCCCAGGACGCTATCAAATAAAGGAGTGACCCCCTGGACTCCTAGAGGAGCAGGCAAATCTCCTGAGCCACCGGGAAAGCAGTCACTTTTGTAAGTGACTTGGGCTATTTAAAGGGGACATAGTCATAAGAAAAGGGGGCTCAGATGTTGGTAAGTATGACAATAAGTCATGTAGCTTTTCCTGGCGTCACTGGTGTGCTAGGTTGAAATCTGAACAGGAGTTTAACTGGGGGCGTCCTCTACATTTAGAAAAAAGAAGGTTTCTATAAAACTCCCTGCTGTGAACCATGCCCAAGCACTATTGAGTCTAGTGATTCTGATTCTGCAAGGATTTGATACGACATTGCTTCTGGATTATTATTTATTGACCTTGACTTCTATTGACCAAGCTTCTGATTCTGTGCTGCTGGCTATCCATGTATGACCTTGGCCTGTCGTGTCCTGATATGCCTGCCCTGACCCATTGGCTTTTCTACGACTTGGTCCACCTGGCACTGATCTTTTGGCCTGTTCTGGGCTATCCCTCTGTCTTTCTCATTGGGGTCTCATTTCTGGTCAGCAGCCACCAATCCCAATACCCTTAGGGTTGGTGGGCAGGTCTACACATCTGCTTCCTGTTACATCTATCTATCTATCTATCTATCTATCTATCTATCTATCTATCTATCTATCTATCTATCGAATATCTAGCTCTCTAAAGCAACACAAGTTATGTCATAGACATACATGGATATGTATGTCTATGTAAAAACATATGGTAAGTATTTTAACATTTAAAATGTTCCAAAAAGTTCCTTTTTGGGGGGAAAGGTTCTTGCCCATGGTCTTTTAGACACACAGAATGGTGGTATTGAAAAAAGCAATAGTTTTGTAGAAAAATTAGCCAGTTTTGATGACTTTTAAACAACAGACAGTGTTATTTGGGAGAAATATTTATGACTGTGTGATTAGTTGAAAAGTTAAAAAATAAAAAAGCCACCAAAATATTTATTCCCAATGTTGATCCCAATATTGTGTTGGTATTGGAAGAACCAAATGGTTGTTTGTTTGTTTTTATTTTCTTGTTATTATACCTACAGAATGACAGTGGTAAATGGCAGTGCAACTATAGAATTTGAAGAAAATTTGGGGTCAGAACACTGACAACTTGGAAAGTGATAAAAAATTGACTTCATAAAAAAAACACCAAAAATTGTCCCTCTATGGGAGCGGATGCAACACCACTGAGTGACAGTTACAGAATTTGAAAAAAATAAATAAAATGTGACACTATTAATGTGCCTGGCCTGCCAGCTGAAAAAACTAGAATATTTTCTTGCATGGAAAGGATTTTATGACACTTAGAACAGCACTTGGGAGGCAAAATAGAATCTGGATTATCCTGAAAGTTATACCTGTATGGGTAACCATGCCACATCAACATTGTGATTGTAGACTTTACAGAATTTCAACAAAAATTTGGGGCACACAAAGAATGCTGTGTTTCTGCAACATGGGGGCTTAATCTTAGGCTAAGGTCCCATGTTGCGGAAATGCTGCTGTTTTTGTTGCAGATTTTGCTGCAGTTTTTTGAGCCAAAGACAGGCATAAAATGAGCAGAAGGTAGAAGTAGAAGAGCCTCCCATATATTTCCCATTCCCTTTTTAGCCATTCTTGGCTTTGGCTTAAAAAAAAAAAAACCACAGCAAAATCTGCAACAAAAAAATGTGCGTTTCCGCAACGAAGCCTTAGCATTAAGTAAGTTTCCTTTAATTGGGCTCACCTGGCAAACTAGTTATCACAGGTGTTTGAGATGAATTTCATCCATAGGAGAGCACTTTGTGGGTAAAGGTGCCAGTCAAGGGCACGTCATGGCCAGTAACAATTATAAGGGTATTGACAGGACTCAATCCATAGAGTCTGTATTGAGATATCATAACAAAGGTAAATCTCGCAGGCAGTGCAAATGTCCCTACAAATTATCCCATCCCAAACGTTTATGAACATTTATCCTAATTAATGGGTATCTGAAAGTAGGACGAAGCCTGCTACAGCCTGTGTTGCGAGACTCATGTCATCGGCAGTAGCAGGCTTTCCTTTTCAATATTCTCATATACCTCCAGATACTCATTTAAAAGAGGTCAATATTTATCACTGAAATTTATACTCTACCTCTATGGATTAACTGCCATCAATACCCTTCTAATTGAGATTGATGTAACTGGTCTAAAGAGCCCTGAGTTACAATACTACCCATAACTTTAATTGAAAAACAAAAAATTAAATCTTTATGACACCTAAATCCAATTTATATAATAATTAGGAATGTGGTGTGTATATAAGTAATGGCATATAGGTATTGGCAGTAGAGTGGATTCAGATATCCAGAACCTGGATTAGTACCTGTGAGAAGGTGACAGGCAGAGTGCTGGAGTCCAGGTATATCAACCCCAGGTTTCTGACATATGAGTGGTCCAGGGTGGATCTGGAGTAGGCCTCAGCCCAGGTGTAGATCCTGGGCTCATTACTAACCCATAAAAGGCTGCAGAGCCTGCAGTTCATGGCAGTTCCTGTTTTGTTTGTGTGGTAGGAAGTAAACCACATGTATAGTTAGGTTATCCATTCTGTTTAGTTAGTTGCTCAGACGAGCAGGTATTTATTTTGTTTTTGCCTGAAGTTAAGGATGTATTTTGTTTTGCTCATTTTGTGCCTGAAGTCAAGGTTTAACGCATTAAAAAGTAGAGTGAAGAAATGGCGGTCTAGCACAGTCTAATATCAAGCTTACATAAGATCAAGCATTAAAGGGATTGTTCAGGATAAAATGATAATTAAACTAAGACACCCTCACCCCGCCTAACCTCTAACTTATTTGCTTTATAAAAAAAATGTATATTTTGCTCAGATCGCTTAGACAGCCATGTGACCGCCCCAGCACTTTTTCTGATTTTCCTTTGACTTTCCATTTCCCCGTTTTCACAAACAAAACCTCAGCTATGCCCCCCCCCCACCCCACCCCATCATTCTTACCTGTCTTCATGTCCTGATATTCTGGACACAAAATGTCACTTCCTTCACTTCTGCCAGTGCCTGCACAATAGAGCCAAGTATGATGGGGTAAGAGGGGGTGGGCTGAGTTAGTTAGTTAAGTAGGGGTAATGGTCTGTGGGCTAGCTAGGGAAACAGGGAGGGTGTATGAGAGAGGAAGGGGAAGGGAATCAGAGGGTGATCTGAGAGAGGAACAATGCATCATGGTAGTTGTAGGATAAAAAGCAGGATAGAAAGCAGGAAGCTACCTATGTAAACAAATGCACACTGCTAAAGGTATTTGGATGCACTTATTAACCCATTAATAGAACACAAAGCAAGCAAAAATATTGAAAATAGATAACTTTTTGTACTTCATCACAAGACACATTCTAAGAATGTATTTAAAGGGGTGTCTAGGACCCAATAAGGTTGGACTAATAGGTCATCAGTATCAGGTATACGACCAGAAACAACTCCTATTCAAGTGAATGGAAGCAGAGCTGTATTGTCGTACACGCTAGGACATTTGGTTAGTGTTGGTTTATGTGAAGGGGGGTATAGAGTGCAGTACATGTTGAGACTTTGGCATATCTCTGAACCCTTAGCTGGCAAATACAAATGGTAGGCTATCCATGTACTGCATGTGCCAGGTTCTCATGAGTGAAATCCCCTCTGTATTCCCTCTACTGTGGTTGGCAACAGAAGTCTTTACTATAAAGTCAGAATAATCTAATTGGTATTTCAGAAGGGAACTTTTCATGTAGACCTTTTTTTTTTTTTAAAAAAAAAAAAGGACCTTTCATGTCCTCGGGCACATGCAGTTTTACATGATAGCTCTTCACTGTCAGAGGAGCGTCCCTGATAGTCTAGCTGGGAACGCCCCTCCTGGCAGTCTGTCTGAAGCTCTATACTGTGAAGGGGCATTCCTTACCACCCAGCCATGTCGCTGAGTGGTGAAGAACGCCCTCGCTGTACTAGTCTATGTATGACTACTGTCAGGAGGGGCATTCCCAGCTAGACTGTCAAGAACGCCTTTCTGACAGTGAAGAGCTATTGGTAATTGCACCGATATCTCTTACTCTGCGGCACATAACAGGAAAGCCAGCAGTCCACTGAATTCAGGCTTTCCAGCAGTATATAAAACCGCATGTGCCAGAGGACATGAAAGGTCCTCTTTAAGGTTCTTAGAGAATGTATTGCATGTATAAATTGTGACCGGTTGATTTTCCTTGCATCTGCAACCTTCTAACAGTATTACATGCTGAGAACTGTCTCAGATTGGATTGACTGGTTGTCTAGTATCACCGGGTGCAACTTTCATTTTATTCAGCTGCGGAACAGAATATCCTGGCAGGTAATGTCATTGGCAGACTTAGGCAAGGGTCACACTTGTGCCGTGCTGTCCATCGTTTGGACCCGGTTGGAGGACCCAAATGATGGAGAACCAATCCTCTAAAACAGTGGTCATCCTCGAACAATCACAGACCCCATAGACTGTAATGGGGTCTGCCAGGTGTCATCAGCTTTCCAACCTTTCGCTACGCCAATTTTCAGCGAAATCTGTGACTGATTCTCCTATGGGGACTCCGACACACATGTAAATGAAGATGCCAATTCACACACCAGCTAAAAGTCCCTGGTTTCTATAGAACTCTATAAAAACAGAGAAGAGTTGGTTTGGTATCAAGTTTCCTAGTGACAGACTCCCTTTACAGCCAAAGCCACATGTAGTGAAACGCAGCTTTAAAAAAAAAAAAAAAAAAAAAAAGCTGCCGTAAAAACAGCTTTTTCACTGCGTTTTTGCCACCCCTCCATATAAGTCTATGGGCAAAACTTTAACATCCTATTTTTCAAAAACTCAAATGGTGAAGTTTCTTTCATCTTGACCTACAATATAATGGCAGCAAATCCCTTGTTATAATATTAACATTTTTTGATGCAAAGCACATTTGACCAAGTTTTTTTTTTACTTAATTGGATAGTATGTGTTAAATATTTCTGTGTTTTTCCATAGTTTAAGATATAGAGGTTATGTGACATATGAAAATGTGGTTCAGTATGTTCTAATAGGAAATGGAAGTGATCAGCAGAATTATTCTCAATTATGCAGTCTACATCCGCAGTGCATCTGCAGAAATGTTCATAATTTAGAATATGCAGAGTGTGCGACTCATAAACTCAAGATTGATTATCTTTTGCTGAAGCCAAATTTCAGAAACAGAGCCAAGAAATACTGAAATGCATTTTTTATTGTTTCCTCATTGATTTTAGTAGATAATAAATATAAAACTTCATGTAATACAGTGATGTGCAAATGTTGTAGGCAGTTATTGAAAAAAATTAAAGCTGGGGCCCCATGTGATTTCAATGCCCTGGTTTGGTTATGGCAGAAACGCAGCGGCAAAAAACACTTCGTCTTACAGTCCCTGCAGATGTGGATGGGATTCTAGTGAATCACAACCACAGTGAATAAACAAAGAGAAGTCTAAATTGAATCAATATTTTTGTGACCACCCTTTACTTCGTCTTACAGTCCCTGCAGATGTGGATGGGATTCTAGTGAATCACAACCACAGTGAATAAACAAAGAGAAGTCTAAATTGAATCAATATTTTTGTGACCACCCTTTACAAGGAGGTCATCCAAATATTTTGGAGATCTAACCACAGACCCTTTGGAGGAGAAGTCCTGAAAGTGATGATAAGGCCCCAAGAGCCGTAATATCAACAACCTCAAGTCTGTCTGGGTTTACATTAAGAGACAGAGAGATTTCAACGAATCTACATCCAGAGAAGATCTGTGGATAGTTCTCCAAGATGTCTGGGACAACTTCTCTGCCAAATTCCTTCAAAAACTGTGTACATAGAAGAATTTGTGCTGTTTTGAAGGCAAAGTGTTGTCACACCAAATATTGGTTTGATTTCAATTTCTCTTTTGGTCATTCTCTTAGTTTTGTTAATTGGCAAAAATAAACAATTAACACTTCTAGCACTTTGAAAGCATTCTTACATTGCGGGATTTTTTCACCTGTCTAAAACCTTTGCACTTTACTGTATATTAGTAGTGGCCATAGACAAGTACAAGTACATAACTTTCTGTTGTCCTCTTCTTCTTTTACACTCCAGGAGTTATCCGCTAAACAGACAGATGAATGGATGAATGTCTGCTGGTATATTGATCCGACATGGAGGTACCACTTGCCAAAGACTTCCAGTGGCAGTCATTAGCACCCCTATCTAGTCCACGGGTGTACTGTTCACTGGTTGAAGCTGGAGGACAAATTTTCTCTATTGGAGGATGTGATGATGCAGGAAACCCAATGAACATTTTTGAGGTGTTTTCTCCTGAGATCAACCGTTGGACTAGTCTGGCGCCCATGCCTTCTGCTAGAGCGGGAGTTGCAGTGGTTTCTTTGGGCAAAAGAATCATGGTTGTTGGGGGTGTGGGAGAAAATCAGACACCTCTTAAGGTAGTAGAGGTCTACAATATTGACGAAGGGAAATGGAAGAAAAAGAGTTCCTTACGGGAGCCTGCTATGGGCATATCAATTACTGCTCGAGGTAAACACAAGGATCCCTTTCCAAGCTTTTTCATTTTATATTGTTCAGTTTGATCTAAGGCTAAATATGGACTAAGAAGGTGGTGGTAATATCATCCGAGGAACAATGACATGCCCATAATAGAATGCTTAAGTGTTATCCCACAAAAATTGCTGAATCTCAAAGAGCTATGAACTCTACAGTTTCCATAGCAATTTTGAGAAGAGCCAATAGCTCAGTTATATCTACTAAGATTCTGCTATAATTTCAAGGAAACATTCAGATGATTTTTCAGAAATGTCAAAATTATCTTATATCAAAAAAATAGTTCTGCACATAGTAAAGCCTCTAGCAGACGGCCATGTCCAAGATCAGTGTGCTATCTGAGTTTTTCCATGATATCATACTGACCCATTCATTTCTGTGGGTCCTTGCACATGACCATGAATTACACGGTCCTGTGTGTGACACCACTGTCTGCTCCACAAAATATGGAACAGTCCTATTTATTGAATAAATGAGGCCACAGGAAACACAGCCGGTGCACATGCGGTACACGGATGACACCATGTTCCACCTGTGAGTCGGCTATGCCGTTCATTTACGTGTGCTACCGGTTAAAACTGCTTTTTTTTGCTCACAGTAACCAAACAGAGAACAGCTTTCATTTCTTGCTGCTCTGGAAAAATTAAAGCTGAGTGGTTGCTTTGAGGAACAAAGACTGATGAACTGTTTGACGGTTTTGATAAATGGGAACCACAGTAGTAGATTTATGAAAACTCTCTAAAAGAAAAAGTTTTGTTGCCCATAGCAAGAACTCAAAATACAAAATGAAATCTGAGCTGTGATCGGTTCCAATGGGAATCAATGTCTCTCACTAATGGGAGACATGACCCCCCATGGGCACCAAATACTGTTTTACTCTTAGACAGTTTTGATAAATGAGACCCATTATGCCTGTAATAGCAAATAACATATAGTATAGCATTATCTGGTTAGTGGATCAAACCTATCAGAGCTTTGAAATCCTGAAGAATGATCATTTGAACCTAGTGTACAGACTTCTGTATTTGCCGTAACTTTCCATAGTGCATCTGATAAAACTGTTTGATGGTTTCCAGTTTTTCTCTTTTCACAGATTGCAGGGTATATGCAGCCGGAGGAATGGGTTCAGATTTGAGACCACATTGTTTCCTTCAGCAGTTTGACATGTTAAAAGATATTTGGGTCCATTTTGCACCAATGCCAACACCTCGCTATGGTGCTACGTCCTTTCTTCGAGGCACAAAAATCTATGTATTGGGTAAGTACTGTATCAATCACTCAGTCATCTGGCCGTAATATGGATGGTATATATGTAGGTAACCATGAGACATACTGCAGAGATCATATAAATATCTAACCCTAAAACTGAGCTCTCATATGATGAACCACGATTATTTTTATTTTTTATTTTTTTATTTTTATTTTTTATATGTAGATTGTGAGCCCCACGTAGAGCTCACAATGTACATTTTTCCCTATCAGTATGTTTTTTTTTTTGGAATATGGGATGGAAATCCATGCAAACACAGGGAGAACATACAAACTCCTTGCAGATGGTTTTCTGTCCTTGGCGGGATTTGAACACCAGGACTCAAGCGCTGCAAGGCTGCAGTGCTAACCACTGAGCCACCGTGTGGCCCCATGAACCACGATTATTATGATTATTCTTATTCAATGAATGGAGGCCACTAATCCAGTAGGACATATAATGCCCATGATACCTCCCTTAGTATAAAGGATCTACTTCCAAACACTGCATTTATGCACTACAATGTCTCATAGCGCCTGTGCTATCTGTAATATCTCTATGTGTTCTACCAAAAACATTCATAGGGACCCATTAGGAGACCTATTATATATACAGTAAAGAGCGGTGAAGAGTAAAACAGATTGCAGTGAAAACTGCAGTTCCAGGGGTCCTGATGGCGGGCGCCGGTTTCAATTATTCTTAAGTGAAGTGTTCAAGCTTATTGACTTCATCACAAATACACCTCGGAGACGCTTTGACTTAACAGTTTTCAATTTTTCTTGTCATTTGTTTTACCTGGAGACAAAACAAGATATTGACTTGGTCCTTCTGAAAAAGGAACTCCTATGAAAATGCTAAACTCTAGAGTCTAGGGGGTTTGGCTTTGGAAAGAACTCATGCAGAACTTCCTCTTGTGGATAACTTTTATAAGGACAGGGCAGATGTAAAGTGCCATATGTGCAGCTTAACAAAGATATTGAAGATTTACATCCTAACTTTTAAAAAGTCCATTTATTTTGTTAGCAAATGAGAATTCTTAGGATTTGATCACGGTTTCATTTACTTACAGAATGTTTTGCATTCTTAAAAGGGACCTTTCACTACCAGGCGGTGTGTGGGGCTGGTCCTGTCCTCTTTAAGTTCAGTTGTGGCTATTTTTGTAAATAAGTTGACATAAGAAAGTGTTGCATATTGGTCATAAATTATAAATTGTCTTATAATGTTTAATGAATAACAAAGTGACAATTTGCATACATGGTAATTCATATGACAATTAATGGGAGATTCCACTCAGAAATTATTTTGAAATTCTGAATATTGTAAAATAACAAGTCAGATTCAGCTCATGAATCCTCCTCCAATTCCAATGCACTCTACTTCCTGAGCCACTGATGACAACACAATACAATCCTCACTGGAAAACCCCTTTATTATAGAAGTACTTTGGTTTTTACAGTTTTTGTAGTGATCACAACGGTTGTTTGCCTTGTATATAATTGAATTGTATGGGAATTTTTTTTTAAACCTATTTTGAGAGTTCTTAACCAGATCAGAACCATGCCATCTTTGGTTCCCTCCCCATTGAGGTGTAGCCCACAGCAAAATCGGCCCATTATCTAAGTACTAAAACTCCTCCTTCCTACACCAACTCTTGAGCCACTTGTTTACCTCCCACTGCCTCTCCAGTGTCACCCGTCGTAGAAGCAGTATTTCCAAAAATACCACCTTGGACACGATCCTTGCCTTCTGCTTGCTTCCTTGATCTCTGAAATCATTTTTAAGGAACTTCCATCTACCTCTAGCTTTGCCATCTGTGCCAATGTGCACCATGACCCCTGGATCCACACCAGCCCCATCTAGTAATCTATCAACATAATCTGCAATGTGTTGAACTCAAGCGCCAGGAAGGCAACACACTGTTCGATGATCCGAATCTTTGTGACAAATTGCCCTGTCTGTTCCCTAATAACTGAATCCCCCACTACTCTAGCCTGTTCTGTAGCAAACATTCTCCTAGCTGTAAGAGGAATTGCCTTGCTGCAGCAGTGTTACCTCTGTACTATCCCCCCCCCATCTGCCAGTTTAGCAAAGCTGTTGGGTTGTGCCAGTTCAGGACTAACCTACCTGGGACTCTTCCCTCTACCCCGCTGCTTTATAACTGTCAACTAGCTAGCTGCCTTATGTTCCTGCATCTTCATACTACCATCCCCCTCTGCACTTACCCCATTCTACTCTGTGATAAACAAACTCTTTTCCAAATTGTCAATGGATCTCAGTCTTGCAATTTGCTCCTTTGGATCCAAGATTTGGACTACCAAATGTGCATCGTCCTTACATGAGCTGGCTGAGCTAAGTTATCAGCTCTTAAAACTCCCCCATCCCCAATGGAACAACCTGTCAGAATCCTGGTGTATTTTGCTAATCTATCACCAGTGGCTGCTGTTTCTCTCACTCTGAACTATTGTGTTGCACTGCCACTCCTCACCATTACAGGCTGCTGTGTTGATCATAGGAATTACCTTTAACAAAGATGACCGATCTGTGCCAATATGAAGTCATCTGGTTTCATGTTTTGGCCTATTTTTACCCATGAGGGAGTTCAGCCTTTGCTCGAGTATTGTGACTTGTTTCAGTCTCCTGTTCCTCAGAACTGTCTATCTCAGACCGTTCTACTCTTGTGATCCACACTTCAAGCTTCATCCCGGACTACAACTTTACTATTCCTAACTGCACCTGACTTATTCCATCTGGCTACTGAATTACAGCTGTGTCTACCAGAATCATAACACAATCCTTAAAAGGATAGTTACATATATCAACTTTGTACAGGTGGCACATAACATTGAGTTTGACAGTGTCCACTGGAATGCTGCAGTAGTATATCTCTAGTATATTTCTATAATCACAGCTTAGATACTGTGGCTCAACACAATGATACTAAATCTCTATATTGACTGGTTTATATACATTCACTCAGCTCTATGTATGCTAGGTACAAGGGGATAAGTACCAGAATAACAGAAAACTGCAACTGAGAGGGCCCATTCCTACTAAGACCAGGTTGCAGTTAGTGCTAACTGCAGATGATATAAGGTTAATTGAATGTGCCTCCATTTACTGTGACACTTTTATGTCTGCTGAGATGTCATGGTGTACACAGTGATCTTCTAGTGCATGCATCATCCCTGTGCAATGATGTCAGAAAGAGCATTATGTATGTTCAGCAATCCAGATGGAGGATGGGAGTAGTAGTGGCAAATGCTGTGCCACTGGATATGCTGAGTGACCCCAACACTCTAAACAGCTCAGCTCCTAGGTCGGACACCTGGCTGATCAGCCTGCTGTGCTACATGAAGGTGGTTGTGGTAGTTCTCCCGGGGCGCTACTAGTGGGAGAGAGGACCTCTCTACTCTGAGCCGGTGTGATGGTGTTCAGAAGGATCCTAATGGTAATGCAGGAACGCAGATGTGTAGTTGAAACAGGTTTAGTGACACACAGGTCCATTAATGTTTCTCTCAGGACCTCAATAAGAGACACCAAGGAGCGAAAAGGGAAACAACACACAAAAGGGTAATTAGGGCAGTGTCCAATGTCCACAAAGGTGGTGTCCAAAAGCTCGGCACGTAAGTGAGGGGGTATGAAACTTGGTGGCTTTGTACAACTGTAGGAGTTCAGGGAATCACTCCAGGAGTCACCCTAGAGGGCACAAACTTAGAGGATCACTCCAACCAGATGGGCTGGAGGACACAAATCTTGATCTTCCCAGTCAGATGTTGACTGGTGGGCACAATGCTTACTGGTGGCACTGGTCTCCTCACTGCTCAGCCTCTGAAGATGGTGGTCTCAAGGTCTTAGATGTTGAGGCTGGCATGGATGATGCTGATGTCCAGAAAATCCAGACACCTGATGCAGTTCCTGGGTCAACTTCCTCTCCATGGCCCAGTAAAAAACAGGTGCTCCTGTATACAGGTGGTTTAGTCTGCTGTGCAGCTGCTGGTGTCGCAGAGTGAAATTCCACAAAGATATGGTCACCCCCCGAGATTATAATGGTGCACAGGACAGCAGGTGGTGATGAAGAGGGGCATGGTGATGTTGCTAGTACCATGTGTAAAACCCTGGAGTGAAATGGACCATAAGCAAAGCCTGCCGCTGTTGATAGCAAGCGACCTGTTATGGCTGTGACTGACTCCTCCCACACCTCTTGCAATAGCGGCGATACAGGGATCCGGTCAACGTCAGCTGCCCAAAACACCTTAGGGCTAGTCTTTACGTTGAATTCGACTTTCTCCCCTGGGTGCAGATTGTGTAGATATTCCGGCAGCCCAGGCTTTTTCACACACATTGAAGTGTTAAGCATCTTCCTCTCTAAAGTCACAGCTGGTTGTAGTCTCCCACCCCCATAGTCCACTCCAACTCTGACCCCACTCCTTAGCATCCTCCAGCAGCAGATACTGGGGTTTGTACTGCAGGGTAGTCCTGAAAGGGGTCCTGTTACCTTGCTACCTCCACTACTCCTCCTGGCACAATGTCCAAAATGTAGACAGCTGGAATACCCTGTCTCAGGGCTGTCTCAAGTAGAGCATTAGGCTGAATTCTTCCTCCTTAGGAGCAGAAGAGGAACCACTAAGTCTAGTGCTAGCATGAATTGACTCCAACTACACACTGCTAACACACTCTAGACTACAACTTAGCGCTGAGGCTTTAACGGCTTCCCAGGAGACCTAAGTTTCCCTGGCCACAACCAATGGACTGTGATAGGGCAGGGCTATACAAGTGAAATGAAGTGAAGGGGCTTGAACAAAGGGGGAAACACAGGGAAATGGACAAGAGAGAGTTACAAATAGGTTATATGTAGCATATAACAAATAGAGAGGACATACAAACATAACCACGACAAACAAAACATAAGCAGGAGCACTCTGGGATGCTGTACATGTACTGTGACATCACTGTGTTTATTATTCCTGTACTGTGATATCACTATTATTATTACCGTATTTTTCGGACTATAAGACGCACTTTTTTCCCCCAAAATTTCGGAGGAAAATGAGGGTGCGTCTTATAGTCTGAATGTGGGGGGGAGGAGCAGATTTGCAGCATGGCCGCGCTACTGCCACCGCTGGTTTTCTTCAGCGGCAGGAGCGTGACAATCTGCAGGCCCCGGGAGCTAAGACACTCCCCGGCATCTGCCGGTCTATTACAGCAGATGCCGGGGACTGTCTTAGCTGCCGGGGCCTGCAGATTGCCACGCTCCTGCCGCTGAAGAAAACCAGCAGTGGCAGTAGCGCGGCCATGCTGTAAATCTGCTCCTCCTCCGCAGGTCCCGGCAGTTAGTTAGCCCCGGGGCCGGTCCCCACTGGCCCCATACCTTTAGTGATGCAGGCCGGCTCCTGCACGGCGAGGCCGCAGGAGCTGACCTGTTCCGATGACAGCTGGGAGCCTAATGAAGGCTCCCAGGCCTGTCATAGATATATATTACTATCGCGGCTGGTCTATGACCCTCCGCGATAGTAATGTATAGAATCTCCCATAGACAGCAATACACTTGTATTGCCGTCTATGGGACTTGCAATCAAATGATTGCAGGTTCAAGCCCCCTAGGCGGGGGATAATAAAATAGTAAAAAAACAAAAAACAAAAAAACACACTTAAAAAAATATATATAATAAAAAAATAAAATAAAAGTTCACCTCCTTTCTCTAGAATACATATAAAAGTATAACATTACTGTGAAACATTAGGTATCCCTGTGTCTGAAAATGCCCAGTCTACTAATAGTTTTATGTACAGTGAACGTCAAAATCAAAAGTGCTAAACCGCCGGGTTTTTCTCTCTGTTTTGCCTCTGAATTAAATAAAAGGTGATCTAAGCAATAAACATTTCCCAAAATGGTATAACTAAAAAGTACACCTGGCCCCACAAAAAAAAACGCCCTATACATCCCCATACAGCTGCAGGGTCACCTGTCAATGTGGCCTTGCAGCTGTTCCAAAACTACATCTCCCATACATTAAATATTTTACCATTTTTTGCCTGAAATTTTTTTTTTCCCTATTTTTCTCCTCTAAAACCTGGGTGCGTCTTATAGTCCGAAAAATACTTACTAATTATTGTCTGTAAGATAAAATCACTATGTGTGTTATCCCTGTGTGTAAAACTGACCAAAATAATCGAACACTTTTCCAGTTCTGACTTGCTGCATAAGGTGGTCATGGTAGAGTAGGCCCGATTATAAGTTTTGCTATTGGGACTTATGATACTTGTTACACAAATGCTAGCATGCCTATATAATGCAGCTACCAAATAATGCTCAAATACCAGTTCTACACAATAAAAAAAAATGAAGACAGAATACTTGAATTTGGTGATGGCTTCTCTGAGTGATAGGAATACAATCTCAAGGTATAGCACAGCTCTCTCTCCCATGCCGACTTGGAGCTAGAAGAATACTGTAATACTTTACCAGCCTCCCTTCCTTGACAATATTATGATTGAAAAAAAAGGATTTAGGATACATAGACTGCCAGACATCCAAAGATATATCATTGAAATACCTGTGGGCTCTCTTAGTTTATGGGCGTGGATGCAACTGCAACTGCTGCAATAGTTATGCCACCGCTGACTAGTGCAATGCAGTAACAATGCAATGTGAACAGCACCTACTACTATTTGGTATAAAGCATTATTGGTATTTTATATCACAAATATTTTCATTATTAACTTCAAAGGAGGTAACACTTGGCTTCTTGGCAAAGTAGGAAGGTACATTTCTTGCATTCTTGAACCTAGTCACATAGAAATGGTATGCAATGATAATGTAAGAAAAATATACAACTATGAATGTACAATATTAGATGACCCTGAAGGAGAGTGAGGAGTGGAGATCTGATCGTCATTTCTAAACTATGGTTTGATGTTGTATTGGAATGTCACATCGCCTAGGTCACATGATGCTTATTGTATTAGACAGTCAGCTCCTTGTCTGGTACATAACTTGCAGAATTGCTTAGAACAATATGCATCTCCCTATGGCTATGAGGTGCTTTGCTGCAAGAACTCATGGGTAATAAATAAAACCTAAGTAGAATTAGAAAAGCATTGAGAATCTGTATAATCCTATCATAATCCAGAAATTCTGCAATCCATGTAGATTCAGGACTTTACAGCTCAGAAACCGCTGCCTACCTGCTGCTGCGCTCTTCGTAACCTGGATTTAAAGAAAGGCTAATCATTTCTAGAAAGTATTCTTCATGAAGTGTCAGGATACTTACAAATGTTATCAATTTAAGTTTGGTGTGAAATTAACAGAAAGAGACAAGGTACACAAAACGGGCATAAATTATATTATTTTTGCCATAAAGGATGATGGGAGTTTTGGCATCCTTCCCAGCATCCTATTCACATGATTTAAAATTTGCTGAATTTTTCCTGGTTTCAGAATTGGTATGGATATTTCACTGAAGCTAAAGTCAGACAGTGAACACGATGTCATCTGCATATGTCTATTGCTTGGTATTCTACAGTTACAGTGGGGCAAAAAAGTATTTAGTCAGTCACCAATAGTGCAAGTTCCACCACTTAAAAAGATGAGAGGCGTCTGTAATTTACATCATAGGTAGACCTCAAGTATGAGAGACAAAATGAGAAAACAAATCCAGAAAATCACATTGTCTGATTTTGTAAGAATTTATTTGCAAATTATGGTGGAAAATAAGTATTTGGTCAGTAACAAAATTTCATCTCAATACTTTGTTATATATCCTTTGTTGGCAATGACAGAGGTAAAACGTTTTCTGTAAGTCTTCACAAGGTTGGCACACACTGTTGTTGGTATGTTGGCCCATTCCTCCATGCAGATCTCCTCTAGAGCAGTGATGTTTTGGGGCTGTCGCTTGGCAACACGGACTTTCAACTCCCTCCAAAGGTTTTCTATAGGGTTGAGATCTGGAGACTGGCTAGGCCACTCCAGGACCTTGAAATGCTTCTTACAAAGCCACTCCTTCGTTGCCCTGGCGGTGTGCTTTGGATCATAGTTATGTTGAAAGACCCAGCCACGTTTCATCTTCAATGCCCTTGCTGATGGAAGAAGGTTTGCACTCAAAATCTCACAATACATGGCCCATTCATTCTTTCATGTACCCGGATCAGTCGTCCTGGCCCCTTTGCAGAGAAACAGCCCCAAAGCATGATGTTTCCACCCCCATGCTTTACAGTAGGTATGGTGTTTGATGGATGCAACTCAGTATTCTTTTTCCTCCAAACACGAAAAGTTGTGTTTCTACCAAACAGTTCCAGTTTGGTTTCATCAGACGATAGGACATTTTCCCAATACTCTTCTGGATCATACAAATGCTCTCTAGCAAACTTCAGATGGGCCCGGACATCTACTGGCTTAGTGGCGGCGTAGTGTGTTACTGATGGTAGGCTTTGTTACATTGGTCCCAGCTCTCTGCAGTTCATTCACTAGGTCCCCCCGCATGGTTCTGGGATTTTTGCTCACCGTTCTTGTGATCATTTTGACCCCACGGGGTGAGATATTGCGTGGAGCCCCAGATCGAGGGAGATTATCAGTGGTCTTGTATGTCTTCCATTTTCTAATTATTGCTCCCACAGTTGATCTTCAATCCAAGCTGGTTGCCTATTGCAGATTCAGTCTTCCCAGCCTGGTGCAGGGCTCCCATTTTGTTTCTGGTGTCCTTTGACAGCTCTTTGGTCTTCACCATAGTGGAGTTTAGAGTCTGACTGTTTGAGGGTGTGCACAGGTGTCTTTTTATACTGATAACAAGTTTAAACAGGTGCCATTACTACAGGTAATGAGTGGAGGAAAGAGGAGACTCTTAAAGAAGAAGTTACAGGTCTGTGAGAGCCAGAAATCTTGATTGTTTGTAGGTGACCAAATACTTATTTTCCACCATAATTTGCAAATAAATTCTTACAAAATCAGACAATGTGATTTTCTGGATTTGTTTTCTTATTTTGTCTCTGATAGTTGAGGTCTACCTATGATGTAAATTACAGACGCCTCTCATCTTTTTAAGTGGTGGAACTTGCACTATTGGTGACTGACTAAATACTTTTTTGCCCCACTGTATATATCGTATACCTATACAGTTGTATATTGTATATATAGTTACACCAATTTTTATACCCACAGGAGGTAGGCAATCTAAGTATGCAGTGAATGCCTTTGAAGTTTTTGACACCGACTCCCGTTCCTGGACCAAATTTCCCAGTATACCCAACAAAAGAGCATACTCAAGATACGTGATAAGTGAAGGTTCTCTCTACAGTTTGGGAGGATTACGACAAGGGGGAACATATAGACGACCAAAATTTACAAAGACTGTGGATATATTTGATATGGAACAAGGCAAGTTTAATATTATAACTTTTTTTGTATACTTGTCAATTGGACAATTTTATTAACTACATCACATAGTAATTCATAGCAATGCTCCAGGGCTTTCCACATTGTAAGTATTTCATAGGTAGGTTTTAAATCTCTGGTGCCCCAATCTACTAGATGAATGATCTAGTTTCCTGGTCTTTGTTTCGGGAAGCATGGTGTCCACTAGCCACTATATCGGTTACAGAATACTTGTCTGACTTGGCAAACCTAAGTAATGCTCTTTAGGTACTCTACGAGCATACCTGGATGCTGGTACCCGGTCAAATATATAGATGGCAGGTTTTCGGACAGGAATACAGATACAGAAGTAAAGCTAAACTGAACTTGAGAAAAATGAATAAGCATGAATAGATAGGGGAGAACTGTTCTAAAACATGTTATTGGGTTGGCACTTGCTAACCTGAGGTGCAGAGTCTAAGGCATCCTCCAAGAGGTGGGACTGTCAGATAACATAGGTTACAGTCTCCACAATGGTCCCCATTAGATGGCTGGGTGTTGGTCTAGAAATATAGTCTGAACAGATTTGGGTCAGTTATGGCAGGTCCAAATTTGGTATTAAATGACAGGATCAATGGGTCAGACCAGGGTTGGTGCATGAAATATCCAAACAGAATGAGTCAGGCGTGATCAGACACAGAAATGCAAACCAGGAAACTCACCATTGAGATGATAACACAACAATGGAATAACTAATTCCTCTTGAAGGTCCCAGACTGCTGATATCATATGTACACGGCCATATCTTCATCCTGTGGCTGGAGCCATGACTGTTACAAAGCAGGAAGCTGCCACATCCTGTTGTCATTTGTCAGCCCAAAACTTACACCGTTTTCAAATACCTATTAGGGTGTTCTATGGAAATAAAGAAAATCCCCTTTTTTAGGAACTCCATCCATTCAATACACCCTGTCAACATCCAATGCAGACAACCTCTTTCAGCTTTATGTACATGAAAGTGAAGAGCACTTTTAACAATGTTAAGGAAATACAATTTTTAACAGAGAATGGCATATTGTTAATAATGACCAATTCCACCTACAAAAAAAAAAAAAACCTAGTATTTTTCAGTTTGACTTTAATACATTTTCCCTATTATGTCCCTATTATGACCATTATTATTCTAACAAAAAAAAATATCTTTATATTGTGTTAACCAGTATAGTATATGAAAACGATAAAAAGCGAGAGTTCTCAGTTATTGATATCACTTTATGGCTGACTTGATGATGACAAATAGTGAGCTCTTAAGATCACTTCATCGGGCAGATATTTCTTAATATGTGACTGGTTAAAGAAATTCTCAGGAACTCCTCAATGATTTTCAGGGGGCTGGATGAAGACGGATCGTTCATGTTTTCTCAGAAAAAGAAGAGCTGATTTTGTTGCAGGGGCAATACATGGGAGAGTTGTTGTTGCTGGAGGTCTTGGTAAGGATTAAAATACCTTCTATATTCAAGAATCAGATTCTAGGTATTTACTCATCACATTCTCTACAGGATTAATACCAAGCAATATCTTTTATTTATTGAACTTAACATTATGACATAACAAGAATAGACAGAATGCTTCCTTTTGTGGCCTGAAGGATGGGCACATCATAAAGAATGCAGATTGTCTGCATACATTGTACACGTTTATATGGGATGGGCATAACATCATTACAAATCAATTAATAAGGCATTCTGATTACATCATAGTACTGAGATGTGAACAAAGTCCAGCTGAATACCTGACATTGCACTTTGATTAACGTGGGATAGAAATCACCACAGGAGAATAAGGGCACTGGCAAGAGTATTATGTATTTCCATTAAACCTGTTGTCCGGGATTGTAATATTAATTGCTGTGGATTCTTCACTACTTACCAAGCACATCGCCCCACATTACATACTGGCTGTGTTTGGTATTGCAGCTCAGCCCCATTCATTTGAATGGGATTGAGCTGCGGCATGGCAATATGACTAATGGACGTGATGTTATTGGCCTAAGAAGAGGAAGGGGAGCTCAATATCATAGCCCCAGACAACTCCTTTAAATATAATATGGAAAGTTACAAATTAATTATGTATCTCTTCAACCTTCAGGAAACCAACCTTCAGTTTTGGAAACAACACAGATTTTCCATCCATTGAAGAACAGGTGGGAAAACATGAGTCCGATGCCCAACCCACGATGTGCCTGCGCTACTATTGTCCTGAAAAACAGGCTGTATGCTATAGGAGGAGTGAACCAAGGCCCGAGCTCTGCCGTAGACATGCTGAGTTTGGTAGAATCTTGACCAAGATGTATAATATTATGTTATAGGTACTGTATGGTAGGTTTTAAAGAGTTTAAGTGTGTGTTTTATACTGCAGGCATCAGACTGTTTTTGTTTGTCAAGCCATGTATGCCAAAGCATCCATCCTGTCCTACAAGATGTATGCTCCGCATCTGGAACGTGTGTGATATACAAAGAGAGAGGTTTTAATTGCCGAAGGCAAAACTAAGGTGTTGTCTATAATTTCCATTATTAAACAAGATCAATATGCACGTTAGGTCCAAGACACTGCCAAATATATTTTTCTATACTTTATTGTGGAGCATGCACAGCAGCTATTATGTTATTCTGTGCCCTACAGTAAAGCAATGAAAGATATATTTTGGAGTGTCTTGGTCCTGCTTCCATATTTGTCTCCTATAGTAGATGAAGATTGAACATGCCACCGGGATTATACACATTGACCTTACCTGGTGCACACATTACCTACCTGGGTACACCAGTACCAAACAAGATCCTAATCAGAAAACACAAGGTATATAAAATGTTTACAAGTTTTATGTTGATCTGAATATTGTTTATTATACCACAAAGTTATTATCTGTGTGTAAGCCTATAATATATGGGAGGACAGACAGACAAGTGTAGAGCAGTATGTACCTATCGAAATACAAGAGTTCTATTTAGTAATGGACATAGCACAGCCCAAGTACACTATTATATTATAATAAAGTAGGCCAATACCTGCTATAAACACAACTCTATACTTTCAAGAATTATCCGGCATTACATAAACTATTTCTGGAATTATTGTTCAGATCTGTAAGATACATTCATTAGATATTTCAGATGCACCAACCAGCCTCTCCATACATATATGAGATTGATATGAGAACAAAGTAAGCCAGGGGTCACACAGGATGAAAACGTTGCAGAAGGAAATTATGCAGCATCTTCTTCTGCAATCCGCAGCAGCAAAGACCACCCAAACTTATAAGGAGGGTTTTTTATTTTTCTTTCCTTTTTGAACCATTATCTAAATGAAGCCTCACTGTTATTTTTTTATCCTAATTTTTTTATTTTTACACTAATTACTTCTGTTCGCCATACAAGTATAACAATAAAACAGGCAAAAAAAGTATAAATGGGCCTTTCCTATACCCGTTTATAAAACAATAGCCATCCAAATTTCTCATTTAAATTGCCTTAGACTACTGTAGGTTCATGCTGCTTGTCAATGCAGGTTTGGCTTATTGAGGTTATGGAACGAGCCAAGTGTCCCTCTGAGTTGCACTTATGACATATCCAGTAGACATGCCATGAATGCTTGAGAGGGTCATGCATATAAGCTATCACCTCTCAGCTCCTAATAATTTTGCACACTTGTCATAGCTAAAATTGTCTGGATCCACCAACATTCATCTAACGTGTATGGGCAGTATTACTATAAAGCCAGCCCTGGTGAGTACATAAGTCATTGTCTAGCAATTTGCCAAAATAATTCAATATAATCTGTTTCTGTAGCTTTTCGTCCTATTTGTTTAAAATAGACAAGCAATATATATATTTTGTTACAATGGTCCAAGTCATACATATTCCCAAAACGAGATACATTGCTAGAATATTAATGTACATAGACTATGATGTGTATTCATAGCAATGTGTTTATACAGCAGCTTGTGGATCCAACTTTTGTAATAAAATAGATCTAGAAAACTGAAATGATCACTAAGCCATCTGATCTTTGTGCACTTCATAATAAAGTGATACCACACCTATTGTTGAATGCTGAGTCTGCTTTGTCAGTATTTTCAATGTAAAGGGCACAGTAAACATGAACCGTCTGTAGCTTTCCTGGAAAGCCGTACACATCTTCCCATTGAGGCAGAGAGAAATACTGAGGATGTGGATTGCTAACCATAGAAGAATACATTACCTGATCTCATTGTCTTACAGGTGTTGATGGCTGACGCTGGGTTCACACCTGCGTCTGGGGTCTCCGTTCTGTGGTTTCCGTCTTCTGCATGCCAGAAGACGGAAACCACAGACTGGGTCCGGCCGTGCGCGGCGGTGAGCGTTTTGCGCTCTCCGCCGCGAAACCGGATTTTTTTATCCGGACACAGAGTACTGCATGTCCGACTCTGTGTCCGGATTATAAAACCCGGTTTCGCGGCGGAGAGCGCAAAACGCTCACCGCCGCGCATGGCCGGACAGCTTTCTCACCCATTCAAATGAATGGGTGAGAAAGTCTCCTGCAGGTTTCCGTATCCTGCCTGTGTTTTAGGCAGGAAACGGAAACCTAAGTACGGAGACCGGGCCGCAGATGTGAACGAGCCCTGACTTTGATGTATACGTGAAAGACTCTGTTGTCTTGTCTATTATTCTACAGCTGGCCTGCGTAAGCCATTCCTGTTTTATGTAGCCCTATGCTTATACAGCGTCATAGGCAAATATACTTTTTTTATGTCTGAGAAAAATACAAGTTGGGACACATATATATACTGTATATGAACTAGCCAAAGATATCAAGATATTATGACATTTTATTGCTTAAAAAAATATTAGCCTACTCTGATCAATAATGTATGATATATCTGGTGGACATTGGACTGGGGGAAAGCCTAAAGCACTGCTTGTAAAATGGGCCAGGATTAACACAAATTCCCTAATGTATCTTGAATAGAATTTGTTTAGTAATTGCAGCAGAACAATTGTACATAAACAAGACATCTGTACAATGAGCACATGAAAGGTACGTATATGGATACAACACCACTACTTGTCTCCAACGGTGAATCATGTGGGACAAGAGAGTAAACATAGTTAAATGCAATGTAAGGGTACATTCACACTACGTTTCCTGAAGCTTATTCTGAACGTAAAACACGTTCAGAATAAGCGGCGTATAAAGCAGCTCCATTCATTTCTATGGGAGCCGGCATACGATCGCTCCCCATAGAAATCAATGGGCTGCTTCTTTCACTGCGAGCAGTCCCATTGAAGTGAATGGGAAGTGCCGGCGTATACGGCAAGCTCTGCTCATGCCGAGCCGTACACGCTCCCATAGAAATGAATGGAGCTGCTTTATACGCCGCTTATTCTGAACATGTTTTATGTTCAGAATAAGCTTCAGGAAACGTAGTGCGAATGCACCCTAAGGGTGCATTCACACTGAGTATACGCTGACTGATTCTGAACGTTAAAACACGTTCAGAATCAGCACGTACAAAGCAGATCCCATTCATTTCAATGGGAGCCGGCATATGTGCGCTCCCCATTCAAATGAATGGGCTGCCTTTTTCCCTATTGGTCTACAAAGGATGTTCTATATTTCTCTGTTTACATGGACATTGACCCAATGAACATTAATGGGTCCATTTATAAGAAGTGCTAAAGCAGACTGACAAGTCAAGTTAAAAAAAAGACCAATAAAATGCAACAGTTTTTTAATGGGCCTTTAGAAACACAGAAAAGGTGGAAAACAGCCATTAAAGGGGTTTTCCCATCTCTCTCAACAGTTTGCTTGCCGTGTCTTTTTCTTACTTCCTGTATTCTTCCACAAGCTGGTGGGCAGCCTTTGATTGTTTGATGGACAGGGCACTATAAGGTATCTCCGTAAATATAGACATTGCCTTTACATGAGTGATTATTTGTTATGATTACTAGAAATTTAATATAAATGCAAATCGCATAATATATATAGTAAATGTATATTACATTACACAGGTTTGGTATGAAAAAACAAAACAAATACATGCTGCCAGGACTGACAATGGACTTGCAGTAAACGCAATGTTATTTCTACGAGATAAAAGACACTTTCCAAGCTTTCATTGGTAAAATGAAATTAGCTGACTTGATTGCCTGTGCGCAGGAGACAACTCTGAAAGAAAGTGTGATTTGAGAACTCAGCCCCCCTCCCCTCCAGAGAGCAGTGAGTTACATTTTCCAACCTGTAATGCTAAATAAGGAGAGATACAGACTGAGGCCCCACAGATAGATAGGTGTGGGTCACCTTAATCAATTGCCCTTGTGAATTGGTACCTCAGTTGTTGAGACTTTGCTGTTTTCTCAATATGCAAATGAACTCTTCAAAAAGGTAAACAACAATGCCCTTCATGTTCCAAAAAAGGGGGGAAGCAACATTTTCATAAGGTGAGTCTAACCTATTTATCTTCAGGGCTGGGTTGCTATGCTGGATTCTGGTAATATACTTCCTTTAAGTAACAACAGTACCACCAAGGGTGTGTTCACATATATACAGCACAAATTTCAGTTTCACTCCAGCATGGTGCACACAAGCCAGAGGGAAACTGATGCCAGTTCAGATCCCATTGTTTTCTATGGAATCGGTTCTGGCACAAGAGGCTTCAGTTCTGTCGCTATATGGCGCCGGATCTGTGTCTTATCCGGATGGATAAACCCTACCTATAGTGTTTCTCCATCTGGCTCCCTTAAAATTCATGCAGCGCCGGATGCAACCGGGTGCTGCCTGAAGATGGATGCAGCAGTACCCAGCATTCTGCAGAGGAGTGCCCGAACTACCTCCTCCACAGTACATCTGTTTACAGCAGTGAAGCCAGCAATTGCCAGATTCAATACCTAAGCAGGGGCCATCTGATGTCCAGGGCCCTGTCTCCCGGCATTTGCATGATGACACCAGGCAGGAGAAACCTCTATCTCATGCCCGCTGTCCCCAAGCCCTGATACCTCATACTAGTGTGTAGAATGGAGCTGCTCCTGGTAGGTGTGATGTGAAAGGAAGGGACAGCACTTCTCTGAGGAGCTCCTGTGCTGTTAACTATCGACCCGTCTCTAACCTTCCCTTCATCCCTAAACTCTTGGAACGCCTGGTCTATTATCGTTTAATCCGCTATCTCTCTGCTATCTCTCTGCTTGACCCCTTACAATCTGGTTTCCGCGCTCTGCACTCTACTGAAACGGCTCTCACAAAAGTTTCCAATGATCTCCTAATGGCTAAATCTAATGGTGACTTCTCTCTTCTTATTCTTCTGGACCTCTCTGCAGCTTTTGACACTGTTGACCATCATCTCCTCCTCACTATGCTCCGCTCAGTTGGCCTCAAGGACACTGCACTCTCCTGGTTCTCCTCTTATCTCTCAGACCGCACTTTCAGTGTATCATTTGCAGGCTCTGTTTCTTCCCCACTTTCCCTTGCTGTTGGGGTTCCTCAGGGCTCGGTCCTAGGCCCCCTGCTCTTTTCTCTCTACATAGCCCTCATTCGACAAACCATCGCCAGATTTGGCTTCCGGTACCATCTTTATGCTGATGACACCCAATTATACACATCTTCCTGTGACTTCACCCCTGCACTAATACAGAGCACCAGTGACTGTCTTTCCGCTGTCTCTAATATCATGTCCTCGCTCTATCTGAAGATAAATCTCTCTAAGACTGAACTACTACTGTTTCCACCATCTAATAAATCTGTCCCTGATATATCCATTGTAGTCTCAGGCCTTACCATAACTCCTAGGCAGTATGCCTGCTGCCTCGGGGTTATGTTTGACGCAGACCTTTCCTTCACCCCTCATATTGAATCACTCGCACGTTCATGTCACCTCCACCTCAAAAATATCTCCAGAATACACCCTTTCCTTACCAGAGATACATTAAAGACACTTATTGTCTCTCTGATTCACTCTCACCTTGACTACTGTAACTCCTTACTAATCGGTCTTCCCCTTACTAAACTCTCGCCTCTACAATCTATTCTGAATGCAGCGGCCACGCTCATCTATCAGGCTAGACGCTACAGCAATGCCTCGGGTCTGTGCCAGTCACTACATTGGCTGCCTATTCATTATAGAATAAAATATAAAGTTATCACTCTCATCCACAAGGCTCTCCTTAATGCCGCACCTCCACACATTTCCTTCCTCATCTCTGTCTACCGCCCAACCCGTGCTCTCCGCTCACTCAATGACCTAACACTTACATTATCTATTATCAGAACCTCCCATGCTCGTATACAAGACTTCTCCCGAGCTGCACCACTTCTCTGGAATGCTCTACCCCGGACAATCAGATTAACTCCCAATTTCTACAGTTTCAAACGCAAACTAAAGACACATCTTTTCAAACAGGCCTATCACAATTTCTAATGTAAACCCTTCCGTACTATAATTAGAATCCCCAAAATTTAACCCTCCTCTGTCCCCGCTCCCACATTACCCCACATGATATAATGCCATTTCAGGCTAACTCTATATGTCCAAGCTCCATCCACATGTTACAGGACACCACTAGTGACGGCTTATAAAGTTTTATGTTTGTGTAATGACAGTGACCTCTATTACAAAATTGTCTGACCTCTGTATAAGCAATGCTGCCTCTGCTACCTCCTGTGTCACCCCCTCTACCACATAGACTGTAAGCTCTTGCGAGCAGGGCCCTCAGTCCCATTGTGTGAAATGACTTTCTTTGTAATGTATCTTTCTGTCTGTATTTGAACCCTACAAATTGTACAGCGGAATATGTTGGCGCTATATAAATAAAATTTACTATTATTATTATTATTCTCTGAGGAGCGGACAGGGTCTCATATTACAGTTCTGTGCACTATGGAGGTAATGAGAGCAGAGCCCATGAAGATGGTGAACAGAGATTGGTACTATAATTGTGGGACTGCATGATAGAAAGGAGAAATGTGAGGGCCACACGGTGGCTCAGTGGTTAGCACTGCAGCCCTGCAGCGCTGGAGTCCTAGTGTTCAAATCCCGCCCAGGGCAAAAAACCATCTGCAAGGAGTTTGTATGTTCTCCCCGTGTTTGCATAGATTTCCATCCCATATTCCAAAAAAGACATACTGATAGGGAAAAATGTACATTGTGGGCTCACAATCTACTTTAAAAAAAAAAAAAAAAAAAAAAAAAAAAGAAAAGAAAGGGGAAATGTGCTTACATGGGACTGTGTGATAGAAGGGAAAGTGGGAAGAAGAGTGATGAATAAGAAGTATAAGTATAAGAAAGTTCTTATACTTCTCCATATTGCTCAATCCACTCCTGGCTTTGGCTCAAAAAAACGCAGCAAAATCTGCAACTAAAAAAGCTGCATTTCAGCCGCACATGAGACTACATGATGGAAGTCAATTCTAGACTGCCAGGAGCAACTCCATTCTAGATGTAATGCTAGCGGAAGCAAGGATCGGTAATCATTTCTGCTGCCTTCACACTAGAGGGCTGTTACGCAGACATTAGGGTCGACTGCCGATCCTGCCACTTAGTGTTACGTATCAGTGCTTGGGAACAGAGACTTGACTTGAATAACTCCATCAAACCATGCTGGGTGAACCTATCCTAACCCCATACCCCACTTCATTAAGGCTCTTTTCACATTTCCTGACGTGTACCTCAGATGAATGCCACTGTATTGGCATACAATGACATTTGCTGGCCATAGACTCCCATGTTTTATACAAAATACACTGCATACTGCATGTTATATATTTCTTTTATTGGATGCATCTGTATTGAAAAGATTGCTGTTCTATTTTATACAGCAATAAGTGGTCATAAGGACAATGCTTTAGTCTCTGTGGGACAAAAAAAACATTGGATGCATGCTCCTGAAGCGTTTGCAGTGGATATGGCAAGAAAACAATGTAAAAGCAGTCTTACACTGGGTTCACACCAATGCTTGCACTACGTTTGAGGATTCTGTTCCTCTTTCTGCATGAAAAATGCTGAGAGGAAAGCGCTGCAAGCAGTACTTTTCTCTCCACGTTTTTTTTTCCTTTTCAGGCGAAAACCGAGTGGAAACCACACAGACCCCAATATACTCTATGGGGTCCATGAGTTTCCGAAGGTAACCGCTTTTTTATGTGGATTAGATTTGCATCGGTCCCCAAGCGGACCCCCCGTATGGAAACCCCATGCAGATGTGAACCATCAACAGTGTCCAATGCTCCTGGCTTCAGGGCTCTCCTTGGAAGGTTTCTCTGGGGCACATTCTAGTTTGAGTAGCTTTGTATTTTATACTTGATTTAACTCTTTTAACCATCTTATTAAAAGATATAAATGTAAAACACATTTTAGTAACTATGCACTCGACTTTCCATTGATGAACATATATTATCCTCCTTTGTTCCCAATAGCAGAACGCCTCCTGTTCCCACTAATACAATGTATTGATGCTAATCCGTTTTCATTATGTGGCTCTGAGGAAGTGAGATGGACACTCAGGATGTGGGTGAGAAGAAACATTCACAGCTAGCATGTGAAGAGATTAGCATCTTGTTAATGTATTCAGCAATCTCAGTTATAATTAGATCATACCCTTGACTAGTAACCCTTTCCCTTACATACATGAATGCTTATCAGTATTCTATCGCTTTCACATCAGATGACTAGGTATGCCAATTGGCAATTAACCCATTCACTCATATACTTTCTCATAGCCTATTTATAGCCGATTTATGGAATGTAAGTTTGTCTTTGCTGAACGGCATCTACAGGGTCTGTGCAATTAAACCTTAAATACTACAATTTATACTTACAGTGGAATAATACAAGAGGCCAATTAAAGAAATGCAATGAGGCGCCGCCTGAGGCCATTGTCTTAGTTCACCTTATGGAATATGTGTTCCTGCCCATCACCATTATAAATGATAATCCCCCTCCAGTAGCCCCCACATAGAATAATATCCCCCAAGTGGCCCCTCATACAATAACCTGTACACTCCTGTAGCCCATTACACAATTACTCTGACACCCCAGTGGCCCTTCATTATACTATAATGTCACCCTCTAGTATATATAATCCCTCTCCAGCAGGCAAAATGTAAGTGAAGTCACTACATCATACCTACGACTCCCAAGTCACTGAGAGCAAAGATGGGGGCCAAATAGTGTAACAGGAAGCAGATGGCTTTACCAACATACTAAACTCATCTGTGCCTGGTGGATGCAGATGAGTTGGAGGTAGGATATACCTTCTAATACAGGGTGTATTGAGAGAATGGAAGATGATGAGGGAGGCACTGCTGTGACATATAGGGGGAACTGCAGGGAGAGGACACCATAAAGGTTATTGCATGCCACATCTCAAATTTGGTCAAACTTTTTGGTACAGCCTAAAATTTTGTGACAAGATTTACTGTTTGGTGACACAAATTAAAACTTTGCACCGTATAATATCACTTTGTGGTACAGACTGTAGTTTTTGGATTTTATTATACTCCATTAATTATATTAATCTTTTAAAATGTTCATTTTTTAATAAGCAGCATTCACGTACATCGTACTACATTTTTTCCAGCAGAGTAAAAATACTGTTACACTGTCTACCAATAACTATTTGGACACCCAATAAAGTTCTGTGGAGGTGGAGACCCTTGGTCCCAGTGCATGGTAAACCCAACGCCCACGCCTGTTGCACCATTTTAGATAACAGTGTGCTTCCTACATTATGGTGGTTCTATTGGTTGGACCAATGTTACTTCCAGGATGACAACGCCAGCTGTCAAGTAGCAAGGTCTACCATGGCTTGGTACTGTGATAATCAGGTTAACCGAGTGGACTGGCTTGCCCCGAGCCCAGACTTGAACCCTTTCGTGCACCTCTGGGACGAGTTGGATCGCCGAACTAAGGGGTGCAGCAGCCATGCAGAAGCGGTGAAAGAACTTACCCGTCTTCTCCAAGCCGAATGGAATAAAATACCACTAGCCATAATACAAGGATTCGTGGAAAGCATGCCCCGCAGGGCTGAGGCTGTAATTGTCACTCGTGTCGCTCACACCACAGGTGTCCAAATATTTATTGGTAGACAGTGTATTACCATTTTTGAGTAGTATTTTTTGCCAATGAGGAGCATGAAATTAGCAAAGAAATGATACTTAGTCATAAGAGGTTGGTATGTATGCTGGGGAACCTCCATGTATTAATAGCCAATTTAGGCAGTTCTAACAGTAGTGATATTAACTGTATATATATTTGTATGTTTTAATGGATATGGGGACACCTTATGTGCCTATTGATTTATTTATTTTGTATATTTTATCTGTAATATCTTAGTTGAGCAGAAATTCCAGTAACCCAGCACCTTGGTGTTCCCATACATGCTGTTTTGTTTTTTTTTTGTTATTTTACTGTACTTTATAAATGAGCACAAATGAACTGATATTATACTACCATTCAGTGCTAAATTATGTGGTCATAAAGTGCCCAAATATTACCATTACAGGACTACCAAATAAACCCATTAGCTATAAATTTTGCACTACATACATGTGCAGGTTTTCTTCTTACAGTATTGCTGTTTTCTTTTGGTTAACACTTGCTTGTTTGGCCGTTTTCATTCATAAGCCATGCACATGTATAGTCAGCTATCCATTCTCCTCCCAGATGTGGCTGCTGAATGGCTGATAAATGGGGGTCCCACCTCAACTGGAAGCAAAGGGATAGATTATATATTATATATCTGTTTGTTACACATAATGCCTCTAGGTTTTTTAAGGTATTCTTGATGTTAGGTATTTTGGAGGTGTGCAAGACTTATACACTGGTATTACTGAAACAGATACTTTATTATTAAAAAAAACAAATAATTGTAATTGTCAGGCCAATTGTTCATTTAGGTACTAAAAGGACCAGTCATATCCCAACCCCTGACTCACGAAGAGTCACCCAACAGCACTCAGGAGAGGAAAACCCCTGTGGAGGAAACCTCTGGGGAACCATGGCTGGAGGACTGCCCTTTCCTCTGGGCATTAAGGGGCTGCAGAAAACAAACAGTGACTCTTTTGCAGCAGGTAATGCTGACGGCTATAGATGAGAATGAACTTTCATAAGCTCAATAAAACTCAATACGTAACACCATTTTACAGGGGCCAGTTATTGGGCTTGTTCCTGACTCTTGGCCTGTGTAAACAGGGCACCAACCAACAAAAGAGTAAACACTTGTTTGTTGGTTGATAGGATTTAATGTGATGATTGGCCAATGTGTATTGACTGTCCAAGGCAGCCTTTACATATATGTATGTAATGACTGTCTGAGACAGCCTTCCCAAACACCTCCACAGTGACAATCTGAGACAGCCTTCCCAAAGCCTCTCCAGTGACTGTCCGGGAGAGCCTACCCAAATGTTTATGCAGTGACTGTCTGAAACAGCCTTTCCAAATGTCACTACAGTGACTATCCAATACAGACTTTCCAAAAATCTCTGCAGTGACTGTCCAAGAGAGGCTTCCAAAACACCACCTCAGGGACTTTTCCAGACAGCCTTCCCAAACGCCTTCATAGTGACTGTCCAAGACTTCCTTCTCAATTGTCACCATAGAGAATGTCCCCAGACGCTTCTAGACAGCTTTCCCAAGCACCTCTGTAGTGGCTGCCTGAAACAGCCCTCTCAAACTTCAATGTAGTGACTGACCTTTGACTGAGGTCACTTTCTCTGTTCTTGTCTACTAGTGTATGCGTCTTGTGTATCCTACTGACCTCATGTTATCCCATCCTTGTGATTATCTGAAATACATAATCACAGGTTCCAATATTACTTTTAGTTTGTGTAAATGTTTGTAAGTTTGGATAGATCACAGGAGCTGCAGCTGGAGGGTGCGCATCTCTGTGCCCATAGGACAAGATTGCAGCAGGTGCCCTGTGTGTGTGTAATACAAGTTGTGGCATTATGACATCACATCATGAGCTAACAGTTTATGATGTTATTACTAGCTGAGCTCTGATTGGTCACTGTCGGCAACATATTCTTCTTAGCTGAGCTTTTATTGGTAGCATCAAAAACAGTATATACATAAGTCCACATATACTCACTATAGATTTATCACAATGTAACATACATAACATACCGTATTTTTCAGACTATAAGACGCACCTAGGTTTTAGAGGAGGAAAATAGGGGAAAAAAATTTTGAAGCAAAAAATTGTAAAATATTTAATATATGGGAGTTGTAGTTTTGCAACAGCTGCAAGGCCACATTGACAGGTGACCCTGCAGCTGTACGGGGACGCATAGAGTGTTTTTTTTTTTTTGCGGGCCAGATGTACTTTTTAGTTATATCATTTTGGGGAATATCTATCGCTTAGATCACCTTGTATTGAAAAAAACCCGGCGGTTTAGCAATTGTGATTTTGACGTTCACTGTACAGGAAAACTATTAGTAGACCGGGCATTTTCGGACACAGGGATACCTAATGTGTATGTGTTTGACATATGATTTTCTACTTTTATATATATTCTAGGAAAAGGAGGTTATTTAGAACTTTTATTTATTTCATTTTTTTATTATATATTTTTAAAGCTTTTTTTTTTTTTTTTTTTTACTATTTTATTCCCCCCCGGGGGCTTGAACCTGCAGTCACTTGATTGCAAGTCCCATAGACGGCAATACAAGTGTATTGCCGTCTATGGGACATTCTGTATATTACTATTACGGCTGGTCATAGGCCCAGCCGCAATACTAATATAGCAGTGACAGGCCTGGGAGCCTCATTAGGCTCCCGGCTGTCACCCGAACAGGTCGGCTCCTGCGATATCGCCGCGCAGGAGCCGGCCTGCAACTTTACAGGTATGGGGCCGGTGGGGACCGGCCCCGGGGGAGAAGGGGCCACTGATACAGACCCGGCATCCGCTGTACCAGAGAAGCGGATGCCGGCGAGGGATAGACGCCGGCACAGGTGGCGGGGCCTGAGACATCGCTGCGCTCCTCTGCCCTGCATGAAGCCAGCAGCGGGGGGACGGAGGAGCGGAATAGCATCGCCCCTGCCGCTGCCTCATGCAAGGCAGAGGAGCGTATCGATGTCTCAGGCCCCGCCACCTGTGCCGGCATCTATCCCTCGCCGGCATCCGCCTCTCTATTGCAGCGGATGCCAGGCGACCACATTCGGACTATAAGACGCACCCTTCTTTTCCCCCCAATTTTTGGGGAAAAAAAATGCGTCTTATAGTCCGAAAAATACGGCATACAGTCCCCAATTACTGTGTACTACAATGAGTCTAGGGTATATTTATTGTGATTTAAGAGGCCAATATAATCAGAGTCCCAGGAAAAAGGCCACCCACATATGCTAATAAATTGGTAAGAGCCAGCAAAATATAACTAGTTTTATACAAAAGAATTATTTATATTAGTATCAGGAATTATTGGCAAACCACATATAAACTATGAAGGGGCCCAAATAGTTCTCACCTATAACGCTAACTTGGGGCTCTGAGTGGAGGTCACAGTGGTGAGTATCTACATCTGTGCTTCATGTTTGGTATTACACAGATGTACAGTATATACTCAGCTTCATGGCCTGTTAGCAGGGACTATAAAGTTTGAATATGAATTTCCATGTACTAGTCTAATTTTACTGAAGTATTCAAGTTTTCATCCTAGTTGTGTAATATGCCAGTTTCCACAGCACACATACAGTATTTGCTGGTCATATTTCTAACTTGCTGAAAAGTCTCTTATGCATTTTTCTATTCATCCACTAGAGGGCAATAAAGCACTACAATATAAACATTCATTTATGCATGACAATTCCATTACAAAAATTTAAATTGATTTAATTGTGGCTGAGATGCCAAGGAAAAATAATGCAGCAGTCACATGGGCATGCGAAGTCTTACACCTCAGTGGTGACCCTGGGTGCGTGACGTTGAGGAGACTGAGAGAGAGCGCTACAAGGAGAATAAATGTTTTAAATTTTTTTACACCTCGCGTGGGCCTTCGTCTATATATTTTATAAACTGGGCTCTAAAAAAAAACCTCAGAGTATAATAATTTCATTTCCACTGACTCATGGATGGGAGCCACCCAAACCCAAAACTGAATAAATCTTGGGAGGTTCACCCATCTTTAGACGTGACTGCAGAACTGGGAAAAATGGGTGAAGAATTAGTGGTCCAGGGAACCCAAGAATAAGCATATTGGCTTGTAACTTCGAATGGTATACAGATTGTAATTTCATCACATGGTGTGCAATATATAGCCGAGTAAGGCACATGTCTACTGAGGAATACAGGGCAGCTAATAAACAATGCCAGATTGTAGCCAGTGTAGCTCACAGTGGTGAGAAAATATGTAAATTAATAGTGTGATAACTAAATCACATTTTTTCTATCACATGGGAGATACAGATAGCAATAGAAACGGCCACGCTTCTAGAATAAGTATGAACAAATCCTTTTTTCACTAGTGGAATGGTATAAACCCATACAACGTTCTATAGTAAAGATGGATGTGACCAGGTTCTTTTCACACCGTCTAGACAAGGCTGCGTTTTCGGTCATTCGACTCCAGGTCGACTTGAATATGAAAAATTATAACTAAGGGATATATCCCTAATTTTCGTGACCTACTCCGCGCTCTACCGATTCTTCATTTCACCGTAAACGAGCGCGGAGTAGGTCACGAAAATTAGGGGTATATCCCTTAGTTATAATTTTTCATTTTATCTATCACCTTTGATAGGTGTCAGAAATCTTGATTTTTATGCAGAACAATTGTTTGTCTGTTTACACATTCTATTACAAATGGTAACGTTAAATGCTATTACACCATTTACTAAATTTGCCATATTTATATACAGTTAGGGCCAGAAATATTTGGACAGTGACACAATTTTCTCGAGTTGGGCTCTGCATGCCACCACATTGGTTTTGAAATGAAATCTCTACAACAGAATTCAAGTGCAGATTGTAACGTTTAATTTGAATGGTTGAACAAAAATATCTGATAGAAAATGTAGGAATTGTACACATTTCTTTACAAACACTCCACATTTTAGGAGCTCAAAAGTAATTGGACAAATAAACATAACCCAAACAAAATATTTTTATTTTCAATATTTTGTTGCGAATCCTTTGGAGGCAATCACTGCCTTAAGTCTGGAACCCATGGACATCACCAAACGCTGGGTTTCCTCCTTCTTAATACTTTGCCAGGCCTTTACAGCCGCAGCCTTCAGGTCTTGCTTGTTTGTGGGTCTTTCCGCCTTAAGTCTGGATTTGAGCAAGTGAAATGCATGCTCAATTGGGTTAAGATCTGGTGATTGACTTGGCCATTGCAGAATGTTCCACTTTTTTGCACTCATGAACTCCTGGGTAGCTTTGGCTGTATGCTTGGGGTCATTGTCCATCTGTACTATGAAGCGCCGTCCGATCAACTTGGCAGCATTTGGCTGAATCTGGGCTGAAAGTATATCCCGGTACACTTCAGAATTCATCCGGCTACTCTTGTCTGCTGTTATGTCATCAATAAACACAAGTGACCCAGTGCCATTGAAAGCCATGCATGCCCATGCCATCACGTTGCCTCCACCATGTTTTACAGAGGATGTGGTGTGCCTTGGATCATGTGCCGTTCCCTTTCTTCTCCAAACTTTTTTCTTCCCATCATTCTGGTACAGGTTGATCTTTGTCTCATCTGTCCATAGAATACTTTTCCAGAACTGAGCTGGCTTCTTGAGGTGTTTTTCAGCAAATTTAACTCTGGCCTGTCTATTTTTGGAATTGATGGTTTGCATCTAGATGTGAACCCTTTGTATTTACTTTCATGGAGTCCTCTCTTTACTGTTGACTTAGAGACAGATACACCTACTTCACTGAGAGTGTTCTGGACTTCAGTTGATGTTGTGAACGGGTTCTTCTTGACCAAAGAAAGTATGCGGCGATCATCCACCACTGTTGTCATCCGTGGACGCCCAGGCCTTTTTGAGTTCCCAAGCTCACCAGTCAATTCCTTTCTTCTTAGAATGTACCCGACTGTTGATTTTGCTACTCCAAGCATGTCTGCTATCTCTCTGATGGATTTTTTCTTTTTTTTCAGTCTCAGGATGTTCTGCTTCACCTCATTTGAGAGTTCCTTTGACCGCATGTTGTCTGGTCACAGCAACAGCTTCCAAATGCAAAACCACACATCTGGAATCAACCCCAGACCTTTTAACTACTTCATTGATTACAGGTTTACGAGGGAGACACCTTCAGAGTTAATTGCAGCCCTTAGAGTCCATTGTCCAATTACTTTTGGTCCCTTGAAAAAGAGGAGGCTATGCATTACAGAGCTATGATTCCTAAACCCTTTCTCCGATTTGGATGTGGAAACTCTCATATTGCAGCTGGGAGTGTGCACTTTCAGCCCATATTATATATATAATTGTATTTCTGAACATGTTTTAGTAAACAGCTAAAATATCAAAACTTGTGTCACTGTCCAAATATTTCTGGCCCTAACTGTATCTGATCCTAACTCTTTCTATTTCGTAAAATAAGCAGAACTACGTTTCCATAGTTTAACTACCAGAAGAAGCCATTACCTTAGTAATACTCCTAGAGTACTCCCTAAGGAAGCTTGTGCAAAATATACATTATGGCTCTGGACAGTGTGACTGGACAGTACAATGACTGCTTAGTATTTTCAATCTATTTAGAAGATAGATTATTATTTATTTATATTGCTTACTTGTATAGCACCAACATATTCCACAGCACTCTACATACATTGTCAGTCACTGTCTCATTTAAGGCTCATAATTTACATTTTTTATCAGTATATCTTTGGATTGTGTGGAGTTGTGTGGGACGCCAGTGTAAATCTATGGTCTGGTTCACATCTGCGTTCGGTATTCCATTCGAGGAGTCCGCTTGGAGACCCCCTGAATGGAATACCGAACGCATTAAAAAGCGGTTAGCAGAGAAACCACACGGATCCCATAGACTATAATGAGGACTGTGTGTGTTTTCTGCGTGGTGTCTGCGGGAATCATATGTAGAGAAAAGTGCGGCTTGAAGGTACACAGTACAACCAAACAAGATAAGAGTCTCTCTAATCTACTTGGCTGTACTATGGTTGTAATCTCCATTTTAACTTCTACATGTCATGCTGACAAGCAGAGATGCTTTAAAAGCAGTCTCACCAGTGGTATAACTAGGAATGGCAGGGCCCCGTGGCCCCATTCCCTCCTCTTGCTCACATAGGGAGGAATGAGGGGTGCAGGCTGTGTATGAGAGAGAAAAAGGGGGAATGGGGGTGCAGACTTTCCCACACACAGCCTGCACACCCATGTACCCCACTTGCTTACAGGCAGCCTGTAACCCATTCCCCCATTGTACACTGACTTGTACAATCCAGATATAATCAGTCTTGTGTGGGCGGAGCTATATTAGTAGGTTAAAGGACCTTTGATGACGTCATGACAAAGGTCCTGTAACATACAAAAGGTATCAGGGCTTGGAAGTTTCTCCTGCCCGCTGTTATCATGCAAGTGCAGGGAGGCAAGGGCCCGGACAGCAGGCTGCCCCTGCTTGGGTACAGTAGTGAAGCCTGCAATTGCTTACAATACTGTGTAAGCGGCCATTTTCTTGTGGCCTGCAGGCATGCGCAGTCGGCTTTGCCCTAGGCCCGAGGCCTAGAAGTTTGAAGCCAACCCTGGAAAAAGATGCGTGAAGAACTTGTTCCTGAAGAAGACGGAGGCGGCGCTGGAGAGTTCTCTCGCAGCATTGGGGACGCCTCCAGTGCTGTTTGAGCGCTGGGGACCTCCCCCAGTGCTGCGAGAGAACTCAGGTGCATACCGGCGAAAAACGAGATTTTAACCAAACGCCGGGACGGAGAAGACATCTAAAGGTAGAAGAAGAATAGCCTTTCTTAAGGCTATTCCGTTGTGTCAACAAAAAAAAAAAGGTTCTTAATGGTAGAATCCCTTTAAAAGATGGACTGTGGAGGAGGCAGCTCTTCTCCTCTCCATCTTCAGGCAGCACTCGGCACTGCAGTAAATACTGTTACTTGCTGGAGTTACTCTGCAGTGGTAACAGCTGCCGCCGTGCCCTCTAGTGTCCCAGGTAGTTACTGGTAACCTGGTAGTTACGCCCCTGCATCTCACCACACCTGGGATCCCTCTGCATATTCGGTGGAGCAGAAAAACAAAACTGTGCATGTGTGTCAACCTTCGCATATGTCTGTAGACACAGTAAAGGGTATTCATAGAAACAAAAGAGCTATTCTAACATTATTCCTGGAATATCAGTGGATTAAAAAGGACCTGTCACCAAGTTATAAAATGTCACACATCATTTCTCTGCCACCGTACCCCAGATCAGTTTACCATTCGTTTTTTATAAATCCATCTACAACTGGAAAGTCATAAGTAAGTTAGCTTTTATATACCAAGTGGGTGGTAAACCTTTCATTTTCTCAGAGAAAACAACAGACCAAATTGTTCAGGGGCACAGTGGCAACTGAAGTTTGTATGTCATTTATCATTGTGTCCATGGTGGAAGGTCATCTTTAAAGGGGTTTTGTCATTACAGATATTTATCCTCATCTACAGGATAGGGGATAAATGCCACATCGCTGAGGGTCTGAGAGCTGGGACCCCAGCAATTGGAGGAAGGAGGAAAGTGAAAGTCCGCCTACATCCTCTCTGTGAATGAAGCACCAGTTCGTCCATGTGATTGGCACTCCATTCACTCCTATGGGTATGTTGGAGATTATAATCCCAGAAGTCCCATAGAAGTGAATGCAGAATTCATCGTGGAAGTGCAGTGGCACTTCATACACAGAGAGAATGCATGGGGACTGTCACACCCCATTCTCCTGAATTCTGGAGGTCCCAGCGGTTGGACCACCAGAAATCAAACACTTATTACCTATTATGTGTATAAATAATGTGTCAGTAATGTCAAAACCTGTTTAAGCATTATTTTTAATAAGTATAAACACAAAAAAAAATTGAATTATGGGCTGGATTTACTAATAAACAATATTTTTCTTGGAACTAGTATATGTCCAGCTTCAGTCCATTAGTCTTTTGGGTCATATGAAATGTTAGCAAGTTAGTAGTATAGTTAAAATGAGCAGGCAAATGTTTATTGAAAGTACAAACTAAGAAAGATGCAGTAAAAATAGTCTGATTAATACCCTATGGTACATGAGACGCAGAAGATCCTGAAAGTCTTACAATATGGGTAAAAACATTATCAGTTCCGTGTCATTATACGAGCTTAAATCCATAAAGTCAACAATAAATATAAAGTAGTAGCTCACCATATACCCGTTGTATGGTCCAATCTTCAGGGTGCACGGCTGGACAATCCCGGACTCCTGGGGTAAACGGTAACACGAATTGTACAAAATATATTCCAGTCTGCACTCCTGAGATGTCCTTTTCTTTTAAAATTTAACTTTTAATCTTCCATGTAAAATGGGTAAATACAATACAAAACAAAACGTGACCGTGAAGACACAAAAGTGTGTTAAAAACCCATAATAAAGGTCTGGCTGACGCGTTTCTGGGTATGCTTTACCCCTTAGTCATAGTCATAGGCTATGACTAAGGGGTAAAGCATACCCAGAAACGCGTCAGCCAGACCTTTATTATGGGTTTTTAACACACTTTTGTGTCTTCACTGTCACATTTTGTTTTGTATTTACCCATTTTACATGGAAGATTAAAAGTAAAATTTTAAAAGAAAAGGACATCTCAGGAGTGCGGACTGGAATATATTTTGTACAAGCTTAAATCCACCAGTAAAAGTATGGTAAAGTTGTAGAACTCTTAGGCTCCATTCCCACAGGGTAACACGCCGCTCATTTAGACACGTAATCACGTGTCAGAGCGAGGCGCTTCAAAACAGATCCCATTGATTTCAATGGGTCCTGGCTTATGCGCGCTACACATTGAAATCAATGGGAGGCTTTACAACCCATTGATTTCAATTACGTGTCTAAATGAGCCACGCGTTACTCCGTGGGAACGGAGCCGCTGAGTTCACACAGAGTTTTTAGGTCAGGAATTTGGTCAGGAAACTGACTCAAATTCCTCCTCCAAAAATCGCCCCACCATACAGTCCTATGATGAGGTGTTTTTAGGAGGAGGAATTTGAATCAGTTTCCTGACCAAATTCCTGACCAAAAAACTCTGTGTGAGCAGGCATATTGTCTTTTCTAGCATGTTAAAGGGCACCAACAATCAGATGTTTGAAGAGAAAGCAATGGAGTAAGAGCTGCGTTCTCTTCACTAAATTCCCAAAACAGCGCTGTACAATGCATAAGAGCCTTGCTTGGTATTGTAGTTCAACACCATTCAATTGAATGGAACGGAGATACAACCAGTCACATGACAAATGAATGTAACACTGAAACAGCAGCAGATTAGGTGGGATCACAGGTATTGGACACAGACTAATAACATATTAATGACCTATCCTAAGTATTAGTCTTCAATATCTAACTCTTGCAAAACCCTTCAATTTATCTTATGACAAATTTAGACGGCAAATAAGAATCTATCACGCAACACGGTTGTGAACAGCTAATATAGAGACACATACACACACGGATGTTTTTTTTTTTTTTTGGCAAAAAATTTCCCTCTATGTAGCAGGTGCGGAGTGACACTTGCCATAGCAAGTTTAAGGCACTCCATAAAGTTAAAGGACTCCTGTTTTTTCAAAGTTCTGGTGGATGCAAAGAATTGATCAGCTGGGTACATTCCTTAAGACAAGTGATCCATGACCTCCACTCTGAATTCCTGAGCTGTCCAGGGCTGAAGAGTCCTGACTTCACCCCCAGCAGGGGGGCATTCTGGATTCTGATCATTCTGTAAGAATACATGTGACAGGGATCAGATCAAACACAGACGCTAAACCTTCTGCTTTGGAATGAAAGGGCAGCCAGATGAACTAGGAGTGTGTTTTAATGCATTGAATAAACAATACTAAACCTAGTGATCAAATTGTTAATCTGATCTTGGGAACTAATAAGCACACATCTGCTGAGAAAAGGCTTTCTGATGCATATGCACAAGTACATTCAGGATAGATTACATATTCTTTCTATTAGATTCTGTTTATTTTAAAGGGGTTGGCTGGGATTTTGGATAGTATTATGCTCTAGGTACTTTTCTAAATCTAAACAGTATGAACAGCAGTCTTGGTGAACAAACCTACAGTAGAATAGACTGTCCTGTACTTAGATAAATACATATCCCTGTCCCTTCAAGATCATTTCAAGTCAAGTCCATATATAACAACAATATATATGTAAAATATACTGCTGCAGGACAACCAAGTATATGGTGCTGCTGAGTAACATAAATAATTGATGTAGAGAACCATGAAACGTTTAATTACAGGGTAATAGACAGCACTTTAGGCTCTGTAATTCAGTGTCCTTCTCATTGTAATCCCATGAAGATATCCTCAGGGTGTATACGACAGTGAAGGAAGAGTCATTGTGTCTCCACATCAGGTAGTGCCTACAATAGAAATAACAAGCGTTCCCACCAAAAAGACTTCTTGGAGCTAGAGAAGTGTGCACTACTTTCACTCTGAATAACAGGAACGACATGTAAGTGGGTGTATTGTCAGTTACATAGCAATCTAGTCAGTCTCTTCATTTCCTTTCAGACAAGACATCGGGCTTGACTTCATATAATACACCTGTAATGTAAAAATAAACTTGCAGAAACTAAAAGATTTATTTCTCTATAAAATGTGATTGAAATGATAACATTAAACGTCTTACGTGGTTTTACTTTCTTTAATCTATTTAAAAAATGTTAATTTTATGGAATTTTTCGATGGTCTACTGTTAGGATTGGCCATCAATACTTAATCCTGGGCAGGCCGATAGCTGTTTGAGACTGCTGCCCTGTACTATGCAGTGTATGGCACAAGAAACAGATGGCTCCTTACACTGTACATTAAATTGAATGGGAAATGAGCTGTAATAGAGATGCTGACTAAAACAGAGAAGGGAAAAAACACTATAAACTAAGCTAACAAACAAATGGCAAGAAAATGTGCTGTCATATTATATCTAATAAAGAAGAGATTTTCTTAATCTCATCTAATGGTTTATTTTCCAATTTTTGGCAAGAAATAAGCCGATGAAACTTGGGCTGAAACTATACCCAGTGAAACTCCCTTAGGTGTTGCACCTTGAATAGCTACAATCTGCACTTTCAGATCCAAAAGTACACATGCCTTAATGCTTCATGTAATCTACATTGAAGTGAATAGTAAGACATTCCAGACATCGCTGTAGAGAGCTTAGAAGCAGTAAATAGGTTACACCATCAACACAGCTCCTTTCTCATATGTCCTGTTAGAGCACAGAAACATCATAGTAAAGAGCCACAGGATTCTGCTTTGTTAGCTGCTAGGAAGGGCTCAACCAGTGGCGTAACTAGGAACAGTGGGGGCCCGTGGCGAACTTTTGACATGCCCCCCCCCCAACCTACTCCCCCCCTGCATTCCTGCGCTCTCTATTATGCCCCATAGTTGCCCTGCACACAGTATTATACCCCATAGTGGCCGCTGTGCACAGTATTATGCCCCATAGTGGCCCCTGCGCACAGTATTATGCCCCATAGTGGCCCCTGCGCACAGTATTATGCCCCATAGTGGCCCCTGCGCACAGTATTATGCCCCATAGTGGCCCCTGCACACAGTATTATGCCCCATAGTGGCCCCTGCACACAGCATTATGCCCCATAGTGGCCCCTGCACACAGCATTATGCCCCATAGTGGCCCCTGCACACAGCATTATGCCCCATAGTGGCCCCTGCACACAGCATTATGCCCCATAGTGGCCCCTGCACACAGTATTATGCCCCATAGTGGCCCCTGCACACAGTATTATGCCCCATAGTGGCCCCTGCACACAGTATTATGCCCCATAGTGGCCCCTGCACACAGTATTATGCCCCATAGTGGCCCCTGCACACAGTATTATGCCCCATAGTGGCCCCTGCACACAGTATTATGCCCCATAGTGGCCCCTGCACACAGTATTATGCCCCATAGTGGCCCCTGCACACAGTATTATGCCCCATAGTGGCCCCTGCACACAGTATTATGCCCCATAGTGGCCCCTGAACACAGTATTATGCCCCATAGTGGCCCCTGCACACAGTATTATCCCCAATAGTGTCCCCTGCACACAGTATTATCCCCCATAGTGGCCCCTGCACACAGTATTGTACCCCATAGTGGCCCCTGCACACAGTATTGTACCCCATAGTGGCCCCTGCACACAGTATTATGCCCCATAGTGGCCCCTGCACACAGTGTTATGCCCCATAGTGGCCCCTGCACACAGTGTTATGTCCCATAGTGGCCCCTGCACACAGTATTATGCCCCATAGTGGCCCCTGCACACAGTATTATGCCCCATAGTGGCCCCTGCACACAGTATTATGCCCCATAGTGGCCCCTGCACACAGTATTATGCCCCATAGTGGCCCCTGCACACAGTATTATGCCCCATAGTGGCCCCTGCACACAGTATTATGCCCCATAGTGGCCCCTGCACACAGTATTATGCCCCATAGTGGCCCCTGCACACAGTATTATGCCCCATAGTGGCCCCTGCACACAGTATTATGCCCCATAGTGGCCCCTGCACACAGTATTATGCCCCATAGTGGCCCCTGCACACAGTATTGTACCCCATAGTGGCCCCTGCACACAGTATTATGCCCCATAGTGGCCCCTGCACACAGTATTATGCCCCATAGTGGCCCCTGCACACAGTATTATGCCCCATAGTGGCCCCTGCACACAGTATTATGCCCCATAGTGGCCCCTGCACACAGTATTATGCCCCATAGTGGCCCCTGCACACAGTTTTATGCCCCACTGTGGACACCCATGAACAATTATTATACTCTGGGGTCTTTTCAGACGCATAGAGTATAATCAGAGTATAATAATTGGTGACTGAAGAGGGGTACCAACATAAAAAAAAACAATGTTACTTACCTATCCCCGGCTCTGCTGCAGTCCTCGGTGGTGTCGGCCATCTTCAATTATATCGTCTGGAACGTCACATGACCTGGGATGTCACATGACCCGAGACGCAGGCCCCGGTCATGTGACGTCAGGGAGAGTCACAGAAATAGGCCCGAACCTGCACAGAGAGGTAAGTAATAGTGTTTTTTTTATGTTACCTTACCTCCCCTGGACCGCTAATCATTACACTCGGGGGTCTGAAAAGACCCCTGAGTATAATAATGATGTTTGTGGGGCCGGGATCGGTAAGTAAATAGGGCCCGTTACCGGCTGGAGTAACTCCAGCCGATAACGGCCTATTAAGAAAAGAAAAAAAACACAGCAGTAGCGGCTGTCGCTGTCCCCTAATGTTCTGGGCCCTGTAGCGACTGCTACCCCAGTAGTTACGCCACTGGGCTCAACTATGTATTTACTAGGCCCATTTAAGCTGATAACCATCGGGTAATATATTACAGCAAAAGATGATGGCTAGGGGCTTTCTTTTGAGGAGGGCTTGTCCTATTGCGACAACTGTTCATAGGGTTGTTAAAAACTTATAATCTTAGAACATATAAGTACTAGTGCCAGTCGTATGGTTCTTGTCTGAAGGTTAAGTGTCTATTAGAAAGAGGAAGGTCAAATAATAAACAAGACCTAAAGTTCTGTCAGCGTGGGTCAACAAAACACTTATCTTCTATCAACATCAACTCTTCAGATAGGTAGATAACCGCATGGTTGAAGCACCATGTCAGCTCTAGACAGATGAATATTATTAGAGACATGAGTATAATTATCGGTCAAAATACAAAAACACAAACACATATGCGTAATATCAAATAATTCATTTTATTTATTAAACAATTTAAACACACTATTGTTAAAACATAATTAAAATTTATGAGAGGCTGAGGTTATGGCGACACCCAAGGTTCTTACACATAAATATAATGTACAAATGTAAGGTGCTAATATGTAAATTGTTTCTTAGTTGCCCGGATAAAATCTAATTCATATACTAATATATCAATAACAAAATTTTATCAAAGATAAATTACTGTAACAAAATTCATACTATATATATATATATATATATATATATATATATATATATTTATTTATACAAATATTCTCATAATAATATAACAACAACCAATTGTACAAGCAGCATATATATCATCACGTTAATTTAATATGTGAGGGACATATCTAGCACAGTGTGAAATTATATTACACTAACTTTTGCCCGCGACTTCGTCTGTAGATTGTGGTTGGCGATGATCCACTTATATTTAGCGAAATGCGGTTGGCGATGATCCGCCTGCGACCACGTCTCGGCTCTGCTACAATTGTGCATATGCACAGCAGATGCAGCTGTATGTACATCCCTATGGAGAGCAGAGCAAGCTGTGCTACCGAGCTGCCTCAGCTCTGCTACATCTGGCAATTTGGATCAGAGGAGTTGTCTTGTGTGAGTGTCCTAGCAGCCTCTGTGTTAGACATGGCTGAACAGCTGCTGCTGAACCTTGACAAAGTTCGCCCTTCCCCCCCCCAAGAGCCTGAACAGCACATGGCCTTGTGTTACACAAACTGCTACCGCGCGGTCTCAGCTCTGCTACATCTGGCAATTTGGATTACAGGGGTTGTCTTGTGTGAGAGTGTCTGAGCAGCTTCTGTGTTACAAACGGCTGAACGGATGTTGCTGAAATGTGCCACGGTTCTCCCCCCTCCCCCATCAGAGGCAGAATAACACATTCCCCGTCGTACTCACTGAAACTCTACACCCGATATACTCCTCTTGTCCAGACGCAGCCTGCATGTTTTGTAGTCTCCTGATCTTCCATGAGACTCCATTTTCTTCAGCTTTCACACTGTCCAGCGTCATTCAATATAGCTCAACCAACAAATTAGCATGCATCTCCGCCCACCACATAGCCTGATCCTATCAGAGAACGGCTCAAGGACCTGTGATGACATCATCATAGGTCCTTTAGTGTTGTGTGAACCTAAATTCCTTCATAGCAGTTGTGTAGCGATGTCATTTACCGGGATAAAAAGTAGCCTATGTTTTAATCGGGGTTGCTATCTATGTATGTGGCAAATTTCAGGCAAATTCGATGAGCCGTTTTTGAGTGATTGAGGAACAAACATCCAAACTTTCACATTTATAATAGTATAATTAATAATTATTATCGTATAATAATAATTATTATAATAGTATAATAATATAATAATAATTATTATAATAGTCTAATAATAGTAGGTAGGATATACAAAAAAGTGCCTATATAATACATGTATGTTGGCAAGTAGTATAAAAGGCAGCAAATTATACTACCCACAATGAAGTCACGACCCCCACTTACAGCCACAACACGTTTCGCCCCTTGCTTCATTAAGTTATCCTTTGGTTCTGTGTTTGGAAACACTTCATGGAGCATGGCTATAAATTGATATTTGGTGCTTTTTGTGGGGTAAGTCCAAGGTACAGTGTGGATTAACCACTTCCGGACTGCCCATAGACTATATATGTCCGGATATCTTCAAGAATACGGTAACCAAGCAATCTAGCACTATGAATTTAGCAACTATAAATCGAATGGAAGACCCTGTGGAGTTTTTTGTTCCTTTTGTTTCCATTGTAAAGCATGGACTCAAGACCTGGTTCAGCTGGTTTCCACATGTGCCTGTTACCATCCCCCCCAGCTAGGACAGCATGGCTCAACATGCGGCATGGAAGAGAAACCTACATGGAAATGCGGACTTCTTCGTTCAAGGAGATGATTTCTGGCGTCAATTGCTGATGTGTGAAGATGCTACAGCTGACTGGTATTTCTTTCTATTACTGTGGACACGTGGGACACTGTTACAACCTGGGAACCTACCATCACCCACCTACCCCAGGAGTTATGGAAGCTTGGCAAGAGAGCAGCACCATGTATACCTGGATGGTCTCTGACTTCCTTGGGGCAGTAGAACACTGTGGTAAGGAGGAGGAGGAGGGCTTGTGATGAAGGACATTTGGGGCATTTTTTGTGGTTAAAAGGACAATAGTGCTGATGCAAGATACCGAACTATCAGCTGTGAGCAGGAGATCTCACCACCTACCAAAGGAACTGCCACATGTTATCATGATAGCTGCATATGTCCCCCACCTCTGCAAAAATTTCTGCTTGTTATATCCACATGCTGTGACCCCCCTCCTCGTGTCCTACAACCAAGTCGGCTGTATTATTATTATTATTATAATTATTATTATTAACATCAATCTGCACAGAGAACTAAATGATCCTGCAGTATGTCTGTGTTTCTTTCTTTTTTAGTTGCTATGATTCCTAGGATTTCTCTATCTGCCATGAGCTTCTATGTGTTTCTCTCTTGTTATATACTACTGTACCATCTATGAAACTGTATCACTGAAATTTCCCCATTGTGGGACTATTAAAGGAATATCTTATCTTATCTTATCTTATAATGGTTGCCTTGTTCTGACAGGACATGCAGGTACATCCTGTCAGAACGTAGCTATTGCACGAGATTGTGCAACTGCAGAAGCTGGGAGCCGGCTGTAACTTCAGCTGGAGATCCCAGAGAGAAGACAGGGAAGGTTTATTCCCGTCCTTGCCTTCTCGATCGCTGTGTATACGGCGCTCAATGAGCGCTATATACACAGTTATGCGCACCGCAATGATGGGGCCGCCCTCTGACCCGGCGGTCACGTGATCCGCCGGGCTCAGTGTCTTGCAAGAGCTGCTGGGTCCTACAGGACCCAGATCAGCTCTGTATACTGTGTATACAGCATGCAGGAGGCTGTATTCCTCCTGCAACTGGGGCTTAATGTACCAGCCCCAGTTAGATGGGAAATCAGCCTCCAATACAAAAAAAAGTGATCAGATGTCCCCAAAGGTCTCATGACGTTATTAGGACAACATCCGGAAAAAAAAAATATTAAAAAAATTAATAAAAAAGTTTTAAAAATGTTTTAAATAAAATAATTTTAAAAATAAGTAAAATAATACGCCACTAAAATGCTGTTATTATAGCTTATAGCCCCACCCCCGACATCATACAAAATAAAAATTACCGTAATGGAGAGAAAAAACTTTTTCAGTTGCACTTTGTGTTATTAAATTAAAAAAGAAAAGAAAAGTGAAAACCAGACACAATTTCCCTCCTATTTTTTTTTATATTTTCCCGGATAAAAATAAAAACAAACACATTCAAAAATAAAAACAACATAAAAATAAAACCATATGTGTTCCCGTAAAAAGACGGAAAAATTAGTTGAATGAGACGTATGAGGAAAATGTTACAGCCCTCAAAACTGCACATACAAAATAAACCTAAAATGTGTCTGGTCCTGGACCACAAATTGGCCCGGTACTGAGGTGGTTAAACAATCTATAATTTGCTGCCTTTTATACCGGCTATTACTTGTCAACTAACATGTATTATACAGGCACGTTTTTGTATAAGTAATATATTTCACGTATTAAAGGAATATGATATATATGTTGCATGTAAAATTGATTATTGTTATATATATATATATATATATTTTATTTATTTTTTTTGGGGGGGGGAGGAATTAGGTTATTTAACTTTTATGAAAATTTAAGGAATGAAGTGTAAGCATGTACACCAGTTTTATTGGCACAAAACACAATTTAAGAGGACTGTCTATGTCCGCTGACATGGATGGTATTATATACTGCTAGAAAGCTGACCGAATTCAGCACACTGTCACTGTCAGGCTTCGCCGGTATGTGCCCCAGTGCCAGGAATATCAATGCCGGGCTAGTTCACACGGGGACATGGACGCTGATTTTGACAGCTGATTTCGCGGCCAAATCAGCCTCCATAAAATGTAGCCCTATGTGAATTGCTAGCTTTTTTTTTCTGCTAGCTTTCTTTATTGCTAGCTTTTTTTGCTAGCAGAAAAAGAAGCAACATGACCTTTCTTCAGGCGTTTAACGCCTGAAAAAATGAATAGGAGTCTATGGGGCACTGAAAAAACCGCTAGTTGTTTTTGGTCGCTTATTTTTGCAGCTGTTTTGGCAAAAACAGCGACTGAAACCGCTAGCGGTTTTTTTTATCATGTACTTTTTTGTAATGCAAAAAAAAAAAGCTTCAAAAAAACAGTGACTGAAAAAGCGTCAAAAACAGTGTCAAAAACAGCATCCAATGCAAAAAACAGTGTCCAAAAAAAGTGACGCTGAAAAATCAGTGACAAAATCAGCTAGGCTTTTTTCACGTGTGAACTAAGCCCAGCTCAGAGTCATCCTTCCTCATCTCCCACAGTACAAGGCTATGGAAGAGTAATGTCAGGGGGAGGGGGCCTTGTCCACAGCATAGTGATGACAATGAGTTATAGAACTGAGATGTAGGTTGGAGTGTAGCATTACCTGTCCCAAAGTGTTTATGCTTATAGTCAAAGGTTTTTACTATATCTTTCCCATAATTGCTACGTGTATACTGAACTTATGCATAAAACATATCTTATCTCCATTTACTGTTTGAATACAATCTGTTCCTCTCTGTAGGTAGTTATTTCTAGTAGGTGAGAGGCTCCATGTAGCATTCTTCACTGGTAGTGATGATAAGAAATATATCTTTCTCCAGGGTCACGACTTTATCTCAGTTTAGGTCTCCAGAAGCAGTTACATATGTAAGATCAACAACTTCTATGACTGCAGTTAAAATTTGCATACACCATCAATACCTGTCAGTCACTGATAGCTTTTCCTTCCATCTTTCACATACACACGGAGGCTCATTTGGTGGCCTCTTATTTCATGAGAAAGCACAGGTAATAGCACAATAAAATTCAATATTCATGATCCTGTCTTGTTTTGACTTTATTTGAATTGCAGTTTTGGGTACACTCCTGATGTCTTTGCTTATAACTGTATTTAAAGGATGGTGTTATTTATGTGAGTGCCCTCATGTGTGGCATTGTTTATTGGGGACTCTCGGATGGCATTGTTAGGGTAGGTTCACACGGCAGAAAATGGCTTCCGTGTGTGAACATACCGAGTGGTTAACCACGACGGAATGCCGACGCAATGCACCATTATCCTGCTCCGAATTAGGCCCAAATGAATGGGCCTAATCGAGAGGGAGTCTCGCACAGCGGACGATGCGGCTGAATCACCTATAAAATGTTTAGAAACACTTTTGTGAATTTGAAATAGTGGGTTTTGATTTTTTAATCTGTGAAAAAAATACTATCATTGGGAGGTTTGTCCAATAAAATTTGATTTATATTCTAATGCTTGAAGATTTGAATATTATACTGATATTTGTATTGACCATTGGGAAAAATATAATTTGCATGGCTGTTTACAGACAGTATAGAATATATGTGCAGGATTTTTCCTTTATTCCCTGAAAAGAATTCTAAAAAGTTGGAGATCATGTGAGAATTTAATTTTTTAGGAACCCAAATGCTATAATATTCTCCTTTAACTCTCTGGTTGTTGCAAAACTAGTACACCCAGCATTGCCTGCGGTTATCATGTTTCAATCACACTCGTATGGCTATAAAGATTAATACCAGCCTTTATAGCCATAAGCCAGCAGAAGGCGCGTCTCATAAATGACAAGGTGCATGCCTCCTCATAAATGACACAAACCCTCCGCTGCGCCGTGCACCTGGAGGGACATGTACACAAGCTCATAGCCGGCATACATTTCCCAACTTATATACTGTCTACCAATAAGTATTTGGACACCCATGCAAATGAAGATATTTGTGGTCGTCACATCTTCCACCGTTGAATAGGAAACAGCATTGGCATGCCACGAAGTGCAGAGTTGTCCAATTTTGAGAAAAGGGTAATTATGGGGTGCCAAAGAAATGGTCGACCCTTAAGGGAAATATCAAGCAAACTGAATTACCCAAAATTGACAGTGGCCTATGTGATTAAGAAGTGGAAGGTGAACGGTGATTGTTGGAATGTCCCCCGAGTCAGCAGACCCCCAAAACTGGGAGACAGAGACCGAGGAGTGCTGGCCAGAGAAACCGCACCCAACCGATGGCTTACATACACCAGGAGTTTCATCAGGCATCCTGGAGCATTGTGTCGATCAATACCATCCGTAAGGAAGCAACTGCTGGGTTCTACCAACTATTCAATATGAATAAATGTTATTTTTCTATTTTACCACAGGTGTCCAAATACTTACTGATAGACAGTGTATGTGCCAGATTTCTGGTGTAAATGAGAACAAATGTGGTGGGGCCCGTGGCCTTGTCCCTTTTTTGGGGGAAAGTGTAGAGGGCAGGGCAGAAACCCAAAACCTGTTATAAAAATCATATAGATTGTGACAGTTTATTTCTTATACACCAGAAAACTGTGTCTTACAGATTTACGTCTGAATTAGTTAATATTCCTATAAATTTAATAGTTGTTAATTCTAGAGTCACATTTTAAGAAACTGTAGGCACAAGCTATAGGTACTTTAAGACCTGCCCATCACCATGTCTAGACTAAAACTGCCAGTAGACAAAAGATGTGGGAGCTGGGCCAATGTCTGTTGCTGATGCTTGAATTCTTATCCTTGGCATCTGGTGATTCATTGTATGGGGTTGAATCACAGATGACATCATTGAATTGCATAGAGGAGAATGCCAAGACTATTGCTCTGGTTTGTACAAGCATTGGCTGCCCAAGCTTTCCAAAACTGGTCTAGTTACCCCAATTCATATTTAGAACTCAGAAGATATAAAGGAAGATGGTTAAGGGCTCGTTCACATCTGCACCCAGCACTCCGTTATGCAGGTTTCCGTTTCCTGCATAAAACAAAGCAGGAGACGGAAACCTGCTGGATTCTTTCTCACCCATTCACTGGGTTTTTTAATCCGAGCACAGAGTCGAACATGCAGTACTTGCATGCAGAAGACGGACACCACAGAACGGAGTGCCGAACGCAGGTGTGAACCTAGCGTAACGGCTTTGGTTAGAGACAGTCAAGAGACACTTTCTACCCCATAAAAAGTAATGGAGATGAGTTATAAAGGCAACTGTGCTGAATAGACAGACTGTGATGTATACAGCCTTGTGCTTCTATAGGGTAATGGGCCTGATATTGGCATATATGGATCATATAGCCCGTCTACATAAGCATATACTGGTAGTTTAGTGACCCCCAAGTCCCATGACAGGTTCCCTTTAATACTGATGGTCTATTCTGAGGACCCCTTTAACTTGAACAGTGTAATATTTTCATGCAATAAGCAAACACAAGCTTCACTTAAAAAAAAAAAAAAAAAACTGTTAAAGACCCCTTTCACCACATAACGCTAGATGTGCAGAGGAGCCTTAGTACATATTCACACTACTGCCCAGGAGCTTCCCCTAGTAGTAAGGTAGAAGGAACAGAAAAACGTCCCAAACATGTATTTACTTCAGTGTCTCCATGCCAGACATACCCTGCATAAACCTATGTAGAGAGAAAGCTTGCAGGAGACTGGTATAGTGGTATATCCCTGGGGCCACAGACACAAGTGCTTCTTCATTAGCACATTACTAGAGGCTTCCCAGTGGCCGCCATGCTGCCTACATCCTGCACACGTACTACACAGGTAGCTGCTGCCCCGCGGACTTCCCCTTCTCCTCACCTGTTGCTCTTCCCGTAAAGACCATGGCGTCTGTCACAGCCAGAAAGACAACCAATCAGCTCGCAGAGGAGGAGGAGCGCAGAACTGATGGTGACGAGCTAAGCCAATTGCAGACTAGTGGGCGGGACGGAGGTGAGAGCCGGCAGATCGCTGTGCAGATCCTGTACTTTGTATAGTGTTGCTATAGACTGAGGTGGCGGCTGCTCCCGGTAACATAACGTTCTTTGTACAGTGTGTCGGCTGCACGGAGCTCTGTGCCTGGGATGGAGCTGAGGGAAGGCGGTCTGCGCCGCCAGGCCGTCAAGAGGCATCTGCACAAGCACAACCTGAAGCACCGCTATGAGTTCCTGGAGACTCTGGGGAAGGGGACGTACGGCACGGTGAAGAGAGCCCGGGACAAGCAGGGGAAGGAGGTGAGAGCCGGGCTTGTATGGGCTTGTCTATGGGATGTTAGGTGGAGGGAAGCCATTGCTTTGTGTATATGTACATGGCTGCAGGATTGTCAGGTCTGTGCACTGCGCATCCCTATCCCGGGGCACCAGCACTGGCACATTGTCCTCCTTCTCTGCCACAGGTGGAGGGAGCTGGCACTACAATGTAGCAGAGAGCTGTGCCATGAATTATTTGTGAGCTCACTTACCACCTGTTCTCAGGGAGATCAGTGACCTGGGTAACTAAGAGAAAGTACAGCCCCCACCTCCTAACTTACTGGTACCCATAGCTCCTGGTCTGGGGTGCAGAGCTCACGGATACAGCCATAGTGATGGCACATGTCCCTTTGGTCAGCCCTTGGAGACTATAAAGTAATGCAGAAATTATTACGAAATGTCTAGATGAGAAATTATAAGTTATCCTCTTAACTCTCTTGCAAGCTATACGTTGCTGTTTACGGCAGATGACATATATCTATATCCATCCATATATATGTGTGTATGTCTGTGTGTGTGTGTGTGTGTATATATATATATATATATATATATATATATATATATACTGATTTAAAGGTGTATGTGTATGTATATATATATATACATACACACATATACATACTATATATATATATATATATATATATATATTCTGATTTAAAGGTGTGTGTGTGTATATGTATATATATATATATATATATATATATATATATATATATATATATATACATATATATATATGAAGAGCTCAACGGAAAAATGGCCTAAGTCCAAAAATCAATATTGTGAGAAAAACGAAATTTAAAGTTTTAGCCTAAAGCAAACGGGCATTATTGTGGAATATATCTATCCAATGTAATCAGCTAATGAACACCGTTAATCCTAATCATAAATTGTATTATTTATTAAAAAAATTGCAGCTTCATGTATAAATATTATTTATTTAATATTATTAATTAATTACTACTATTATTAAACGATGAAGAATAATAATTACCTGCCTCCCTTTTCGGCGCTAAATATGTGCAAAAGTCGATTTAGAGCCTTTTAAACAATAAGACAAAGTTTTTACACTAATATAAACAACAGACCGGAAGTCACGATTTCAATGAAAAAATGACCAACGAGAGTGAAGTAAGTAAGTTTGTATTGGACTTAGGCCATTATTCCATTGAATGTAAATTCTTCTGCATTGAAATATATGGACTTAGGTCATTAATCCTAGGTACCTTGTAAACCCAATGCATAGAACGAGGTACAAAGAAGCTTTCTAGGTAATAATTTGAAATATGACAAAATGTGGACTTAGGCCATTTTTCCGTTGAGCTCTTCATATATATATATATATATATATATACACACACACACACACATATACATACAGTAGTACTAGGGGTGCTACACGTTTTATTTACCATCCTGCCCTGCTCTTTATATCATCATTGCTGCCACCGTGAGTGACTCTGGTAATAACATATTATGGCATTGTTACTTCAGCAGTTGTCTTTCATGCTAAGGTATGTATGTTCTGAGTATTTGCCCCTGGCCAGACTCCTTTTGCAGGTCCATAGACTTGATGGCAGTTGTTTACTGGTCTCTTTTGTTTGGGTTCCTGTACTACTTGGCATTGCCATGCGTCTTGCCCTTGGGATTTGTTGGCAGACATGTCCTCTGAGTAAATGTGACTCTTAAAATTACTTCCTTGCAACTAGAAGTAATTAATAGTTAGGGTTACAGTAATTTACTATTGTGTCCTGAGTTACCCCAGCAATGTTATTGCAACATTAGTGTTAGTGCAACATTGTTATTTTGAGTATATTTTTCGTATTCATTTCTGTAGTGTGTGATTTTTGGTTTATGTGGGTTTTTACAGGTTTCAGGTTGTATTGACTTCAGTGTGGAGAGTATCAGGCCAGTGCAGAGAAATATTGGACATGATATTAAGGTGGCCATACGATTGTTTGTTGCTATATTGCTAAACTGTAGAATCTGTCTTGTGTCATAGTGTTGGTTAGTATGTTGATAATAGTCTCTCGTGCCTGGTGATGGCAGCTACGGGGATGGCATTCCACTTAGCACGCTCTTTGCTGTTGCACGGTTACCCACAATAGCCGATTGGCTTGCAAACATTTGCACTAGCCGGTAATCTGTGGATAAAGGCTCAGCCTCCTTTATGAAGCAAATTCCTGGCTGTGTCCTGGCCTACGGTCACACGCTCTCTGCTCTTAACCCTTTCTCTATATCACTAAATTATATAGACACATAGGGGCCTATGTAGCAGGTGAAAGTGTTTTCTATGCTGGCTATGAGACTGAGTTGATGGGCTACCTACTATGTAATGGTTTTTCCCAAGTCTCATCCTACTGAGGACAAGTGGAGATCATATTTTGCATTGGGATTTCCTGCCCCTATCTGTCTCCTGATCACTATCTTGGAAGTCCCCAGTACAGTTGTGACCAGTCTATCATCACAATGACACATTGCTGTGCTGGGAACAGGCCAACTCTAACAATTGAGCTGTGCAGAGCGTGGGCGCAGCAGACTTGTTAAAAATAGCAGACTAGTTTCGTTATTCCTGTTTTTCTTTGGGGTATTTCTCTTTTACAACTGTTGACTTTTCCGCAGTGGATGAGCTCACAGATTCAGGACTGTTTTAGCAGCAGTGACAACAGGTGCTTCTCACATCCACTGCTCTGGAAACTAGTATTTTTCAACCGGCAACAAGCTTTCCAATGGTCAGGCAGCTATAGATAGAGGCTAAGCCCCCACAGCATCTGTCTGGTTTTTTTGGACGGACACAAAAGATGTAGTATTTTTTTTTTCTTGATCTCTGTGTAAACAGATAGTTGGGTTTTTTTTGCATCTATTAAACGGATGCAAAAAAAAAAAAAAAAAACTGATTTGTATGGAGTCTTAGGTTAAAATTAGTTTTTGCGCTTTCTTTTGTCATTTTAGGTTTTGTTTTTGTTTTTTTTTTCAATCATTAGTATTACTAACGTTAGGTTCACTCTAGCATTCCGGTTTCAAAACCCTGTACGCTTAAAAAGAGCTTACCTGCAGAAATCCATGGACCACATAGACTGTAATGAGGTCCAGCAGGTTTTCGCACAAAATCTGCAGAGAGAAAAGTCCTGCTTGCATATTTCTACTCTTAATATTTTAAGCAGAATGGGGGATGGAGTCCCTGAACAGTCACCAAAAGCTTATGTCACCGCAGCCTTAGTAAAATTTGGGTGCTTTCTACTAGAAACAGCACCATATCTGTACACGGGCTCCTTCAGCTATTGCAGCTGAATTGCAATTCCACTTGTGGCCTATAGGCAGGTGTGTCACTGTTTCTGGAAGAAAGCAGCCATATCTCTCTAATAGTGGAGAAACTAACTTAGCATTATGGTTACCACTTGGTCATCCACAAAGAATGCAGCTTCTGTTGATGACCCCTTATATGTGCTCCTTCATTGATGACACATCAGTCCATGGTGGCCTATGTATAGATCCTGTCCTTGTGGGTGATGGATTCACAAGAAACTCTAGCCAATGCAGCCATGACCCCAGAATGCTAGGTGTTACGTAGCCTCCTGCCCTAGATTATGTCACAAAGACTAGGAATAGGAGATGAAGAGTAGACATACCTTAGCCCCCAGCTGTCCTGGGCAAGTGCCCTACTGCCTCCTGCCACGGCAGGGCAAAATCCACTCACCTGTTCCAGAGTCTTTTTTTCCTGAGTCCCGTCTTCAGACCGCTACTGTGCTGTGGATTTGGCTACTTACCTGAACAAATGTTAGGTGTCACCTCTGCTAACTTCCCAGACGCAGCCACTCCACTACAACACCATCCCCTTAGTGTAAAAGAGAGGAGATAGAGAGGACACGGTGCCACTGCCACACAAAGTATAGCGAGAGAAGGAGCTTCAGTATGCTTAAGACCCACTGACACTGCATTATTACTTGTGAATGTAAGTTAGGGTTACTAACCTAAACCCTAACCATTTTACAAGGTTTGTCCAGAGCGAATCAGAAAAAAATTCTGATACACTCCGGTGCCGGAAAAATAACACCACTCCCAAGAACAAGCCCTAGCCCTTGTTTCAGAGAAAAAAAATAATACAAGACACTGTTTTATTTTCGGAGAAACAGGGTAACACCTTTCCTCGAATCTATGTTATCTGTTCCTAGGCGAGTAAAATTTAGAGGCCAGGAATCCGACTCGCCTAAAACGTCTCCTGCAAGATCCATCTGTACTGTATTAGTAAAGGATAATAACATGTTTATCTAATGCAGAACATACACCTATCTATTTACCTGCAGCTACCTGACTGGCCTGTCACCCATTCTCTTGTTTATAAGGTTGCTTCCCCTGTATACAGGTCATATAACAGGCTTGCCATCTTTCCACACAAATCCAAGTTCTGTCCATGAAAAAAATCAGACAGGACACACATCCATTATAGTAAATGGAGCCACTGATCAAATCTATGGCGCTACGAAAAGCAACGAACACGAATATCATCTGTCTGCTGTCCATGTTTCATCACTTTTAGACAGATTCCCAGATTATTTATATATATATATATATATATATATATATATATAATATATTGTGGCATCTATATATACTGAATATTGAAGCTGTGTTGCCCTATTGATACGCACCCATATGGGCTGTGCTTAATGTACAGTTTGCTGAGCATGTGGTAACATGTTAAACGTAACAATGCATTGTTATCTATGGACCTAAAACCATTGGCAACAATCAAGATCCTTTCCATTTTTAGACTTGTTTGTGTCATTGCCTGGTACCGGTAACCTTCTGGTTATTGGTTGTGACTTAGTCATGAGGCAGATGGTAATGGCTTCTCCGTGTATAAGAATACCTCATCTGCAGACCATGTAAATGAGAGATGATTGTGTGCTTAGCCCAGAGCTAGTACAGCCTGGAGACCTCAGTTCATCTGCTACTTGAATAGAATGAGGATAAACCTCAACATGACCGAATTTCACAGCAACATAAACAAAGAGGGTAATTGAATCCTGCCGGTGATGCAACATATTTTCCACTGCCATGCACCCAGCGTGTTTCCCACCTGAAACAACAAGAAAGCTATTCTGCCCTGGCATGTTCTGAGCGACCTGTGATAACAGTTTCCTTGGGAACAGGAACATTTAGGGTCCGTCTCACTCCCACCCCCATATGTGACATACATTCTCTGTCCTTGTCTGTCTGTCTGTCTGTAGGACTCCTTTACTTCCGCATTCTTGCTTCTACAAATGGTTTGAAGCTTCTTTGTTTTTCCTTTGTTTTGTTCTGGTTTTCTTTATACTCTCCACTTGCCCCCTCCCAGCATAAGAATTCTAGGGGGAAGGAGGAAGCTCAAGATTGGCACTGCAGAGCATCTCACTAAAAGTGAATGTGCTGCTCCTGGCACCTTTACTCAGGTTTGTTTCTGTAGAAGGTGACGTCTTGTGTAGCCTCAGCAATACTGCTCTGCTTCCTAGTCCAGCAAAAGGTGCTTATTGAGAAAGATGCAAGGTGTAAATTTCCACCTAAGATACTCACACAGACTACTCAATTGAAAAGTTTTCTGGTCCATGGTTCTCAATAAACATTATCTTTTGTGCTGAAAAGGGTAAAAACTCCCTTCTTGGAATCCTGCCACAGTCTCGACTTCCAGTGCCATGACCCTTTGTGGAGAGCTGTGAAGATCGAGTTCTGTCCTTCTTGCCAGATGACCAGATGATGGAAACACAGTACTAATACATTAGAGGACCTCCACCATGTCCAACTCTTTACATCTTTTAATAGTTGCTGTTCCACTGATTCCAGCATAGTTGGAATTTTTTTTCTATTGACCCCCGCCTCTCCTGAGCCATTGGTACCAAATATGCTGACTAGGTTGTGGAAACTGGCACTGCATATTAACATATCTCCAAGAGACAGAAAGCTGTCTCTCCAGTGTGTCTATGTATTTATCAAATATATTGAGCCCCCCTGGAAACCATGCCAGTCCTGAGTATTTATAGCACTTTACATACCAGAATATTGTGACATTATGTAAGCAGTGGATGATTTAAAAAATAAAAATCTGCACTTTTATAAGCGTTGTGTTTTGGTAAAAAGTAGATCTTAAATCCTCTTTTCTTACTTTGTTGTTACCAGGTGGCTATAAAGTCAATCCGCAAGGACCGTATAAAACATGAGCAGGATATGCTACATATTCGAAGAGAGACTGAGATTATGAGTTCCCTGTGCCATCCTCACATCATCTCTATATATGAAGGTAAGAAGATCAAAACGTGTCTTCACAGAATAAGCAACCATAAATCTGTGCTGACAAATTAATCCTAACTGGATACAGACTGAGTAATAAGGGCCATGTGAGCACGCCAAATGTTGCTGTACCAGTAATGATGGTTTGAAAATCCTGTGGCTTCACATGGACTTGGGCAATATAAAGTAATACACAAATAATACTATGAGTAATTTATTGCTTGTATGCTTCGTGTTTATAAAGAGTTGGGGAAAGAAAAACCTCCGCACCTCTTCCACACACGTTGCATCCTGGAAAGTGGCATGCTGGCACAGGCAGACTAGCTTCGGGGTATTGGGCAGGCCTGTACAGGTGTGCAACAGCATCTCCTCCCTGCATTTAATAAGAATAATCTCTATGTTGAGAAGGAAAGCGAAGGCTACAGCTGTCTGTATGAGACAGACTAATAACCTGCAGCGCCATTACTCATAGGGACTTTTACTTGCTAAATGGGAACTTTTATATATGACTTCACCACTACATTTCGAAAAGTGAAGATCACGTGTTTTATAGTAATGTACTGTAAACTGTATTACACTCCCACATTTCTGAAGCGTAGGTGTTGTGCGGAAGGTCTACTGTTATTGGTTCTTTACATAACACCTCCTGTATTTACCCATTAAAGCTTTTAATAGTTGTTTTGTCCCCCTCCCATGCATTACTACAATACAGTGGTGCCTCAAGTTACAATATTAACTGGTTCCCGGACTGGTTCCTGTAGTTGAAGCTACAGTAACTTGAGACCGGAACTCTATGGAAAGCTAGCAGTTGGTTCTAGGTTATAGGACTGCATTGTACTGCAGAGAGGCGCTACCAGACAACCAATCAGGGTTTTACCAGTGAAATTATTATGCCAGCCGGGCATTGTATGTTGAGTCTAGCTCCAAGTTACAGTAGTCTAGAAAAGACCACTGTATGCTGAAAATATTCTATCCTGAAGCCATTGAAACTTTGAGGGACCACTGTAATTGGACAGTTTGTGGTGTTCTAGTGTATGGTATCTCAGTAGATCCAGATGAGGCACATCATATGATAAGCTGTTTCTGTAGACAAGGAAGTATCATCAACATGGAATAAATGAACTTGGGCGCAGTAACACCAGTTGTGCAGTTTCAATTGCCTTTCTGCACTCCGAGCGAAAGTGCAAAGCATAGAAAGGACACAGGACAGCTGCTTATCAGCCCGGAAGATAACTGGGTTGTAAAGATATAAAACAGGCCAGCCACCTGGAGCTAGTATACAGGAGGTAGCTAGGGTGCTGTGAAACAAACAGATTTTTACACAAATTGCGCCATTCAGTACTCATCCTGCACAGGCTGAGGCAGAGTCTCTCGCACAAAGAGATCATTCCCCTGTCCCTATAGTGTATTTGTGCCTTGTTCATGATGGGCAGCCCCATGACTCAGTGGTCAGTACTGTAGGCTTGCAGCACTCAGAAGTTTATGTTTTCCCCGTGTTTGCGTGAGTTTCCATCGGGTACTCAGTTTTTTTCCCCACAATGCAAAGACATACTGATAGGGAATATATAGAGATTATGAGCCTAAAAAGGGACAGTGATTGTCAATGTCTGTAAAGTGCTGCAGAATATGAACGTGCTGTATAAGTTAAGAAAATAACAAAACCACAATAATCAGGATTGCTTCCCATTGATCCTTTAACTTCCTTCTCAGCAGACCTAGGTGTCACCTTGTCTTCTGCTGAAAGTTTTTCAGGATAAACTGTTTTATGAGTGAATGTGTGTGTGATATAAAACATTCTGTGTATATAGTGGAACAGCCTTTTACTAGTATTGCTTTAGTCATACTGTACATGTCGCTCTTGCTGTGTGTTTAGATGTCTATGATTAGGACATCGTGGCACATGGTCTGGCGTTGAAAATATTACATGTGATGGCACACCCATAGCAGGTAGATCCACCTTTCTGTCGGTGCTTTCTCTAAACTTGTTATTGGGAAATCACACCCTGAATTTTCGGTTCTTCATGGACACTCACATGTATCTGCTCCACCCTCTCTTCCTGTTTGCTACATTGCTTTTATTCCAGCCCCTTACAGTGTTTTGGGAGGTCCTTGTACTCTTTTATAAGTATTACAACCTTTACTATATTTAATATTTCAGTGTAATCAGTGGCATAACTACCGCCGTAGCAGCAGAGGCAGCTGCCACAGGGCCCAAGACATTAGGGGCCCGGCGACAGCCGCTACCACTGCGTTTTTTTTTTTTCTTTCTTAAGAGGCCGTTAGCCGGTAACGGGCCCTATTTACTTACTGATCCTGGCAGGGCCGGGATCGGTAAGTGACACCGCGGGCCCCACATACACTATCATTATACTCGGGAGGTCTTTTCAGACCCCTGAATATAATGATTGGAGGCTCGGGAGAGGTAAGCGAACATAAAAAAACATTGTTACTTACCTCTCCGCAATCCGGGCAGGCTTCAGGCCTAATCGTCTGATGTCTCATGACCTTGGCCTGCGTCCCGGTTCATGTGACGTCTGACGTCATTGAAGATGGTCTACAGCGAAGGACTGCAGCAGAGCTGGGAGATAGGTGAGTAACAGTGGGGTTTTTTTGGTTTTTCTCCCCCTGGGTCTCCGATTATTATACCCTGGGGTCTGAAAAGACCCCAGAGTATAATAATTGTTTATGGGTGTCCACAGTGGGACATAATACTGTGTGCAGGGGCCACTATGGGGTATAATACTGTGTGCAGGGGCCACTATGGGACATAATACTGTGTGCAAGGGCCACTATGGGACATAATAGAGCGCGCAGGAATGCGTAGGAGGGGGTCAGTTGAGGTCTTCGGTGGGGGGGGTGTCAAAAGTTCGCCACGGGGCCCCGCCATTCCTAGTTACACCACTAAGTGTAATCCTAATATACATTAAGTTTCAAGAATTTGTGTGTGCATGAAAAGTCATGGCACAACTCGGCCATAGATATAATAAGCTTTCCCCCTTCCCTAACGGAAGCTTTTAATGAAGTGGAATGTGCATGCTGCCTCTACACTGAAAGTTTATGGACTTACAGTGCTTGGCTATCTCCATCAGTCATGGACATCAATTGGAGCAGCAATAAGCATGCATGATCACTGATACTTTCTAATGCCTCCTGTCCTCTGTTAGTGATCAGATGGGGTCCCAGTGGTTGAGCTCCCACTAATCCTAATCGTACATTTCTATCTTTTGGATGTTTGTTCAAGCCAACATCAATTGCCGCAGTAGAATTCCCAGGCTAACCCTCAGATCTCTACTCCAGTTGTGCAGCAGATCTGGACAAAGATTAGCCCTATTGGTATTCAATGCTAATCCTCAGGTTTTCTGTGCTATATAAATAGTGTGCTACTTATTTCCTCTTCTGATTTTATTTTTAATAATACATTTTATTTATATATTTTGGCAACATATTCGGCAGCACTTTACATATCGTAGGGTTAAGGTACAAAAAAAAATTTATATTACAGAATAAGAAATAAATTCATACAATGGGAGTGAGGGCGCTGCTCACAAGCGCTTAGAGGGGGTGACAGAAGAAGTATATAGTAATAATAAAATGTATATTTATGTCAAATCCACCATGCTTGAGCAGGGCCGTAGAGTTTTTAAAAGATGGTTCTATATTGGAGGCTTCAGTCTTTGTCTAATTTTTAATTGTTCATCCATAAAATTAAATTACCTATCTTCTACTTCTATAGTGTTTGAGAACAGCAGCAAAATCGTCATTGTGATGGAGTATGCAAGCCAAGGTGACCTGTATGATTATATCAGTGAACGGCAGCGGCTCAGTGAACAAGAGGCACGGCGATTCTTCAGGCAGATTGTATCTGCTGTCCAGTACTGTCATGCGGTAGGTTTGAGTATTGTGTTAAACATTAAAATGTATGGTTTCTTGGTAGTTCCATCACTTATATACTTATCTCTGTGCCTATTTTAGAATGGGATTGTACATCGGGATCTCAAGCTAGAAAATATTCTACTGGATGAGAACAAAAATGTAAAGGTGAATATTGAAACTCAATGAAGCTCCCACTGTCGTAAAGCCACGGTTCTGCTCAGCGAGCCTCCATGCCTGTTATAATTTGTGTGAAGGACCGAGTTGTCGGTGAAGTACATTCTATGTTAAAGGGATCCTATCATTTAAACACTTTTTTTTTTTTTTTTCTAGTTGACACGTCGGAATAGCCTTAAGAAAAGCTATTCGTCTCCTACCTTTATAAGTCATCTCCGGCCTGCCGTTCGGTGAAAAATCCGGGTTTTGTCAGTATGCAAATGAGTTCTCTTGCAGCACTGGGGGCGTCCCCAATGCTGTGAGAGAACTCTCTCCAGCGACGCCTCCATCTTCTTTAGCAACTGCCACTTCATCTTCTTCTTCCGGCTGGGGTCAGGCTTGTGTGCCTGCGCAGTCGGCTTTGCCATCAGGACCCAGGCAGAGCCGAGTGGATAGGCCGGCCGGCAGCCATTTTTTGGAGGCCACTTATGTGTGCATGCGCAGTATGATCCTGTAGTTCTATGGAGATTTTTCACCGAATGGCAGGCCAGAGACGACTTATAAAGGTAGGAGACGAATAGCCTTTCTTAAGACTATTCTGACATGTCAACTAGAAAAAAAATGTGTTTAAATGATAGGATTCCTTTAAAACAAAAATGTTAAGTGGTGTATAAGGCTCTGCTGCCATACTTATGGCAGAGCCTTACTCTGGGTATAATTGATATGCTGTGACTTATAAAAGCACAACTTTTTTTTTTTAAATCTCTGCATGTCCACTGCTGATATTTTTCTGCTGTGTGTAAATGGGACTAGCCAGATCTATCCCATCTGCTTTGCAGGTACTGTAAAACTCTGCGATCTTTGTTATGGTGTTTCCGATGTGGCCATATTGTGGCATTTTCGCAATGTGGGGCCCTAGCTGTAGTCCAAGTTCACACCACAGAAAATGAAGTAAATTCCTCTTCATTTGCCAACCTCCAGCTACCCGCGGCAGAATGCTTTCCGTCACTGATTAGGCCCCGATGAATATGCCTAATCGGTGGGGAGTCTTGAGACAAGGACTCCGCAGCTACTTTAGTCCACGGCATCTGCAGCAAGATTAAGTAGGACATTTTTATTTTTGCTGAGATCTCTGCCTTCCGTTGAAAACAATGAGAGGCTGAATCCTGGCAGAATCTGTCACTGATTTGCGTCAGATTCCTACATGTGAACACCCGCTATCTAATCTCTCTCCACATACAAGGATATCCTGATCAGCATATGCTAAAATACTTGCTAGATTAGGTGTTATATCCTTTTAAGAACCCAGTAGAAAAATATTCCTTCAGCACAAGAGGTCTATAGTAAAACTTGACTTTTATTAGAAAAATATAAAAAATAGGTACCAGACATAGGAAAAAAGATGTAGAAAAACTTACATGGTCAATTCCAAGTATGCATGTATGGTTGAAGACAGACAAGCCTACGCATTTCGGGACATCCGTCCCTTACTCATGGCAATGAGTTATATCCTTTTACCACATTAAGGAAGCATTGGTGGCATAATGATTAGTCCAACCATAAATGTCTGATCTGAAAGGGAGGGGCTGTCTTCTGCTGGCATTTATAGAACGCCTAGAATTAGAGCCTGGAGCTGTAGCATCTTGTTAGAAATTGCCACACAGCCTCATCCAGGTGACCGCAGGAGTTTCAACACCATGCTGGCTCAGGTTCTGCTATTTTAGACTTGAATAGAGCAATGTTCTCATCCCTGACATAGCAAAGGGTCTTCAAGATACTGAAGATTCCAAGTGGACTGGCTAGTCGGCATGCTGCTGCTCCATTCATTTCACTGGGGCAGAGTGCTGTACTTCGGCTATATGTGGCATTCCCCTTTAAATGAATGGAGTAGTGTTGCACGTTTCAAACCAGTTGCTATATTAAAATACCTCCATTCTGATTATGGATCAGACCTTCACTCATTAGTAAGTTACCCCCTGTCCTATGAAATTCTTGTGACAGGACAACCCCTTTAAGTTCCAGAAAATCTGATTAATGCAGGCTGTAAATCAAGTTCCTAATAATAGGGCTGTTCCCATCTTTACAGCAGAGCAGCTGACATCTGCTGTAATAGTACGGCAGATTTCGGCAAGGGGTTAATATTCATTTTTGGTGCTATTTTTCAAGACCTATGAAGAGGCTTATGATAAAAAATCCCAGAAAAAAGTTTCCAGAGTGTGCTGCATTTTGGAAAAAGTGTCTGTATATAGAATTTTTCAGTGTTTGACTTTAGACTTTAATGCAACATCTAGCTGCAGCATTTTTCATGAGAAATAATGCAGTGAAAAAAAATTCACAAGGCAGCATAGAGTACTAAACTAATATCACTGACCAACGTGTCTAGCACTTCTATTCTGAGAGTGTCTGTTCTAATGTACTGGCTCAGACAATGTGGTCAGTGATCGCAGAATAACCACTCCCATAAAGTATCATCAGGAAGAGAACATTGCTGGCTCTGCTGTAACGCTCTAGAAGAAATGCCATTGGCCTCACTCCGGGATTTCCCCTCCAAGACTTCTAATGTAGTTTATCTCTCCAAGTGAAACTCTGATAATGCACCAAGGTCATTGCTTCCCTGCTGCACTGGCTTCACTAGCGCATATCTTATATTACACTAATGGTTATTCAGACCTGCAGCCTTGCTGGTCTCCCGGTACTTACTATATTAGTATTAGTGCAGAAACTTCAATCAAACCCGAAATTTTATTTTTAACTGGAGGATTGAAGGAGGCTGCCTGGTCTGTAGATTTTTTTTTTTTTTTTTTTTTCTTAATTTAAAGAAAATCAAGGCTTTTAATGGTGCAAACTATATGTTTAAAAAAAATAAAAATTCTGCTCACTGCTGCCTTGTCATTCTCGTTCTGACACTTCCCAATGCTTCTACTGATGTGTACTTCCTGGGCCCTCTCAGCAAACTAGAAATGACTACTGAGTCATAGGCTGTCTCAGCCAATTATTGTGTCGAGAGACCAGCAGAGGACCCAGAAGTATCATCAGTAAGGTGAATAGGACTTATTTTTATTACTTTGCTCCATTCTACACCTTTTCTTCAAAAATAATTTTTTCAAAAAAAAAAAAAAAAAAGCAATGCTGATATGTGTCCAAAATTTCTTCATGTTTAACCCTTAACATTAATACATAATCCAGTACTTCTCAATGCTTTTCTGAAATCTGATGTGTGAAAAATGGCCTTGTCCTTTAACCCAAAAATTCAGCATCTTTTGAACAAACTTGTTTTTGTGCGGTTTGTGGACTTTATCCTCCTGCAGGAGGCCTGGTTGAATGTTCCATGCTGGCAGCAGTCCAGTATATCTATGCAAACATAGAAGGGAGGGGTGCGGGAAAGAATGTTCCTCATTCATTTACATACAGGATCCGGAGTGCTGTCAATGATCACCTTTTCCTAGTATGTGGCTGTAGCAGTGTTCTTTAACCTTTTCTCGCTCACTTGTATAATGATATGATTGAATAGTAAAATAATAATAATAATGTTGTCTCATTGTAGATTGCAGATTTTGGACTTTCTAACATCTACCACTCAGACAGCTTTCTTCAGACCTACTGTGGCAGCCCGCTGTATGCATCTCCAGAAATAGTCAATGGCAGGCCATATATAGGTCCAGAGGTGAGCAGATTTAGTCTTTCTCATGATGCAAATGCATGCTGTGTTGTTAAAGCGGTTGTCCCAAGATTACACTTACTTACCTATCCACAGGGTAGGTGATAAGTGTCTGATCAGGGTAGGTGACAACTTCCTTTATCTCAATGGGACTGTTGAAGAGAATTGAAGTACATTGCTCTTTAGTGGTCCCATAGAGATGAATGGAGCAGAAGTATGTCGTTTCATTCATATAGAGGGGGACACTGGACCCTGTTCTCCTGAGTTAAAATTTTTGGGTAACCTCTTTAATGATGTATCCATAGCAATATTAAAATATATTCTTATGTGGTTAGCACTGTTTTTAAAGATTTCAAAAGTGGGCTCAAATCCAGTCAAAGACCAGGTCTGTATGGAGGTTTTATGCTCTTCCCATTGAGTGGGGTTTTCCCCCCACACTCCCAAATTAAAGTTTTGAAGTTTATTAATCTTGTAGTTTGAGGATAGTGGAAGTCACAACACCCGTACTCAGCCATGATCTGATCACTGGCCAGATTTGAGCTCTGTTCCCTAGTCTTACAAGGTGACAGTGCTAACCACAGAGCACATACTGTGATTTCTAGGGCACAATATTCTCTGTTTTCTCTGTAAAGGTAAAGATATTCCAGGAACAAACCCTGAATTACAATGCCAACACAAAGTCTTCTACTGTGGCTGTATTTAGATGAGAGGAATTTCCTAGTTGGTTATCTTTGATCTTATGAAATCCCATTAATAAAGCTGTACTTGCTAACTACAAGTGAACATCCCTGTTATTAGTGGGTTTGGCCATTACAACAATATTTATCCTGCGTAAATCTGTGCTTCCCGTGTTCAGGTAAAACTTGCCAGAAGATAGATGTGCTTCCTTAGGCCTGGTGTTTAAAGCTGGACATTTATTTGCTTCTTTTAAAGCACCTGATGGGCATCATGTAGAAGACATATTTCTAGTTACAAAATTGTAGTCTATATAGAGAAGTGAAATTCTAGTATTCTAGCACAGACCTGTAATATAATGTGCTATAGTGGCAAGGTCATATGCAACATAGTGAGCAGAGAAGGCTAGTTAGCAAATTCCGCTCATAGAAAGTTATAGTAGCAGATAACATTTTATTTTGATCCATCTGTATTAAAGCAAATAAAGGTACCTCGCAGTCTTAGCCTAGAACGGTGAGAAATATCATAGTTAGTCTGGGATGGTACTGGGGTAAAGAAGGGGAGGAGTCTGAGTGGCTAGGGCAGGCTTATCCCTCAGCTCCTGAAGCAATGAGTGCACCAGCTGTATAATTTGCATATGACATAAAAATTGGAAGGGGGGGGTGTTTTTCTTTCTCCCGAACTGAGTAACACAGTGTGAACCTTTTCCTTGTTTGGGGCTCGGTAAGGCTTTCTGGAGGTGGTAGACTCTCTTTTAAATTGGTTGTGCTGCTTGTTTTTATCCAATGACAGATCACTAATAAGTGATCGGTGAGGGTCCAACACCGTAGACCCCTGCTGATCACCCTCTTCACTGTTTTCATTGCATGCTGTCTGTTTCATAGTGGCAATATCATGTAATTTCAGCCTCATCCCATGGAAGTTTAGCATGGGTTCCAGATGTGGGCAATGTGTATAGGTCAGCAATATAAAAAAAAAAGTTGGACAACCCTTTTAAAGGTTCTCTACCTATAGATGTCAGTTTCAAATATTTTCTTAACATGTACTTCCTTGAGTTTCTTACATTTTGTATACTTTCACAATTCAATAATACAAAATATTTGATAAACTGCCACCTACATATCCTATAAAATGCCAGATAAGACGTTTATGCTGTATTAACATATCCGATTGCTTATAAGTAAATAATGTGTTCTATTATGCAGGTGGACAGCTGGTCCTTAGGAGTTCTGCTCTACATTCTGGTCCATGGTTGTATGCCTTTTGATGGGCAGGATTACAAGAAGCTAGTGACTCAGATCAGCTGTGGTGCCTATAAGGAGCCAAGTCACCCATCTGGTTAGTAACCTGTGCTTTCTGTTTCTTGGAACATCTTCTAGACAGACGTTACCTTGTTTATACTTGTGCAATACGTTCTTAAGCCAGTTGGTGTGATCTACAAACAATGTAGTATTGACTTTTCAGGTGTTTCTCTCCTGTTATTTGTTCTGTCCTGTTTCCCACTAATAACCTGCCTTTCTGTTTGCAGATGCTTGTGGACTTATTCGTTGGCTTCTTATGGTAAACCCTGAGAGAAGGGCCACCCTTGCTGATGTGGCATCTCACTGGTGGGTGAACTGGGGATATCAACAGCCACTTAGTGAAGCAGAATCAACCAAAGACACCCCATTTTCAATTGTTGGTGGATGGTTCCGAAAATCTTCCCGGCCTTTGTGGGATAACGGCTCTAAGATGCGCACGTTTTTACGTCAACATCTTCCAGGAGCTACAGTTACCCGCCAACGTTCACTGAAACGGTCCAAGAGAGAAAATATGAGTCAAATAATACCACCTCAGGACTCTCAGGAAAAGCCTCCTACTGTGCCACCTGCTCCTAAAAAAGGAATTTTAAAGAAGCCTCAGCAGCGGGAGTCCGGATACTACTCTTCTTCTGAGCATAGTGAGGGCTCACCAATGGGAGAGAATGAGGCTCCTGTATTTACTGTGCCAACAAGTATGGAAGTATTGAATGCTGATACCAATGGACAACAACAGCCAGCTGCCAATGTGGTTAGGAAGGGAATTCTCAAGCGCAATGGAAAGTTCTCTTCTGCTGGGGCAGCACCTGAGTTGTCTTTCGATGCTGTAGACTGTTCTTTAGGGAATAAAAAATTGCCTGTAGGGACACTGGCTCGTAACAGAGCGCCATCTACTGTTAGCCAAGAAAGCATTCTTTCCACCGAGTCTTTTGAATTGCTGGACTTTCCCACTCGATACAGAGAGCATCCAAGAAGCAAAAATACGACTATGAGGGCTAGTGTCTCTGCAGAAGATCTTCTGATATTGGATGCAGATGAGGACAATGAAAAGGATGGTGCTAGACTTTGGGATATGGGATGCTATCGGGCACGGGTAGCAGAGAGCTGTTTGTCTTTAGGTGTGGCAGAAGAAGAAGCCATGCAGGTTTATAGGACTGCAGTTCTGATTGGTCGAGAGCTAAGCTAAGCTTACCTACTACTGTGTGTACTTACTACTGTAAGAAAGGCGAAGAGATCACCGAGGCCTTACACGAGACTCTCAATGTTGCCTACCATATGACCTAAGAATGTCTAAATGAGATGTCAATGATGTAGAAACAAAGGTTACAGAATGAGCATGTAGTACTAAAAAAACAAAAAAAAAACAACTATATATGGCAACAGAGATGACATCCTCCAACTATTGCACTGAGAGTAAAGGCACGTGATGTGCTGCGTAGTTCAGGTTATTCCCTTTCCAAGCTGCTGCCTTATTGTGACCTTACAATACAAGAAACATACTGTATTTGCTTACATATTTATCTGTGCAGGCACACACCTTGTATATCCTTATTGTACAGCATACTGCAATATGGTTATCAGTCCCTAGTGGATGACAGTGACTTGAATTTACTTTAGTATGCTCTTGTTAAGGCTTCCTTTTCTACTTGAAAATACTGCAGTTAACATGTAATACCCCAAATGCAAATTTCAGAATAAAAACCTGATACACGGGTTAAGGAATGCAACTAAAATAATCCTGATAGCACTAAAAACTGAGAGGTTGGACAACAGAGATAGCCCACGCTTTTCTGCTGGAGGTGTTCTGTAGGAACTTGAGGAATTTGCTTTGCACAGTGTTTGGTCTTGGCCATTAATCCAGTGCAAACACTTTTTCTGTGTGTAAATATGAATGTGTGCGTGTTTATATGTATAGCTGTGCACACCCACATGACCTTGAGACTTGACGTGGATATCATTAAAGGGATGGAAAAACCCAACTTAGAACTAAATAGCGGTGAAACTCGCCTGGAGAAAAACTCAACCCAACACTTTTTTTTTTCTTATTAAATTAATGTTATTTATTATTTTTGTATTACTTGCTTTCTGGTGATTTATACATATATATATATATATATATATATATATATATATATATATATAATTTTTTTTTTTTTTTTTCCTGCCAAATTTTAGAATACGTAGGTAGTAGCAACTTTACTGTATTTTTAATCATCTTAATGCTTTCAACAAAACCAATTTCTATTCCTCAGTGGTATCCATTAACCTTCTCCTTATAAGAATTGTATTTTTCTCTGAAGCAGTTAGGATTTTGAGAAGTTTGAAGAAGTGAACGGTCAAGCAAGCTTTTCTGGTTTTGCTATTGGAGATGATGGGTCTAAGGTCCTTTTTCTATGTCTCTTATAGGACATCCATTCTTCCGCAGGGCTTTTTAGATGAAAAGTCGGACTGGAGCACAGGTCAAGGGGTATAATATTTTCTTTAGAAATGTTGCCCTTTTGCAGCTATTCCTGTCCACATTCCTCTAAAAACTGCTAAAATTGATCTCCCCTTGTGATGTCAGTGATACCTTACGCTAAAAAAGTGGGTGCAAGGTATAAGGAGGGGTGTTCTATATACTTTTGTCTTTTGGCATTTCTTTTCTTTATTTTGGTCCATATATTTTCAGGCAAATTAAACCAAAATTAAAACAAATGTTAAATCTGTAACTGTGTATTCTGTTTCATTGGAAGCAGTAAAGAAAGAACAGAAGTGATCAATCTGAGCTGTTACAGTGGAGCTCCTGGGTCTCCCACACAACAAAGGCCACTTTACATAGCACTATTTTCTATAGTACATGGTAAGCCAAAACCAGGATTGGCTCCAAAATATAGAAGAGGTCTAAATCTTTCTCTACATTGGTTTTACTTCTAGTTTTGACTTGCATATACTAAGACAAAATACTGACCATCTACCATTGTATCTGGTGCAGTCACATGGCAGAGAAGTTCTATACACGTACATGTATAACAAACTTAGTTGTCCTAGTATAGGGAAACATATTTGTTCACTTCATGTGAGACGTTGGAGCCAGGTTGATTCTACCCATTCCAGATTCTACCTGTGTAATTGTCAGAGGAATCGCCTTTCAAAAACACTCTGGGTTGGCCTATTAATATGCACGTTCTCCCAGTCCTGACTATGTTTTCAACTAACGATTCCTTTGGGAGGAATACAGGTAGAATGATCTTGGTGCCATATGGAAGCTGAGAATTTGTTCTAGGTTTTATAATGCTCAAATTTGAAGTAACCCTACACTAACCTCAATTTTTCTGCATTATAGAACAGCCTGCCCGGTATAGAAAGGGTTTCCTTTCTTCCTATGATGGGATCCAGTCTCATTATTGGAACTAAAAAATTTTAAAGAAGGCCTTATAATGACAAAGCTATGAAGTCTGATCTGGAGAATTTCTGAATGGTTTTCTGCGACCAGGCTTGAATATTTTGTTGTGATTTTTAAAAAAAGAGAGAGATCTTGTTTCCAGCAAATTATTAGGTCTGAAAAAGGCTGAACATAAAGGTTATTTTTCATAGCCTTTGCAACTGGAACTTTTTTATTTGTTTTAATATTTTCCCTAGAGGTCCGGTCTAAAAAGCCCAATGCCATCCATCATCTGATAGGTGCTGTCACCCTGAGCATGATGGTGTCTTGCTTATCCAAATTCATTCAGCCACTTTCAAAGATATAAGCCCTTATACTGTAATGTAGGGTATACTAGCCCAGTGGATGATACCACTGTGATTTCTTTGGGGACGGGGTGAATTAACAGCCAATTGTCATTAACAAACGCAATTGGCCTGTCTAATAATGATGACAATTGTTGATCAACTGATTTCAGCAGGACTCAAAAAAAAAAATAAAAGTCCTTGTCCATCGGCAGAGCTTCATCCTGTCTAATAAGGCTCTGCTGCCAATAGACAATGAAAGTTTATGCCATGTGAGCGATCACTTTACCAATCGTTCCCCCTATCTGTCCCCTTCATTGGCATGTGTAATGAGGCCGATGCAGAATGAGCGCTGATCTGTTTTGTAGCTGGTCAATGCTAGTTCAGAAATATCTTTAGGTCTAATAGGACTGTTACTGCCACCTTGGCTAGTATACACTAATTTGCATCAACACAAAAAGGGCTTACAGTCAGAGGTGTCACTTCAAGCTCCAGGAACCAATGCAAAATCTATAATGGTGCACCTATCTACTTCATAGCATTTAAAGAAGTGTTATATTTTGTGTGGAAGAAAGACGTTTGGGAATCCTTCAAGGTCCCAGGGCTTGGTAGTGACTGCCACGTCTGCACCCGCTATAGCTGCACCCCTTCTTATATCTTTAGAATGGTAAAATGGATTTGGATTAAAAATAATAGTAATACTCAGGGTGGTGACAGCACCTCTCAGATGTCACTGGACTTTTCATACATGGTAACCTCCTCTTTATAACTCCTTAATGGCTAGACACATTTTAGTATTTGTGTGCACATGTTTAAATGGCCCTTACTTTTTAATTGTTGAGCTACCAAATGAATTTTTGCATGATCTTTCTTATACCATTTCTTGGGCTGTACATGAACACCCTTTTATAGAGAGAAGTTTTATTTTTAATTCTTATTGATGGTAAGCTGTACCAAAAGTGAAAAAAAAATGTATAGACGGGTAGATTTTTCGGTTGCTAGGTTTTATTATTTGCAAATTGACACTAAAACTGTGTATTCATTTAGGTTTTCTGTTGTTATGGATGTTTTGATATGCACTCCTTAGCATTGAAATTGTAACACCAAAAAGGAAAAGTCCTGGAATTATGGAAATAACAGGATTGCTAGACATGTTAATGATATGGAAATATTAAAAAAACAAAACAAAACATGAAAACAAATTATCTTGGTTTATTCAGTATTGAGTATGAGCACCACTCAGAGAAATACACTTCCCTACATGCCTGGACATACCTTCATTGAGGTTATTAATGATTAAACTACAAAGAGGCCACAAATGACAAAAAATATGTAAATATAATTTATTATGAATATGAATGCATAATCATAAGGAAAACAAATAATACACAAGACAATCTGGCATGATGGAAATAGCCGTGACACAAAAAACTCTTTCAAGGTACAGACGACCAAATGATAGATGCAAAATCATCAGCGGTAAAGTGCGAAAATGCATAAAAATCTGTTGCATATAAAAGAGTGTTAGGAATATAATCAATAAAACCAGTCTCATGTAATAATAAAATACACAAAAATAGTACTACTGAAATAATATGATCAATGAGCCATGCTTATATAATAATACAGTGGAAACCACAAGTAGTAGTGGTGACAAAAATTAAAGTCTGAAAGTCTGGCACCCAATGGAACGTAAAGCATTGAAGTGCTGGTAATGATATCCTAGATGTGCTCAATGGATGACAAGTCTGGAGACACTGCAGGCTATGGTAGCCTATTTAGGGCACATAGGCTCCTCATGTTAAGATGACAAAAAAAAAATCTCTCCTTTTCATTTTGGTGAAATGGCTGTACCTATAGTTGAACAACCAAACCAAGTTGTGTACCTGAAAAGAAGATTAGAGAGGTTCGATTTCATACATTATGCCATCTTAACACCATTGATATGTGCTATCAACACCATGACCTTAATGGAGCTTTGAGGTCCAGAAAACTAGCCAAAATAGGGTATGGCTGCACATTTTACAAGGATCAAAAATCTGTGGAAAGTAAATGGGTCCATTATCAATTGGTATTTGCCCAACACGATGTAGACTTGTGATCACCCTCATTGGCCACACCAATACAGTTGGGGACCTATATCCAGTATTCACGGATTTGCTTAGCACTGTATAATTTACCAGCTCTCTGTGCTATGTTTTGGATGCATTTAATTTTGAGACAGTACTTTTTTTTTTTTCTTCTTCTTTCATTTTATAATTTTGCCAAATGTAAGTCCCTAGTTCTCAATTTTTGATTGCAAAGGATACACTTTATAAATTGAGCTTAAAGAAGCAAGACAACTCCTATCCATAGGCCAAACTGGGGTATATAGGTAAAAAAAGAGGACTTGAAAACATTTCTCAAGACGATTTTTCATTCCCTAACGAATGTTCAGAAAACCAAAATAACAAATATAGAAATACCCTATCAACAATAATTAGATCAAACTAGTGTGGAAATCCCATGCCCACCAAAAGATAGGTAGGTAAAACGTCTACCAGGGATTCTAAGGGATTCTACCATTAAAGCAACTTTTTCTCTAATTACCACGTCGGAATAGCCTTATTTGTCTCCTACCTTTAGTTGTGGTCTCTGTCGCGCAGGCATCAGACATGGCGAAGAAAGAAGATGACAGACAAGGGGTGGAGGCAGATGAAGAAGAAGGACGCCCCCATTGCGGCCGAGACCTCATTAGCAGAGACCACATCTAAAGGTAGGAGACTTTCTTAAGGCTATTCTGACGTGGTCATTAGAAAAAAAGTTGCTTTAATGGTAGAATCCCATTAAACACGTTATTTCCTACCTACAGAACCACTACAATTGTATTCTATTAGCTATTTCTCTTAACAGGTTCTCAGATGAATAGATTTAAAAAGCTTCACCAGTATTGGTAGGAACATAACCTTTAAAAAAAAATTCCCTCCTTCTCAACAATAATCAGCCTATTAGAAGAAATCGTGTTTATGAATTCTCTAAAGGCTTAGAGGTAAAGAAGGGGGTGCTCAAAAAGTCCCTCTAGATACAGTCATTGTTGGTTCAACTATATCAAAAAAAGATTAGGGCCAATATAAGCACCAAATCGGTCCAAGTCAGCAATAGGAATTTGAAGTCTTATATTCTCAGACTACAATTACCAGGGCCAACCCACCGATTAACCCCAGAAGTTTGTTGAACTATCAAACTATAGGGTTGTATTCCCCAGCTAAATAGGATATCTCCAGATCGTAAAGGACACCCTAACCAGACAAGCTGAGGATTATTTGGAAAACACCTAACGCGTTTCTTAGCTCTATCAGCAATAACTAATCATCAGAGGTGAATTCTGCCTAGATTTCAAGAGAGCTATATATTACCTGCTCCCCTCCCGACACTAATATTCGTCTGCCAGTTAGTCCCGGGAGGGGAGTGCATGTGTTTAAACTCACTTATTTTTCACAGTTTTATAAAGAAGCTCATTCAAGTTTTTAAACGTATCTAATAAAGTTTAATGTTTTAACTACCTATCTTTTGGTGGGCCTAGCTAATGTTCAGCATAGATGGTATGTGGAGAAATGGCAGTATCATATTTCCATATTCCACAGTGGTTTGAGCGTCCTATATGGGTCTCTTTCATGTGGCTCTCCAGCTGTCGAAAGTTTTAGAAACTTGTGTGATGATGGCTCCATAGATGTCAGCATTACCAGACCCTGATACTAGGTTCACTTGCTGCTAATATAAGGACCAAGCCAGATTACACAACAAATTCATCCTAAACTGAGGGTAGTTATAAAGCGACAAAACAAACATCTATGTACCCACCACTAAATCACATGGTAGAGGACAGTGTCTATTTTCCATGTATTTATGTCCCTATTTATGTGTTACTATGGGAGTGTCCAATATAAGTGCTGAAAATGTTACAGTGAATATGTTCTGTGAAAGAAGGCATTATTGTCTGAAAACCTAGAAGACTAAGGGCCAGTTAGCAGATCCACAGCAAAGCTAATCCCATTATTGATGATGACTGTTGAGCTTACGCCCTTTTAATGTACCCTTAAGAGTAACATAAACACATTCTTATACTATCCAGCTTCACTAGAACATAGTACCGTCTGGCCGATCATAAACAACTACAATACATCTATTTTAAGGCAAAAAGCGTGTTGTCATAGGAGCTATTTTCAGATTTATTTGCTCACATATTTCACAAAGATCTCATTCACTATGGACTTCTGTGGCCAATAAATAGCCCATTTACTGTAACACTGCTATATGAAGTATCAGAGGGTGTAGCACCTGGAGATCAGCACATAGTACAAATGGTTTTACTGTTTTATCCTCAGGCCACACGTTGCAGAAATGCAGCGTTTTTTTGTTGCAGATTTTGCTGCATTTTTTCGAGCCAAAAGTAGATGTGGATTGAGCAGAAGGGAGACTTATAAGAACTTTTTATATACTTCCAATTCCTTTTGTAGCCACTCTTGGTTTTGGCTCAAAAAACACAGCAAAATCTGCAACTAAAAACACTGCGTTTCTCCAATGTGGGGTCTCAACCTATAATAGTAAAATTACAGATATATAACAAGATTTTATTGGGAACTATCACTAAGTAAATTCAAAGGGAATGGGAAATATAAAGGACTAAGCCATTCTGGCTTTAGCTCAACAAATTGCATCACAGACTGCGGTGACATTGTCCCAGAAAAGGCTGTGTGTGAAATTGTTCTTATAAATGTTCAAATATTCCCAGAAAACAAACAGAACCTCATAAGCCGCAGGCAAGAAGTGGCTTGTTACTTACAGGTTACAGGATAATGTGTGATATTGGAACGCTGAGTCCTGCCCCGTGTCTGCTCCTGTCTGACATTGCCAACCTGACAATAGAGAGACTATGTAACCTATGAGGCACCAAAACTAAATGCAAACTTACCCAACCATGCCTTTATGGGCCTTGTTTTGTAGGGCACAGTCATGATAGAACAGAAAAGGCTTCCCCAAACAATTCCCACAAAGTTAGACATTCATTTATCTAAAATGACTTGGTAAGCTAAAGCATTAAGATTTTGCTTCACTGGTTCTAAGGGACCTAGTCCAACTCCTGACAAGTATCCCCAAAGCATTATCCCTCTTCCACCTTATTTTACAGTTGGTACAATGTAGTCCTGGCATTCCCCAAACCCAGACACCTTCATCAGTCCAGTGATAGTTACATGTGGAGACCTAAGGCTTGCATGGAGTCGCTTGGCCCTTCACACGACCAGTTGTGTCACAAGGAAGTATACCGTGACGTTTTCTACTGTATGACAGCAAGCAGAGATCTTTTAAAATGATGATAATCAGACAAAGTATCAAGAATAGAGATGAGCGAACAGTGTTCTATCGAACTCATGTTCGATCGGATATTAGGCTGTTCGGCATGTTCGAATCGAATCGAACACCGCGTGGTAAAGTGCGCCATTACTCGATTCCCCTCCCACCTTCCCTGGCGCCTTTTTTGCTCCAATAACAGCGCAGGGTAGGTGGGACAGGAACTACGACACCGGTGACGTTGAGAAAAGTAGGCAAAACCCATTGGCTGCCGAAAACATGTGACCTCTAATTTAAAAGAACAGCGCCGCCCAGGTTCGCGTCATTCTGAGCTTGCAATTCACCGAGGACGGAGGTTTCCGTCCAGCTAGCTAGGGCTTAGATTCTGGGTAGGCAGGGACAGGCTAGGATAGGAAGGAGAAGACAACCAACAGCTTTTGTAAGAGCTAAATTCCAGGGAGAAGCTTGTCAGTGTAACGTGGCACTGACGGGCTCAATCGCCGCAACCCAGCTTTCCCAGGATCCTGAATGGAATACACTGTCAGTGTATTCCCGTATACCCGATATATACCCCGATACCCGTTCCAACGGTGTGCCCCCCCACCTTCACCCCAGAAATACCCTGCAAGTCCCCTAGCAATAGAATTGGGGCTATATACACCCACTATTTTTACTACTGGTATACAGTGCCATTGTCTGACTGGGAATTCAAAGAATATATTGGGAATACAAATACCCTCATTTCTTGCTACTGCCATATAGTGCCAGTGTCTGACTGGTAATTCAAAGAATATATTGGGGTTACGTGCACCCACAATTTTTACTACTGGTATACAGTGCCATTGTCTGACTGGGAATTCAAAGAATATATTGGGAATACAAATACCCTCATTTCTTGCTACTGCCATATAGTGCCAGTGTCTGACTGGGAATTCAAAGAATATATTGGGGTTACGTGCACCCACAATTTTTACTACTGGTATACAGTGCCATTGTCTGACTGGGAATTCAAAGAATATATTGGGAATACAAATACCCTCATTTCTTGCTACTGCCATATAGTGCCAGTGTCTGACTGGGAATTCAAAGAATATATTGGGGTTACGTGCACCCACAATTTTTACTACTGGTATACAGTGCCATTGTCTGACTGGGAATTCAAAGAATATATTGGGAATACAAATACCCTCATTTCTTGCTACTGCCATATAGTGCCAGTGTCTGACTGGGAATTCAAAGAATATATTGGGGTTACGTGCACCCACAATTTTTACTACTGGTATACAGTGCCATTGTCTGACTGGGAATTCAAAGAATATATTGGGAATACAAATACCCTCATTTCTTGCTACTGCCATATAGTGCCAGTGTCTGACTGGGAATTCAAAGAATATATTGGGGTTACGTGCACCCACAATTTTTACTACTGGTATACAGTGCCATTGTCTGACTGGGAATTCAAAGAATATATTGGGAATACAAATACCCTCATTTCTTGCTACTGCCATATAGTGCCAGTGTCTGACTGGGAATTCAAAGAATATATTGGGGTTACGTGCACCCACAATTTTTACTACTGGTATACAGTGCCATTGTCTGACTGGGAATTCAAAGAATATATTGGGGTTATAAATACCCTCATTTCTTGCTACTGCCATATAGTGCCAGTTTCTGACTGGTAATTCAAAGAATATATTGGGGTTACGTGCACCCACAATTTTTACTACTGGTATACAGTGCCATTGTCTGACTGGGAATTCAAAGAATATATTGGGAATACAAATACCCTCATTTCTTGCTACTGCCATATAGTGCCAGTGTCTGACTGGGAATTCAAAGAATATATTGGGAATACAAATACCCTCATTTCTTGCTACTGCCATATAGTGCCAGTTTCTGACTGGTAATTCAAAGAATGTATTGGGGTTACGTGCACCCACAATTTTTACTACTGGTATACAGTGCCATTGTCTGACTGGGAATTCAAAGAATATATTGGGGTTATAAATACCCTCATTTCTTGCTACTGCCATATAGTGCCAGTTTCTGACTGGTAATTCAAAGAATATATTGTGGTTACGTGCACCCACAATTTTTACTACTGGTATACAGTGCCATTGTCTGACTGGGAATTCAAAGAATATATTGGGGTTATAAATACCCTCATTTCTTGCTACTGCCATATAGTGCCAGTTTCTGACTGGTAATTCAAAGAATATATTGGGGTTACGTGCACCCACAATTTTTACTACTGGTATACAGTGCCATTGTCTGACTGGGAATTCAAAGAGTATATTGGGAATACAAATACCCTCATTTCTTGCTACTGCCATATAGTGCCAGTTTCTGACTGGTAATTCAAAGAATATATTGGGGTTACGTGCACCCACAATTTTTACTACTGGTATACAGTGCCATTGTCTGACTGGGAATTCAAAGAATATATTGGGGTTATAAATACCCTCATTTCTTGCTACTGCCATATAGTGCCAGTTTCTGACTGGTAATTCAAAGAATATATTGTGGTTACGTGCACCCACAATTTTTACTACTGGTATACAGTGCCATTGTCTGACTGGGAATTCAAAGAATATATTGGGGTTATAAATACCCTCATTTCTTGCTACTGCCATATAGTGCCAGTTTCTGACTGGTAATTCAAAGAATATATTGGGGTTACGTGCACCCACAATTTTTACTACTGGTATACAGTGCCATTGTCTGACTGGGAATTCAAAGAGTATATTGGGAATACAAATACCCTCATTTCTTGCTACTGCCATATAGTGCCAGTGTCTGACTGGGAATTCAAAGAATATATTGGGGTTACGTGCACCCACAATTTTTACTACTGGTATACAGTGCCATTGTCTGACTGGGAATTCAAAGAATATATTGGGAATACAAATACCCTCATTTCTTGCTACTGCCATATAGTGCCAGTGTCTGACTGGGAATTCAAAGAATATATTGGGAATACAAATACCCTCATTTCTTGCTACTGCCATATAGTGCCAGTTTCTGACTGGTAATTCAAAGAATATATTGGGGTTACGTGCACCCACAATTTTTACTACTGGTATACAGTGCCATTGTCTGACTGGGAATTCAAAGAATATATTGGGGTTATAAATACCCTCATTTCTTGCTACTGCCATATAGTGCCAGTTTCTGACTGGTAATTCAAAGAATATATTGGGGTTACGTGCACCCACAATTTTTACTACTGGTATACAGTGCCATTGTCTGACTGGGAATTCAAAGAGTATATTGGGAATACAAATACCCTCATTTCTTGCTACTGCCATATAGTGCCAGTTTCTGACTGGTAATTCAAAGAATATATTGGGGTTACGTGCACCCACAATTTTTACTACTGGTATACAGTGCCATTGTCTGACTGGGAATTCAAAGAATATATTGGGGTTATAAATACCCTCATTTCTTGCTACTGCCATATAGTGTCAGTTTCTGACTGGTAATTCAAAGAATATATTGGGGTTACGTGCACCCACAATTTTTACTACTGGTATACAGTGCCATTGTCTGACTGGGAATTCAAAGAGTATATTGGGAATACAAATACCCTCATTTCTTGCTACTGCCATATAGTGCCAGTGTCTGACTGGGAATTCAAAGAATATATTGGGGTTACGTGCACCCACAATTTTTACTACTGGTATACAGTGCCATTGTCTGACTGGGAATTCAAAGAATATATTGGGAATACAAATACCCTCATTTCTTGCTACTGCCATATAGTGCCAGTGTCTGACTGGGAATTCAAAGAATATATTGGGGTTACGTGCACCCACAATTTTTACTACTGGTATACAGTGCCATTGTCTGACTGGGAATTCAAAGAATATATTGGGAATACAAATACCCTCATTTCTTGCTACTGCCATATAGTGCCAGTGTCTGACTGGGAATTCAAAGAATATATTGGGGTTACGTGCACCCACAATTTTTACTACTGGTATACAGTGCCATTGTCTGACTGGGAATTCAAAGAATATATTGGGGTTATAAATACCCTCATTTCTTGCTACTGCCATATAGTGCCAGTTTCTGACTGGTAATTCAAAG